>NC_046297.1:48505748-48876998 GCF_004115265.2 Rhinolophus ferrumequinum | reverse complement strand
TTTTAAGAACTTAATGAGTGGCTCCCATTGTCTATCTAATCAAATCCAAGTTTCCCAGCATGGTTTGGAAGACCTTCCACAGTCTGGCTGCATTTCATCTATACAATCACAGTCCAACGCAATTGTCAGGGTTACCTTCCTGAAACACAGATAAGATTATTCACTCTCATACTCAAAAAATACTTTAAGGCTCTTCCTAACCTCAGATAAATTCCAAATTCCTCACATAAGCTTTCTACTATTTGGCTCCGGTCTTTCTTTTCTAGTATAGCCTCCCTGATAGTATTCAATCTTCAGCTAACTTCCCAAGTTGTCTTTCTTAAATACTTCTTATACTTCCTGTTTTTATGTCTCTACAGTGTCAAATTGTTCATGAACCACATGCAATACTGTCTTCCATATGTGTTGTGTAAGTCAGCAGACCCAATACAAAAGACATACAATCTGTCAAGCTTCCTGCCTGTTTTCTACACTCATTGAGAATCAATCTCTGAGCACACTCTGACGGGGGCCTCATTATCTTCCCATGTTCCTTGCAGCTTCTCCTAATACTCTATCTTTCCATTATAGTTATTTACGTAAGTATTATATCATGTCTATCAGCAGACACACATGTTTTAAAACACCCTCCCTAGATGCCATATCTTTCATTGTATTTCACTGCTTCCCTTTCTTGTAAATTCCTCAAAAGATCTGTTTGCATATGTTGTTTCACTTCCTTCTTCCCGTCTTTTGAGCTCTCTCCAAACAGACTTTTTCATCCGCTACTGACTGAAACTGCTCTTCTCCAGGTCATCAATCACCTTCACATTTTCAAAGCTGACAGGCAAAACTCAGTTGTCATCTTGAACTAACAGCATCATTTGACATAGTCCATTGCTCCGTGATGCTTGGACCACTCTCCTCCTTTGGTGCCTGAAACACCAATTTCTCTTGCTCCTCCTCTTCTCTCCTCCACCTACTGGCCACTCCTCCAGTCCAGCTTCCTTGCTTGATCTGAACTGTCCTAACCTCCGCAAGCTGAAGTGCCTAAGATTTAGCCCTGCTCATCTCTTCCCAACACACTCATTCTCTGATCTCATTTAGTCCCATGGGTCTAAATTTCTTCAACATATTGACAAGATCTAATTTCTTTCTCCAGCTCTTACCTTTCTCTTCAATTCCAGACTCATATGTACCACTGCCTAATCAATATCTCCACTTAGATATCCAACAGGCATACCAACCATAATAGGTCCAAAACTAAACTTTGGTTTCTCGCCTCTCTAAAACATGTATCTATCACACCCTTCCTTGTCTTAGGAAATCGTCTCTCAGTTCTTTTAGACCTTTGACCCTTCTGTCATCTAATCATTAGCAAATTTTGCTAGCTCTGCATTCAAAATACATTTAGAATTTCACTTCTGTTCACAACTCTTTCACTGCTACTACTCTGTTCTAAGCCCCCATCATCTCTTCCTTGAATTATTTCAATAGGCTATTCATCAACTGGTCTCTTTGTTAATGCTTGTCTCCTTTCCCTCAATCCCTCAAAGTGATCTTTTTTAAAGCATAACTCTGATTTTGTGACTTCTCTGCTCAAAACCCTCCAATAGCGTCCCACCTCATTCAGAATACAACCCAAGTCCTTACCGTGGCCTACAAAGCATTACATCATCTGGCCCGCCACGCCCTCTGAACTCATCTTCTAGACCACACTTCCTCTTGCTAATCAGCTCTTGAATTTCTAGACTCCTTGCTTTTCCTCAAGGATATCAAGCATCAAGCACACTTTTGCTTCAGCACTTTTATACTTAATGTTCCTTCACCTGGAATTTTCCTCCTCTAGTGAGCCACAGGCTCCCTCACTTGCTTCATGTCTCTTTTCAAATTCTGCCTTATCAGACAGGCCTTCCCTGACCACTTTATATAAATCAGCAACCTTTCCCGATCATTCTCTTTTACCTTGCATATTTTTCTGCATAGCACTTATTACCAACTAAAAAAGTATATATTTTTATGTTTTTATTTGTCTCCTTCCACCTGAATATAAGCTTCTATAGAGAAGGTGGTTTGTTTTCTTTACCACTGAATTCCCAGAACCTAGAACAGAGCCTAGCACATTGTCGGTATTCAATTTATATTGAACAAATGAATGGATAATTGTCACCTATTAGACAAAAAGCTTCTGTGGCCAGTAACTAGCTCTGATTATATATTCCCATTAACACCTAGCTTAGTACTTTTCATATGATAAAAGTTTAAAATGTTTGCCAAATTAAATTGCATCTTATTTCTCTCTGCTTCTTAATGATGCTCTCTGTTCCTTTTTGGCAAGTTTCCATACTGCTACCTGCTTCTTTCCTTCATCTATCAAAGCTCACTTTTGCTGGAAGCCTCAGTTCTTGCTATTTCTCTAACTTCCTCTTTTCCTATATTCTATTATAACTTTAGTGTCTGGGCTTCCGGAAGCTTCAGATTATTATTTCTCAGCTGTTAGAGATTACAAGGACTATTCCCCACAATTTAGCAGCCTATACTATTATGTATTCTCTGCTTCATGGGAATTCTGCCTTGCCTTCCCCACAATACTATAAATGGTATAATGGCCAGACCATATCATACTCCCAAATCTTTGAAAATATCTTTTGTAAGGTTACATGCATGGTAAGTGATTAACTGATCCAAAATAGTGTCTCCACTTGCATTCTAGATATCACCTCTTACATATCTAACAGAGATCTTATTCTGTCTCAAATAGAATTCTTAATTTTAGCACCCATACATATTCCTTTGCCATTCTCCCCCACAATCCCCATATTCTAGTCACCAGTAGGTATCCAATTTCTAAGTCCAAAATCTAGGAATCATTTTTTTAAATTGAGCTTTTATTCTGAGATTATGGATTCACATGCAGGTGTAAGAAACAATACAGGGCTATTCTGTGTACCTTTCACCTAGTTTCCCCCAGTGGTAACATCTTGCAAAATCAGAGTACTGTCTCGCAGTTTCTTGAGCAATTAAACATAGAGTTACTATATAACCCAGCAATTCCACCTCTGGGTATATACCCAAGATAATGGAAAACATATGTCCACATAAAAATGTGTACACGAATGTTTATAGCAGCATTATTCATAGCAGCCAAAACATAGAAACAACTCAAATGCTCATCAACGGATGAATAGGTAAACAATATGTGGTATATTCGTGAAATGGAATACTATTTGGTCATAAAAAGGAATTAAATACTTGTTCTTCTACAACTTGGATGAACCTTGAAAACGGTAAGTGAAAAAGTCAGACAAAAGACCACATATTATATAATTCCATTCACATGAAAGTTATGAATAGGGAAATCTACAAGACAGAAAGACTAGTGGTTACTTAGAGTTGGGGGAGAGTAAGCAAGAGGAAGAGAAGGACAAGTCAGAGAGGTAATGGGTCCAGATGATCTAGGGCTTTTTATGACATTTTATGACTTATCTTTTACTCTGAGTGAGATAACAAGGCTTGGAGGTTTTTGAGCATAAATTGACTTTTAAAAGTCACTCTGGCTGCTGTATGGAGAATAAATTACAGGAAGAAAAGAGGGGAAGCAAGGTGATCAGTAAAGAGGCTATTCCAAAAATCAAAGCAAGAGATAAAGATGGTTGAATTAGGGATTAACTTTGGAGGTGGTTTAAACTGCTTGGATATGGATATGCTTTGAAGGTTAGAACCTAAGAATTTGTTGGTGAATTCAAAATAGAGTGTAAGAAAAAGTCAAGGATGACTCCCAGGTTTGGGGTCTGAGCAACTGGACGGATGGAGTTGGCATTCACTGAGCTGGAGAAGAGTGTCAAAGTTGCAGCTTTTGATGAACTACATGGGGGAGTATGGTTTTAGACATGATAACATGGAGGTGTTGGGTAGGCAGTTGAATATATGTGAGTCTGCGGTTAACTACTAGTCTGGTTAGGGTTATACTTTGGGAGTTGTCAATGCGTAGATTTCATTTAAAGCCCTTAGGTTGAACAATATCACTTAGGGCAATGGCCTAGACAGAGAAGAGGTAAAAGACCCCAAGGCACTACACAATGAAGAGACCTGAAAGATGAGACATAATTAGCAAAGGAGACGTCAGAGCACTTAGGATAAAATCCACATTTCTTATCTTAATCATGACCTGGCCCTTCTCAAAGTCTTGAACCTCACTCTTCAGTAACACAGGATACTCACAAGGTATTCTGTTTTTGAAACACACCAAGTCCTTTCCTGTGTCATGGCCTTTGTTTTTGCTGTGGGTTCCACCAGGTATGTTTTCACCCAGACTAATTTTGGTCACCTCCATCTCTTACTACAACTCTCAGCTAAACTGTTACCCTGAGTCCTCTCTAACCACCCTAATTCCCATCTGAGTTTTCTCTAGCTAACCTAATTTAAAAGATCCAACCCGACCACCTCCACTGCGTTGGGGCTCTTACTATACTTTGAAATTATTGAGGCAATCTACATGATTACAAATGCTTCCCCATTCTCTTCCCCCCCAAAAGATATCCTGGCCCAAAATTAATCCTTTCTTTTCTTTTGTTAATACCTCCCTTGCTCCAAAGTTATTCCTATAAAAACCTTTCATTTTGTACAACTCCTGGGAGCACCCTTCTAGTTGCTAGATGGGATGCTGCCGGATTTATGAATCACTTAATAAACTCAATTAGATCTTAAAAAAAAAAGCACAACCTGACCACCCCCACAGAATCATTACGTTATGGCTGTTACTATAATCTGAAATTATTTTACTTGTTTTCTGTCTGAAACAATTTAACCAACGGTTTACAAAATGATTACTATGACAAATAAAAGCTCCTATTCCTCCTTGCATGTCACTTCCTGGAGAGCAGGGGCCTCTTGAGCTTGTCCTCTGCCGCATCCCAATGCAATCGACATTGCCTCAGCAATCAATTCTGAGTTTTCAGTTTTAAGAACGGAACGGATCGCAGTACACCGACAAACTTGAAAGAAAAAGAAAATGTGCCCAACGCTCCGCCCAGTCCCGGAATAGCCCAGAGCCCAGGAGGGCCTGCGCCCGGGACCTTGTTCTCCCAGCGCCACGGCCTGAACCCCGCCCCTTCCCCGGGGCGAGTTTAACCACTGCGCATGCGCGCTGGGGGACCTGTCTGTTCCTCTGTCGGCGCTATCAATAAAGTTTTAGTGAGGAGAGACTCTCCTTTTCCTTGACAAGATGGCGGAGTACGACTTGACTACCCGCATCGCGCACTTTTTGGATCGGCATTTGGTCTTTCCGTTGCTTGAGTTTCTCTCCGTAAAGGAGGTGAGCGGGGCTTGGAGGGTGAGGAAGTCGTGGGAGCGCGTGCGACGCGGGGCGAGGCCGAGAGGCAGTGGCGGGAGCCCTAGGCCTGACACACGTGTGAGGCGGCCGCCGGTTTGGTCCTGTGTCGGAGTGGACTGGTACCGCGGCATCGGGCGGTGAGCTGGAGAGAGGTAGCACTGTGACCCCCAGGGGAGAACGAGGGGTTAGCCTCGGTCCTCGAGGTGCCAGTGTCCAAGGGACTTCCGCGTCGGGTCCTTTCGGAAGTGGACGACTCGCTGCCGACTTCACTGTGATAACGCCCGAGCTTTCCTTCAGGCCGACTTCTAAAAACAAATGGGAGGGTTAGAGATTTTGGTGTGTGTGTTTTTTTTTTTTCAGGAACTGTGGCAAGGGTGTGCTGGGCTTGCCGGATCGTTTGGAATGGTACTCTTACACTTAAATGAAATATCTAGCACTTTGGTTGCCAGAAAGTTGTGAGTTCTTTGCATGGAGTAGTCCTGGTCTTTCCATAAGTAGCTACTTCCTACAGGCGTAGCATATTTTGTCGGGGGAGGAAGGGGACCCCCACTCTACGAAACAAAAAGCAAAATAACCCGGCAAGATTTTACCCTACAAGTTGTTTTCCAGTTATTGATAGATAGATTTCGTGTGATTTGAATTGGTCGGTAACATTCATTTAACTATTCAAGAGTTCTAGAATATCTTGAATAGCTATGTGGTTCTGGTACCTCGTTTTAAAAAAATTCATGAGTCCTAAAAGTTTTAAAATGTTGAACTTAGTTATACTTTGTGTTTATTGGGAAATTGATGCATTTTAATAATTATAATAAAGCAGTATTACTGTGATGAAGGGATTAGAATATTGGCCAGAAAAATAAATGAATTCTACTTCTGGAAGCAGATTACAACATAGGTCTACTTAAGGAACGTTAGATTTGGAGAATAGCTTTTATGTGTCCCAACAACAATAGAACAAAAAAGCCCAACAAATATTAAATTGTTCTGATAACTTTTCAAGGGTTCCTGGTATTTATGGTTTATTACATAAATTCGTATATCTTTTTCTAAACATATAGATAACTTTCAAGTTGTTGATGTTAGGGAACAACACATTTCATTTTCAATAAATGTTCAAGTGTAGCCTATCTTGAAAGGATATGTTTTTGCCTTGGTTTTTCTTCACCTGGGATATACTTAACGCCTGTATTTTAGAGCTTGAATATAATAATCTAGTCTGCCTTCTGTTTTTGTTTTTTTTCCTGGATAAGTAAGGATAATTCACCACAAATCAGGGAATAGAGCAATACCACATTTTGAAATCCTTTACCAGCTACTTCTAGAAATGCTTCTAAACTAACCAAACTTCATATTTTTTTAATGTGTTCCTTACACTTTCATTTTTCAAGACAGATGAAAGGGAGCAATGTGTAAGTGTAAATTAGTATTTCATAGGGCAAGACCAAAACTACGATTGGTAGCTGAGAATCAATGGAAGATACTGCGCCCAGTACCCTCTTCCGTGGAGAGAATATTGGTAAGATGTTCGTAGGAAGACAGACACATGCTGGCATATTTAGTGATTACTAAGTAGAGGGCTGCCATGGAAGTATGATAAATCCAACGTAAAGCCCAGACAGCTCACCGCTAAAAATCACCTATACTTTAGAGGAGATAAAGGTATAAATTATAAGGCAAAAATTAGGAAATGTCAGAGAACTACTGGAAGAGTATGCTATCAACACTGAGGCTTTATTTATAACACTTTTTTTATTTATTTATTTTTATTTTATTTATAACATAACAACACTTTTATTTATAAAAGTGGGCAGAAGGACTTTTGAGGAAGAGAGGCTTTGAGTTGTGATGGTTATATGGTTGGGAGAGTCAGCGATTGTGATACACGACGGCAACAATTTGGCATATTTGTAGTGTGTTGGAAAATATAAGCTCCACGAGAGCAAGTTTTTTGTTTTATACTTTGCTGTGTTCTCAGCACAGGAAGTAGAGTCTGGCATAAAGGATTTTAATGATTACGTAATAAATGAGTAAATGAATACATATTTGTATCTGCTCTTCTTTATTCTCAGGTGAAGTATACGACCAGGCAGTGTTTAGCAGCCTGGGCGCTGGATTTCTGCTTGGATTAGGATCCTGGCTCTGTCATTTGTGTAACACCTCTGTGCACTTAAGAGCAGTTTCTTTCTCATCTTAACTAAGCCTTTTCTCATGCATAAAATGTTGGTACTACCACGAATCTCATGGAGTTAGAAGAATTACATGAGAGAATGCATGTAAAGCACTTAGCCTACTGGGACAGAGTAAATACTCCTGAATGTTTCCTATCGGGAGGCTAGGCCATCCTGTCTGAGAGGGGAGTGAGACAACCAACTGGGGGTTTAAGGAGTGACTGAGGAAACCAACCAAAGACAAGTAACAAGGATTGGTAAGTTTGGAGGGCCCAGCTGAGACTGGAAATTATGCATTTATAGAGAATGATGGTTATTCTCAGAGTGAGAGGAGCAGTGGAGGATTTTTGAAGTAGTGGATATTTGGAGGTAGACTTGTAAATATCATTTAGAAATGAAATGGATTGCTGATCAACAGAGAAAAGCACAAATGTGATTGAATATATATTGCCTAGTTTTGAAACATTTTATAGTCATTCTTCACCAAAACAAAGAATTAGATGACTTTTTTCCCCAGAGCTAGAGATTGACATTGAATTGTGCTTGGTTGGAGAAAATGGATGGAATCCAATGATACAGCTAAAGAGAGAATATTTGAAATAGTTAGAAATGATAGCTAAACTTATATAGAAAGTTACAGCCAAAAAAGGTGATATAAAAATTAGGAAAAGCAGAGGGCCTGGTGAGATGGTGAAGCATGTTGATGGTAATGCTGAAAGAGGTGATGAGTTCAAGTTGGAAGTCTTACAGATGAGATACTAGATGGAAAGTTGTAATTTGCGGGATAAAGGAATTTTACGGCTTGAGTTTTTTTTTGGAGAATCATCAGTATGGATGTAAGATTTGTGGGAGATAGCAGGAAGAGATGTCAGAATATTTTTCATTTGTTAAAGATAGCTGTTTTCAAGGGTTTATAGACCAGGGATGGGGAAACGAGCCTGTGAACTGAATGCAGCCTTTTCTACCTGTTTTGTATGATCTGTAAACTAAAAGTAAGTTTTAACAAATGAACGTTCACAAACATTTTCAGTACAGAACACTGTAATGTTATACCCCAATTGAGTGAAATAGTTTCTGCCCCAAAAAGAATTACATTCTTCTCTTTAATAGATCTACATTACAAAAAAATTTACTCCATTATTATTATTTCAAAAAGGAAAAGAAATTGTGGAAATTTGTTTCTTATAGTACTTAAGCATAGTATTCTTGGTTTTTGCTTCTTGGCTCACAAATTCTAAAATATTTACTATCTGCCCTTTACAGAACAAGTGTGTCTATGAGGCAAATTTTAGAGAAGGTGATATAAGTAGATGTAGACTTTTGAAGAGGCCAGTAAGGTCTGATGGCAGAGGAGTAGTGCTTTGAACCTACAGTTGGAGAGACAATACAAAGTAAAAGCTGTTAATGGGGTATCAAGGAGAGGTGGCATATTACTATGAAAAGGGTGTTTTCATCTAGGGTTTCTGCAGGGCAGATTGAAAGGGAGCTTCAGTTTTTTTAAGTAAACTTTTTTATCGTGCGTAACACTCATACAAAAAAAGAAATGCACAAATATAAGTGCTTTTTTCCCCAAAGTGAACACACTGATGTGACCACCATCCAGATCAGTAAGTAAAACATTAACAAACATCCTAAAAACCTTCCTTCTGACCCTTCTTAATCATTACTCACACCTGATCTGATCTGATGCTAGAATGTTTTGCCTGTGTTTGATTTTATATAAATAGAATTAAGCATTCACCACCCTGTACTTGCTTTGTATGATTTCTTTCATTCAACATTGTGAAAGATCATCCAAGTTGTTAGGAGTTTGTTGATTTTCAGTGCTGCTTGTTAACACATATTGTGAGAATATCACAGTTTATCCATTCTAACTTTGATAGACTCGGCTATTACAAACAGCGCTGCTATGAACATTATTGGAGATGTCCTTTGAATATATGCACCCATTTCTCTTGGGTACCTAGGAGCAGAATTGCCTGGTCAAAATCTATGTTTAACTTTAGGAGATAAAGTTACTCTGGCATTGTCAGTTTTTTTAGTTTTTAGTGTGGTTTTAATTTGCATTTCCTTTATGATTAATAAAGTTGAGAACGTTTTCCGGTCTTGGTCATTTGGTTAAACTGTTCTGAAGTGCCTGTTAAAGTTTTAGTCATTTTCAATTGGATTGTCTCACACTATTTTGTAGGAGTTGTTTATGTAGTTTGGAAGATTCAGTTTTGATCTAATGACTGTACACCATCTGACCATTTTCAGGTTTTCTTTTAATGGACAGTGAAAGGTTGTGGAATTTTCCGGCATATTTTTTCCCTTGGTGAAATTAAATTTAGTACAAAACCCTTTTCTGTTGCTGAAGCCTTTCGTTGATGACTATTTGATTACATTTTAAAATTTCGATTGCTCTCTCTCAATACTATTGTATAGACTCCTTGAATATTGCTCACTACACTTCACATTTATGTGAGTGTACTTATTTGGTCCTTGTACTATGGGTTAAATTATGTTTCTTGAACTCCTTGCAAAGCAAAAACCTGATAGGACGTGGTTGACTTAGAGAATGGGTACTAGTTATGTTTCAGTGGTGTGGGTGGGGAGCCATTATAAAGGACTGTGACTGTTTAGTGAAGAAACATATGGGGGTAAAGGAAAAGCTACCTCAAAGGGAGATGTGGATGCAGATACTAAAACAGGAAAAAAAAAATTGAGTTGATGTCTAATTACCTGGATGTGGAGAGGAGACAGCTATATGTGTTTATCAGTGGAGTTGGTGTGGTTCTTTATGCACAGTCTTGTTCTAGAAAGGGTAAAAGAGATGGCTTGTCGGGACACATACATAAGATAATAAATCAGAAATAGGTGAGAAAGGCTTTGCATTGTGTAATTGCCTTCATTTTTAAATTTTTAGATAAAACAAAATATTCTTACGTCTGTAGATTGATTGCCTTCTTACAAGAGGGTGAATTAATAGTATATAGTATTCTATTTAAAAAATAGTATTTCAGGAAGTATATTTCCAGGTAAACTAGTCTTAGTATTAATCAGTTTATTTGGGGGAACTTCAATGTATTTATCAGAAAGTAATTTTTTCTTGCAGATATATAATGAAAAAGAATTACTACAAGGAAAATTGGACCTTCTTAGTGATACCAACATGGTAGACTTTGCTATGGATGTGTACAAGAACCTTTATTCTGATGATATTCCTCATGGTAAGTTTTGTTATTAGAACTGAAGCTTGTTTTGTGAAATGAGGATGTGTGTATTCAAGTTGGGTGATTTATAGAAGAGCTTTAGCCAAAAGTCTTAGTAAGTATTTGAATGATTTAAAAGTCCTCTAGATGAAAGGTAATATTAAGGTTATAAGTTTTCTAAAGCATATTATTTGCTTACCATAAAAGATGTGAAACTACTTTAAAACATGGTCATCAAGTGCTTTCAGTTCATAGTATAGATCATCAAAGATGTACTTGTGAATCAGGTTGTTACCTTGGAATTATCTGAGAATACTGCAGGTTTGTTTTTTGTTGTTGTTGTTTACTAACTTTTTCAGTTAGTCTCTTATGTGCCTTAGAGATTTATTTTTCATCTTGAAATATCTGGGTATATAGCCATGGTCTTCAAAAAATGTGGTCCCCAGGACCAGCATCATCACATCAGTTCACCAGGGAGAGCTTGTTAGAAATGCAAATTCTCAGGCCATACCCCAGATCTATGTAATCAGAAACTGTTGGCTGAGGCCCAGCACTCAAATTGGAGAAGACTGATAACAGTATAGTGTTTTCCAAATCCTTGTTTCCTGTGGTAATAGATGTTTCTTTAAAAAAAAAACAACACACAAAATCGTCCTATAAGTTTGCAAAATACTAAACTACTATATCCTTTCTTCTATGCGCATAGCATTTTTAAAGATTCTAGGAACTCTTTCAGTAGAGAAGTACAATTTACTTTGTTTAAATTGACATGTCTCAAAATTTGATCACAGAGCCCCTTCTGTGTTTGAGATATGCTGTTCTAGTGTATATTTTGTGATATATAATGCAGAATTATATTAAACCTAATCACTGTGACTTATATTACAGTTTCCTGCAGTAAAATTAGCTCTTTAAATTTTAGTTTATGATGAAAAAGTAAATTATTATTGAAACTTTAAAACATGCTAGCAGAGTAAGTTATGTGTGATTTTTCTCTCTTTGTGATACAGTAAAAAGAAACTATAGAATTGGGTTTGAGAGATTATAGAACTACATTTATAGTGAAAAAGAGATTATTGATTGGGTTTAAATTCTATTCAACCTAGTTGAAAACCTGTAGTAATGATATGTAAATTCCTCTGAATCGCAGATGAGAAACTCTGGGGTAATACCTTTATTCAGCTGAGAGAATGTAGTGAGAACAAATATAAAACCACTGGGAATGAGATCTCTCTAATGTAGAATTAGATGATAATTGTTTCCTTGACAGGCCTCGCTTCCTTGCCCCAGACTGTATTTGTCTATTCCCCAGTTTCTCTTAAGAGTAAGAAGAGGATTCTCTCTTCCTTCGTGTGCCTTTGCAGTGCTAGAAAGGAGAAATTTGACCTGGGGGAGTTTCTTGAGTGGATGGTTACTGGCATATGAATATCTTAGGGATAAATACATAAGGTGCACAATTTAAATAAAATGAAAAATTTTCAGGGACATCCTGATGGGGAGCAGTATGGTTTAATGTTATAGCACTCCTTTGCATTTTTAATTAGCTTTGAGAGAAAAAAGAACCACAGTTGTTGCACAACTGAAACAGCTTCAGGCAGAAACAGAACCAATTGTGAAGATGTTTGAAGATCCAGAAACTACACGGCAAATGCAGTCAACCAGGTAACCTCTTCTTAATTTGTATTCTAAAAATTCTCTTTCCTGGATTAATACAAATGTTAATTCAAACTTTAAAGGATCCCTTTATCTATTTGTTTATTTTCATTTATCCTTATTGTGTAGGGGCCAGAAAGTCCTTAATAATAAACATTAATACTAAATTCTTTTTAGAGTTTATTTACCATTTACCCCAATCTGATTCTACTACATCAGTTCTGCCTCTTTCCCACCTTCCCAGTGGACGTTTGGCAATGTCTGCAGATATTTTTGGTTGTCACAACAGAAGTGACACTGGCACCTACTAAGGAGAGGCCAGGAAGGCTACTAAACATCCTACATATAACACATCGGACAGTACCTTACCCCCCAGAAAAGAGTGATCCAGCCCAAATGTTAGTGTTACTGAGGTTGAGAAACACTGTCTCTGGGCAGCACCTAGAGCCCAGGGGTTCTGGCTGTAAGGAAAACCTGAGCTCATTTTATCAGTTTGCTACGTTCTCTCATATCCTTCCAACCTTGATGCCCAGGCCAAGGAGGGTAGAGTAGAACTGATAAGGTTATTTTATTCCTAACTTCCCCTTAACTAGAAATAGACTTATTGTTTGGTTTCCAAAGAAACCATGTTGTCTTACTCTGACTTAATATATATCACTAACTGAAGCCCTTTAGGTTATTAAAAATGTTTAAAAATAAAAATCTACTGAAATCGAATATTTCTATTGTGGTAAATTGTAGCCACCAATATATTCACTTGAGGAATTGCTGAAGATTTTGCCACATTTACCTTTAGGTCTTATATAATCAAACCAAATTTTTGGAGAGGTTGGCTCTGAATTATTTGTGATTTGGGAAAGTGTTACCAGATATTTTTCCGAAAAGCAGTAAACGCTACACTACTGCTCATACCATATTATAATGTATCATACTGTACTACACCATATTATACTATAAATACAGACACTATATATACGCATAACAGAAATAGCTATATCTTATAAAGCTTTCATACAATATATACAATATATATTTTTATATATAGCTATCTCTGTGTGTGTGTGTGTATATATATATACAATACTAAGCTGCCTGTATATACTTACAATAAGTAATTATAGAACTTCAAGTCATATGTTAGTGTCCACAGACGAACAGCTGAAATAATCTAGAAGTTAGGGTACAACAGAAAGTTTAGGATTGAAATTCTAAATTTAGTCACTTAAACACAGAGTTAATGGGATTAAGATATGAATAAGATGAATATGAAAATTGTTCACCAAATATTAGAAAGAGGATTCCTTGTAGCTTAATAGGCACGAAATTGGAGATAAATGATAGAATTATGGGTTTAAAGCTTGTAATTTAATTAAACTTCTAAACTGATTACTTATTTTCAAAGTAATAACCTCATCCTGCCGATTCCCTTTTTTAAAATTTCATTGAACATATAGTGTTGTCCTTCTCACACTTTCCCAGAAATACCCCATCAGCCAGAGGACAGTGATTATATACCTGAGGGGTGTGAGGAATGTAACACAAAGTTGATCCACAGAAAGTGTTCAGTTGTTTTGAAATCTTTTTATGTTAAAATTTCATGCATATTTCATATTTAGTGTTATAATATGTTCATGTTAATTTTAGTGATAACATATCTAGTCCTCATTATGTAAGTAAAATTATGCTGCTGAAAGACATGCTGTAGCATTCCTTCTTATAAGAAACATAAGATAATATTTTCATTTTTGAAAATGCCCACAATGTGGGCAACTGTACCCATATATCACTTATTCTTTGGTTTCTTTGTCACCAAATTGTCTTTTGCCACCCTGCCAACATCTCAAGTTATGCAAAGCTAAAAAAAAAAAAAGTTAAATAGAGTTGACACTTTGGTATCGGTAATAATTGTATAGGATGTGTAGTGTAGATATCATGTAAGTTAGGCATGATTTATTAATCTTGTAAATTGGCTAAATCACCATCCTGTGAGTAGTACTAACAAATTTGGGAGGGAGACAAAATTTGTATATAGGGCTAATTCCTGCTAGTTTGTACAGTACATTTATTCCAATCTCTATTCCATAAGAATATGTTATCTATTGGAAATGTACCATCCAGAGAGCAAATACAGATACTCTTCACCTTACGATGGGGTTAAGTCCTGATAAACCTGTCATTAAGTTGAAAATATCCTAAGTTGAGAATGCACCTAACATACCAAACATCATAGCGTAGCCTAGTCTACCTTAATCGTGCTCAGAATGCTTTTGTTAGCCTGCAGTTGGGGCAAATCATCTAACGCGCAGAATATACTGTAGAGTATCAGTAGTTTACCCTTGTGATCACGTGGCTGGCTGGGAGCTGTGGCTCTCTGCTGCTCCCCAGCATCATGAGAGGTGTCACACCACATAACGCTAGCCCAGGAAAACAGCAAAATTCAAAATTTGGAGAGCATTTCATTTTCACACTATCGCAAAGTCAAAAATTCGTAAGTCAAACCATCTTAAGTCTGGGACCATCTGTACCATTTTCAGTAAGTTGCTACCTAAGTAGGTTGTTGACCTCACTACAACAACAGTCAACATGTTCAGGTTTTATTACCTAAAAAACTTCTAAAGACCTTATCTTAGATGATGTGAAATAGAACACGTAATTTTCAATTAGGACCAAAGAAATTTGAAAGTGAATTTTAAAGTTTGGAATTCTTGAGTTCCTATTCCTTGTTCAAAACATGTAATGTTCTGTTTATTTTATTCTAAAAATCTTATTTTTACTTCTAGTGTTTAGGTAATAAGATATGGCTTTATGTGGGTAAGAAGCTAGGAGGGTATGTTTATTTTGTTTTCTGTGGACTATAAGATAGTAACTTTTGTATGTTTATGATTAAGGGATGGCCGGATGCTATTTGACTACCTGGCGGACAAGCATGGTGTAAGTGGTATCTTTAAAATTTTTTTAGTTGTCATGTTATAAGGGTAATTAAAGAATAGTGCAGTATGGATAGGTTCCTGGCTTGACGAGAATATAATTTACAGATTAATTTATTAATCTTAATGCCTGGTATGTTTTTGAAACTTTAGTTTTTAAAAATTGGTGCTGATAGGAAAATAATGTGCTTATAGTACTTACTAGATAACAGAAAGTCTTAAAACTTTTGATTTATTTTTTCCAGAATCATCATATAATAGTTAGCATTTTATATGTCTGATGGATTAACAAGTAAGTAAAGACAGAACTAAATTTGAATGAGAAATGCCTTGAGCAATAGAATTAATATTTTGGCTGCCTTGTAGAATACTGTAGCCCTGGATGTTATCAGGGCCTTCATAAATCCCCAAATTCACAAATAAAGAAATGTTACAGGCTTTTCTAGCCATCTCCCAATCTCCTGTCGTTTGTGTTAACTCAGATTGTGAGACTTTATATACAGTTACCTCTTTTAGCTTGCATTCAAGTTTTATCTCTCATTTAACAATTATTGTAACAAGTGGCTTGCTGACCACTGTGCAAATTACTTTTTCTGGTTTCCATGTAAAATGTCTGGTGAATTTGTTAATGATCTAGTTCGGAGCCTTTCTCTTAGGTTTCTTCACTTTGACTTTGCTTATGTCAGCTCTGAGAGTTGGCGTGATTTTGGGGCCTGTGTTCAGAGAGAACAGTTTACTGTACATATTATTCGTACAGAATCACCAAACCTATAGGGATGCTATGTTTGCTAGTTGACTAAGCTCAGTCACCAGCTAAGGGTCTCACATATCAGACCTTCAGTAGCTATTCAAGTTTGTATCGTAACAAAGTAGGTGTCATTATAATTCATAACTCTTAGAGCCCAGAACTGTGAATGTTAAATCCACCAATTCCTAATGTATGTTTTAAGGGTTATGTGGTTCTCTGATCATCGTGTTTATTTTTGGTGGCAACTTTTGGGATACTTTGAAGAACTGACTTCTGAGGGCATTTAAACAAGTAAATGGGTTGTATTTTAAAACTCAAAATTAAAAAGTAGAACTTTAGCCTTCTTATTTATTTTTAGTTTAGGCAAGAATATTTAGATACACTCTACAGATATGCAAAATTCCAATATGAATGTGGGAATTACTCTGGAGCAGCAGAATATCTTTACTTCTTTAGAGTGTTGGTAAGTAATTTTTTTCTTTGTCATCTCTTTTGTAGGATTCTCTTGGATTCTCAAAACATGTCTATAGATTTGGGTCTGTCTATTGTTTTCACCAGTCATTGGTAAAAAGAGAGAGGGAAAAAATTTTCCCCAAGAAAAAACAAATAGGTACAGGAAACTTTATATCAGCGCCTCAAAATTTGAAGTGAAATTGAACTTGACCTTGAAATCCTCAAAAGTGGGAACCGCTAATTTGTTGTATTATATATAATTGTATGATTTTAGCATTGGCAGAAATCTATTATGTAATGAATTTGTTACAATATTACCGTACAGCATAGTGAGTGGCACATTGTGAGTGCTTAATATTTATTGAACAGATCCATTGTTCCTGGATAATGAATCCAAAATTCAATTTTTAATGCTTTGCATATTTCTTTAACTTGTTCTGAACAACTGTGGAAATGATATTTGAAAAGATTTTATGCCTCAATAGTAACTTTTTTCCATTTCTACCTTCAGCTATTAGAATACAAAGTTCAGTGGTTTTTCATTAAGTAGAGGGTAGATGGGTTTAAATGGTACTATTAGAGCAAATTCCTAATCATTATGTGCCCTGTTTGTTATCGTCATATGTCTGACAAGTTCCTAGATTCAGTGCTTTTATTAGGAAAGAAGGAGAATTTGTGTGAAGCTGAAGAAAAAATCAGGCCTTCATATTGACAGATTTCTTTCTCACTCTGCCTTCTGTTCAGGTCATTGTATTAATAATAAATGCCTGTAGAGTTAGCAAAATGCTCTGGTTTTAAATTCTAATTAATTTGTTACTCACTTTGAGTTAGTAAGCAACTACCTAAGTCTCTGATTTCTCTAGTTAATCCTAGAAGTTGGGAAATGACCTCTTGAGACAGGAACTTTGTGTCTTCCAACCTTGGAAGAGTTGTTTCTTTTGTCTTATTTTCTGGTGCCTTTTTTCTTTCAGTCCCACATGCCACAAAGAAAAGACTTATGGCTGCTATTTTGATTGTTCTCTTGGAAATTAAATATTCTTCTTTTTTTCTTTTAATGCTGGTGGTGAGGAATTGGTGTTATTAATTCAGGTAATTCCTACACTTATAAAAAGTACTTAGACAACTTTCCTTTTTAAAACTACCATTCTTCAAAGAAATAAAGATTTTCAGTTCATTTCCAAGATTTGGAAAATTAATATTTTTCTCTTGCTCCCATTTGTAAGCAAATTCTTAATTTACAGATTAACTGTGGTTAGCTTGCAAGTGCATTGAAGGTAATCAGTGATGCTAAACTTGTAGTGACTTATCAGAAAATTCCATCAGTTTTACTTTGAATATTATGAAGGATTTAGGAGAGGAAAAGTTGATTACTTTGGAAATGTAAACAGCTTAAACCAGGATTGTAAAATCAGAAGCCTGATATGATTACAGGTACATGAAAAGAGCTGGTTATTCATATCATTTGTTAATGCTGGGAGTGAATTTTGAGAATGAAGATTTAGTGTCATGTTAGAGTTCTAGCACAGTAAATTTATTGTTGCTGGTCAGTGAGTGAATGTGCCATTTTGCTAAGACATGGAAACTTAAGGTAACTGCTGGAAATCCAGATATTGAAACTCTTCTAGCATATCCACCCTTGAAAGCAGGTTAGTATGAAGAGCCAACTGTAATGACATGGACGTGAGCCAGAGCAGTACGCATGAACCTTTTGGGGATTAAAAAACCTGCTGTGCTGCTACAAAAAGCTTTTATCCTAACACATATAACGTATTCTGGTTTTAATAGTATCATTATGTTTATGTAGTATGGTTTTATAATTAAGTCTGAAAATTTCTACAAGTGATAGGTACATACTTAAAAGTTTGGGGAGTTTTTATGTTTACATTTTAAGATATGAAGATCCAAGTTAGTTCCCAATCTTAAAAAATTCTGGGTTAGTTTTAAGCTTTTACATTGCCTAAAAAATCTTGTGCTGGATCTCAGATGACATTTGGTTAAGTGATTCAATACCAATAAAAGATCAGAACACAAAATTAATTATTTTACATTTAAGAGCAGTCAACCTATAGTCATTGGATAGTGCTTAGAAATTATGTGCAATTTAGTTTTAAAGTTTTACCCCATCTTGTGCCTCAAAACATTTGAAGGAGGTAGGAATTGGTTATTTCCTGTTGACATATTGATAGAGACTAACAAAGCTGTTTTCTTTAAAAAATACATTATTTTACTTTTTTTTTGTTGAGGTAGGCAATACTATAAAATCTATGTGTTTGTTTCAGATTTTGTTAATAGCAAAGATAAAAATAGTGTTTTGGAATTAGGAGGAATACTGTCAAAGTTTTACTTATTATTTAATTTTATTTTTTTGTAATAGCCGTTTTTCATTTCTAAATTCTTTTCTGGTGATTGGTTATTCTTTTAAATCTATGGTTAGGGAAACATAAGCTATGAAAGAACCATTGTAACTATGATCTGAGATTAGAACTTGACTCTCCAAGTGACCTATTGTAGGTCAGTGTTGTATAAATTAAAGCTGTGTGACCCTAGAATCTACCTTTATTTTAAAAAGACTTGGTGGCTTTTAGAATACAGCAGGGAGTGTTTAGGTGCACCCTATTTGGATGTGAAACTTCTTGATTTATACTGTAAGAAATACATTAATTTGAAATGACATTGGTGAAGCAGATTTGGTCGAAATTTTTAAACATTTTTGTTTTAAAGTTTTTAACACTGCATTTGAATTATATTTTGTTAAAATCTACCCTTGCTGTGGCCTTTGGTCTGACTCCAAAATATAACCCTTCCCTGCGCCCACCAGCTGTTTGAAATAAAAGTGATTTTAAGATACTAGGACTGTTTATAATCACCTTTCTGTAGGTTTTTTTCCTGCTCAGAATTTAAAATTTATCTACTGTTAAGTACCTACCATTTGACTTAAAGATACTCTTCCTTGACTCAAGAAAGCTTGCATAATGATGAATTTTGGAACCTTAGGATATTGACCAAAATTTTAGATCTGATTTATCCAAGTTGATAATGTCATTATAAAAGATATCTATTTCATATTGATTCTCAGATACACAGTTTATCACATTTTAACATCTGAAATTGGGATGTGTCTTGAATTGATTGTGGTTTTGGTTTTAGAAACATAAAATAGTAGTGTTATTTTAAAATTGATGGCATCTTAGATTCAAAGAAATATTTTAATACTCATTTCTTTGCAAGGATCAAACATTTTATCCTTTATAATTTTAAAAGTGGTTTTATAAATCAATCTTTTAATTTCAGTGAGTTTTGACAAATGCTCATACTATGCAACTACCACCAAATCAAAATAAAGAATATTTCTGTTATTCCAGAAAGACCCTTTGTGCCCCTTTGCAGTCATAACTTATCCTGATTTATCCATTGATCTGTTCTTTATTCTTCTAGATTAGTTTTGCCTGTTCTAGAATTTCGTATAAGTGGAGTGATACATAACCTTGTGCCTGGCTTATTTTGATGAGCAAATGTTTGAGACTCTTCTGTTACTGTGTGTATCAGAAGTTTGATGTTTTTGATTGCTGAATAGTATTCCATTCTATGAATATATGAATGTACTACAACTTGTTTATGTATTCAGCTGTTGGGAACATTTGGATTACTTTGTTTTTGTCTACTACAAATAGAGTTGTCATGAATATTCATTTACAAGATTTTTTAGTGGATATTATTTGCTTGTTCTTAGAGTTTGCTGAATGTTATTTTGTACATTTGAGTTAATTACTGCCATCAAAGAAATAATTTCAGTATAGGCAGAGTCTGAATTAGATATTACTATGGTCGTCATAGTTTAGACAACCTATACTACTCTGATATCATCATTTCTCTTCTCATTGTCATTTGATAATCACATTTCCTGAGCTTTTATTTATCAGATGATACTATAATCTCTTCACATCTGCTATGTCATTTAAATTGTATAACAGCTGAGGTAGGTTATATTACAATCCCCATTTTATAGATGAGGAAGCTAAAGTACACATAGTTCAGCTGTTTATAGTAAGTGGTAGAGCCAGAATTATTGGTGGTTGGATTTCCAGTTCTGCCCGTGCAATTTTATTTAACTTGAAAATATAACATGTACTTATAGAACTCATATTTTACATTTATACTGTCATGTAAACGCTTCAATGAAAAATTAAATTCAAAATTTTAATTTGGAGTGCAGAAACGCATTCTACCTCCAATGCCCTCACTTGCTTCTGCTCTTTAGCACACCTGATCCGTTCAGAGTCTTACTATCCAATTCTCTTGCTTTTCTTTGAGTGTCCTACTTTACTATAGTAGTTTTTATTAGCATAGTCTTTATAGGTGTGGCGACAAGAGGTAAGGTGGCCCTCAGTCCTTTTGTAGGTTAAGACTGCAGTGATTCATGATTTGCATTCATGATTTGAAGTATAATTTGGGGCAAATTACATTCTCCATGCATCAATTTCCCCTCTTTAAAATGAGGATAAAAATTACTATTTACCTTCTATAATTTTTATGAAGATTATATGAGAAAGTGAACTTTTATTGTTCAGTACATATTTCTTTGGTAATAATTAATTGTTATTAACCAGCAGACCTTTTTCTCTGTCTCCATAGTCCCTTCTGTTTATATCACAGTTTGGAACTTTTTTGTGCTGGTAATAATTTCTCTAAATTGTCAATGAGACCCACAAGTCTTGATTTCCCACATCTTCACTCCCGTGCTTTTCGCTACAAATTACCTCTGAATCTAATTGTTTCCAAAGTTTTAGGTGCCTAAAATTTGATTAGCTGTGTATAAATTATCTGAAATGGGTTACACAAAAATACTAGTGCGGTATCCTTGTTTTAAGTTACTCTTTATTTTCTGATGTAGGCTGAATATTAAAGATCTGAGTGTTTTTAGTATAATTAAGTGAAGTCTGTTTGAATTAGTTTAACCAGTGTGATCCAATAGGACTTAATAACTGGAGTATTGGGTAGAAAGCTAGTCTTTTAGTAGGCTAGATGGATATGTGGGGTATAAAATACACATTATCTTTCTTTTCTGGAGTATTTCAAATATAATTAATTATGATATCTTAAACAGGTTCCAGCAACAGATAGAAATGCTTTGAGTTCACTCTGGGGAAAACTAGCCTCTGAAATTTTAATGCAGAATTGGGATGCAGCCATGGAAGACCTTACACGGTTAAAAGAGACCATAGATAATAACGTGAGTTAAACTTTTTTAGGGTGATTCTCTGAAATGTCTATGTGTTTTTCATACTGTCTGATAAGGGAAACACTGTATACTTTTAAAAAGGAAAAGAAAGAAAGAAGAAAAAGAAACCAAATTAAAATGTTCAGATTAGCTTTTGTTGACCTTACATAAAACTCAGTGGGTTAGTGGGTTGGTTGGTTTCACTGAATCCGCTTGAAGGAAGCTGTCAGATTTTTTTTGGCTCTTAGAGAAAGGAACTCAGTTTTAATTTTTTTTACAACCTACTGTTTTTTTAATCAGTGAAAATGACACAACACTGTTAGTGCTATTTATTATTGAAAGTGTAGAAGATGACAGTTTTCATCTACAATCGTCTAATAAAACTATTACTTATGGAGTGTTTAGTTCATTTCTTGCTTTTAAGATGTTTTCTAAAATGAATATAATTTACAGCCTCTGTAAAAATGGTTTAGTGGACATTATTAAATCTGTCTCTGAGAACAGAGACATTTTGAATATTGAGGATCGTGCAGAGTAGAGGGTCCAGGAGGTTGGACTCGGATGGTAATGACCTAGTGCATGCCTTAGAAGGTTCTCGTTTTTCACTAAAATTCTGAGGTCAGCAGTGCCTCTGAGGTCCGTTGCCTCTTTCTCGTTTATTAATATTTCTTATGTGTACATTTTTTTAACCCTTTAGTCTGTGAGTTCTCCACTCCAGTCTCTTCAGCAGCGAACGTGGCTTATTCACTGGTCTCTGTTTGTTTTCTTCAACCACCCCAAAGGGCGCGATAACATTATTGATCTCTTCCTTTACCAGCCACAGTGAGTTATTTTACTATATAATTTTGGCTTTGACTATATGAAAGTATATATATATATTTTTTAATTTAAAAATGTATTTCACTCTGACATTTGAATTCGTTGTCAGCCATGTTTTCCCCTCTTCGTGTGGTATATACTGGTATGCTTGTTAATTTAAAAAGCTTGTGTGTAAGTAACTCTTAAGTACATCATTTGATAAACGTGTATTCTGAGCCCTTTAAAGTGCTATTTCAGTGTGGTCCCTGGGCCAACAACGTAAGTATCATGCAGTTTCTCAGGCCTTACCCTAGAGGAACAAAAGCAGAATCAGCATTTTCACAAGATCCCAGGAAATCCATCTATATATTAAAGCTTTAGAATTAAGGCACTGGGCTATATTGTTTAGAAGGAATACATGTATTCCAGGAAAATCCCTTTTGTATCATTACTTGATCATCCAGTTTTAGTGATAAGAAATTCACTGCTTTGTTGTTAGCTAGAAATCATTTTTAAAAATTTATTTTTCCAGTTAAGATCAGTGCCTTTGAATATTCTGCCCATTATTTCATATTTGATTGAAACAACAGAAAGCAAGACTGCTTTAGAAAACTTTTCAGATTTTTGAGGATAATTTTTCTTTGTCTCTCTTTCCTTCAGGCTAAATACCTGGTTTTATCAAGTAACAGTTTTTCTGATTGTTTAGTATTTTGGTTGTTTTCCTTAGATTATCACCAATTTATCCATAATGATCTTAAAATTGAAATTTTATATTCTAGGATTGTTACTGTGTTTCCCCGAAAATAAGACCTAGCCGGACAATCAGCTCTAATGTGTCTAATGGAGCAAAAATTAATATAAGACTCGGTCTTCTTTTACTATAATATGACCGGGTTTAGTATAGTATGATATAGTATAGTATAGTATAATAAGTATAATATAATAAATATAATATAATACAGGGTCTTATATTAATTTCTGCTCCAAAAGATGCATTAGAGCTGATTGTCCGGCTAGGTCTTATTTTTGGGGAAACAGGGTAGATCTAAGCTCTATGGACTACAGTGGCAACATTAGCTTCTGTGACCAGTACACATGCTTATATTAATAGAGCCGAAGATTATAATAACGTACTTTAGCAGTTGCTTCATGGTTTGGCTAATATTGACGGTATTATTGGCTAAATTTCACATAAACACTAGGAGCTTTATTTCTGTTATTTGTTAACCCAAATGAAGACATAATTCTATTACATTTCACTTGATGTCTGTCACATTATTGATTGTTAAATTAACATTTTATCTTTTTTTCCAAAATGCGTATTTATTTATAAAAGTAAGCTTAGGAATTGATGGTGTCATACCCTTCTGATATAAAACATCAATGAAGACTGAACATCTTTGTTTTTAAATTTCTTTTGTAATTTTCAAAGTCTTAAAAATAAATTACTACTCTGGCAATATTTTTGCATAAGTTGGTGAGAGATAATCTAAACTTAGTCACATTAATAAACATGGTCTTTAAATGCTCATTTTAGTAAGATTTTAAAGACTAAAATATTTGACCTCTGCAGTTAAGTTGTTATCATAACCAACAGGACTTTGAATTTAAGAGAAATTTAAGCAATTAGTGGTAATAACAGATAAAAAACTATTTGGCCATCCAACAAGTGCCAGTGATTTTTTTGTGCGTAGAAACAGAGAGCCATTTTTAAATGGTGTATATTGTGTTTTCTGCATTAAATGCTAAGTGTTCCCTGAATCTAAATAAAAGCAAATAGAAAGTAAATAGAAGCACTTTTAACAGACATATGGCTGGTTTGTTTTTCATATTAACATTACAACTTAAATTCAGTATTAATGTATTTAGTCAGTATTAACATGACATACTGATCCAGTATGATAAAACTGAGCATGGGCAAAGGAGTTTTTAATAGGAAATTATGTTTTTCTTTCCTTGAAAAAAGTGAAAACAAAAACTACATGGCATTGAGTGTGGTGGAAGACAGTGTGTGGTCTTTGCCTGTGTTCCAGCATTAACTTTTCAATGTTAATGACAGAAGATGAAGTTTTCTAATTTGCACAGCATTAGGTTTATTTCTTTTTTATTAGAGATACTTTATAGCATTCAACTATTCTTTGAAGATTCACATTATTCACTAATGTGTACATAACTGCCTCATTCTGTCTGCTCTGTGCCTCAAATCCTACTTGTGGGAAACTCAATATTAAAATTGTATAAATAAAATTTTTAAAATTATATGTATACTTTACTGCTTGCTGGATGCTATGATAGGTTAGTTATAACCTGGAAAGATATAAATCATAGTCCATATGTTGAATTAAGTAAAAAACTCATGGGAGGGGTTAAAACAGCCATTGTCCACTAAAATAAGATCCTGCAATGGTGGTATTACCTTTGTCCTGGCCTGTGGCACTGTGAGCTCACAGCGTTATTTGGTAGTATCCTAGGGGTAGATTGGTGAAGCACAAAGCTGGACCAGCCTCCAAAATACTGATGTATAAAACCAGAAGGCCAACAGTAATTTATACTGAGAAGTATACGTGCTAAGAGGACTAAGTACATGAAACATTTGGTCAGATTGTTCTGAGGCTGTAGGTTTAGTACATAGGAAGCCATATGATAAACAGAAGGTTTCCTAATGAGTCCTTGGAATCAGAATAGAAAATTTATGTGACTGGAATGTTTAATGGCACCATCAGGTTAAGCTGTCCTAATATGTCCATTTTCACAATAAGGATATTCTTGCCACTAAGGCCAGATCATGAACATTTTACGGCATGTATATCACCCTAAGCATTTAAATGGCGTTTTCAAGATTTGCTTTTTACTTCTCTTTTCATGAGTTCCATTTCAGATCAATACCTCTCACTGTACTTCTGTCTTTCTTCCTCTAACTACCCCATATTGATTGGAATACGTTAATAGCTTTTCAAGTTTTCCTGATATGGTACCGTTTTTCCTCGAAAATAAGACCTAGCCAGACCATCAGCTCTAATGCGTCTTTTGGAGCAAAAATTAATATCAGACCCAGTATTACATTATATTATATTATATTGTATTGTATTATATTATAAAGACCCTATTTTATATTAAAATAAGACCCGGTCTTATATTAATTTTTGCTCCAAAAGACGCATTAGAGCTGATGGCCCAGCCAGGTATTTTTGGGGAAACATGGTAGCTTTCTCTTACTGAATTAACTAATCTCTCTGCTCTAGTGCATTGTGTATTTAATCCTCTGAGGGCAGTCTAATTTCCCTTGTGCCCTCATTCTTGAGAAGTATCTTTTTCCTGTACCCTTGTGCAACCGTTATGTTTTAGAAGAGGATTTTTTATTTTTGATACTGACAATACAATCTCATGCAGTAGTAGAGATTAACCAATACTGGGTGAATCTGGAATATCCAGAAAAATGATTGGTAAATCGTTGCAAGAAATTTGGGGATATTGGTGAGTAAAGCAGCTACATACCCCTCTTTAATGTTAAGCTGTCCATGCACCTTATAAAAAAAAAAATCTTTTTTAAACTAGTTGATTATTTTGTTTTTTTTTCCCTTCTTCCGCCTCCCCCCGCCCGCACTCCAGTTCAAGCCATTGTTTCAGTCTGGTGGTGTGGCACACAGCTCCCTGGCCCATGCTGGTGGTATGAGCCTTGCAGCTCCCCCAGCTGAGGCAGTCAGTTGCTAGTTGTCCGTCGGCAGCTCAACGGCAGCTCAGGGCAGCTCTCGCCGGCTGCCCGCCGCTCAGATGGCTGCCGGCCACTCACGCTGGCCACCGGCTGCTCTTGGCAGCACACAGTAACTCGTAGAAGCCCATGGCCGCTCACGCCGACCTCCAGCTGCTCACGGCAGCCCAGCTCCAGGGAGAGCCGTTGTTCACAATCTTAGCTGTAGAGGACACAGCTCACTGGCCCATGTGGGAATCGAACCGGCGACCTCGGCATTAGGAGCACGGCACTCCAACCACCTGAGCCACCAGGCCGGCCCCCCCCCAAAAAAAAAATCTTAATGAGAATTTCAAATTCTAGAATTACAGATATATTTCTCAGTATTTATGGAGATTAGTCAACCAAGCATTCAAATGAAAAGAGATTAAAAGCAACACTAACATTGTATTTTATCTTCCTCCTATATAGTAAAACCTGCAAGATTGTCTAAAGAATTGATTGATATCACCAAAATCAAAGATAGGATCCTGAGCCTACCCTTAATGAGCAGATTTGACCCCCTTCCCCAGAAGGGAGTCTGTGACAGCTGGCTCCATTTTTGACACCTAGTAGATGGGTTAAGGATAAAACAGCCCTTCCTGAACTCAGCTGTAGAAATCACTAGAAAAGGGCTTTCCATGCTACTTACTTATTAGTGGAGCCAGTCTTCTGTGGTTTTTGCAGTTATGTGTATATCCAGAAAGGAACATTAAATGCAGCTGACTTTTGAATATTTTCAAGTAATGAAAGGAAGCATGCAAACAAGAAAAACTAAAAAAAATATTCAAACCCATTGTGAAAATTCTATAATACAAATAAGGGGGAAACACTGTAAAAGTAACTCCTGACAACCTTGTGGCTTATATGAAATTACAACAGAATATATTTAATTTACTAGTAGAACCATTTGTAATGGATATTAGAAATAGAAAGGTAGTTCATTGAGATTACAGGAAGTTTTAATGTAATAAACTTTTACAAAAGGAAAACAATGCAAAAAAGTAGATTTTTTTATTTTAAAGTGAGATAAAGGTTCATGCTCATAGATATATAGTTAAAATAACAATTTAGAATTAAGATTTATTAAATTATCAAGCTATAGTCTACAAATAGGTTTAATGCCTTCATTTATATTTCCATGGTTCGTATACAAAAAAGACAATGCTGTATGCCATTTAAAATCTCCCAGTAAATTTAAAAAAACAGAAATTTAATAGATTGTAGTTTTTGGACAGAATCCAGTGAAACTAAAAATTATTAAAAGTCGTATAAATAACTGAATCAAAGAAGAGGTTAAATGTTAATAATTATGAAATGTCTGCCAAAGCAGCACTCAGAAATTAATTCACAGCTTTGAGTACTTAATTCAGCTTTTAAAAACCTTGATTCAGAAAAACAGAAAAACACAACAAAGATAATGAAAATAAAATTAGCAATATATTAGAAAATGTTGAAATTAATCTTAAAACTGATAATTCAGTTTCAAAAGTGGGAAAAAAATTAAAGAAATGAAAATGGCTTTATGTCAAATGATTTAACAAAAAATAAAAACCATCAGGAAATACTATGTATACTTGCATGGTATCCTCCAAAACCTGAAATACCCCAGGTGACAGAAGTGTAACCTTATCATATCAGTTAACTGAGGAAGGAATTGTGAGATGTTTTTTGTTTTGTTTAGCTTTTTAACGATTCCACTAAAAGGATTCAGCTGTGATGGATTTATTGGTCATTTTGGAGCATTACAAAAAGTGTGTATATGTAGGGACATAATTCTCCATTTAACTTTGTGAGGCAAATAGGACCCTATTGGAACATTCAGTGACAGCCTTTTACCCCCTTCAAGACCCAAATTAGATATACACACTGAGAAGCTGTTGGATGTTTAGAAGAAAAAAAAATAAACATCAGAATTATCTTTGGGAATATTATTGTTACAGGTAAATGGTTCTTAAACTTTTTGGTCGTGGAATCGTTTTATGAAGTATTAAGACTTGTTGAGTGCAGTTTTGTTTGTTGGCTAAATCTGTTGATACATAGTGTATTAGAAATTAAAACTGAGAAATTAAAAGTATACTAATTGGCAAATACTAAATTGATGATAGTGGACATTTATTTTTAAGAAAAACAACTTTTTTTTTTTTTTTTTTTTTTTTTTAGTGTTTGCCCCCACCACCACCACCGAAAAACAACTTTTTAAAAAACCAAAAATTTAGTGAGAAGAGTGGCATTGCTTTACATTTTTGTAGACCCTTCAATTTCTGGCTTAATTGACAGCTAGATTTTTATACCTGCTTTCATACTTGATTTTTTTCAGTCTGTTGTGAAAGATACGAAGAAAACTTAGCCTCACACATACATAGAGAGGTGTTTTTTTAAAATAGCTTTTTCAGATAATTATGAATATTTTTTTTGATAATACACCAAAACTCTACAAGTAGTGGTTTTTTTAAAGGTTATTGTAATGTGGAATCTGAAACCATATCATTCAGTTTTTTGGATTCTAAACTATGCTGGTATTCCAAAATATATTGGTCGGCCTTGTACTTTAAATGGATCTTTTTACCCATGCATAGTTTATAACATCATGCATTAGTTGCTTGGAAAATACTGGCTCAGTGAGTTATACAAGTATTTCAAATATGTTGACCATATACAATACCAAAAAAATGACATTCATTAACATCAGTACTGACTCCATTAAAAGGGTTTAAATAATGGAAAGTAGGAGTGACATATATACAAATTTTCTAAAATTCTGTTTTTTGAAAGCTCTAATTTTATCATTTATTTTTCTTGAAGGATAAGCTCTTCATTTTCTAGAAAATATCTTCCATATGCCAAAGTCTAAATAGCTTTGGTTTGTCTGTCATTCTTTCAAGTAAAAATACTTCTATGAGAAAAGCAGCAAGTTCAGCTTCCAACTCAGTCATACAAGTGCTTTTCCTTAAGACAACCATGACACTAAAATATATAGCAGAAGAGCCTTATACACATTTTCCATTTAGTCATGTGGAATATTAAATAGATTAATTTACAAGGTTGACTTTTTTTAAATTAATAATTTCTACTGCCTATTAGGATATAGTTGAAACAGGCTTTTTTTTTTTTTAAATGCAAGTGTACTGGTGAAAAATAATAATGACTACTAATATAGTATGATGCCACTACTCTGATTTATGCTAAGGTTATCAGAAGGCTTTGTTTATGATTCAGTGATTTTTTTTTTAGTAACTTTACCAAGTGGTGATCGCTATCATCATATATCAGTTTTTGAACATTTTCTTCCACCCAATGAGAACCCTCGTGCCTATAAAACTTTTTTTTTTTAAATAACAGAAACAGACTGTTAGCAAAATATGGAAAAGAAAACTCAGCCGTATTACAATTTTGAATTTCCACCAAAATACTGTCAGGTTACCATCCTGTTTTCTTCCTCATTAGTAATGTCTTCATGGCTTATTTTCATTTTAGCTTGATTCTAACTTTTTATGAAAGTACACCCAGTTGGCTTGACAGATCATTATTTCATTTATTTTCCTGGATTGCATATCAAGTAGAATAGTTACATAGCATGTCATTTGCATTGATATGTCTACAGTCATGTTTTTCAGTGGTCTCTTGATAAATATTAGAAATTAATGAAGAAAATGTCATATCCTTCCTGTTTTTAATTTCTAATAGCACAGTAATACATTTTAATGTGGTTCATAGACTGTATGTTAAATTGATAGTTTATATAGATTGTGATTTCAGGCTTTAAAAAAAAATAACCAGAACAGTACTTTGGAGATAAATTATACTTTTGTCCTTGAAGTGAAAGTTTAGATGCAAGTGCAGGTGATAGTCTCTTACATCATATATATTGTCATTTCTGCCATAATTTGTTCTGAATCTAAATGGAGATGATTTACACATTTGAAAATTTTGAACTTTTAAATGTAACATAATATATAAGATAAGGTATCAGGTATAAGATAGAGCAATGTTTGAAGGCTATTAGAGATGGGGCTTTGCCACCAAATGTAGACATTATTAGGGAAAAGAATGCATTTGTAATACAATGCCCTAGTTATTCTCCAGTTGTAAAAAAATAGATTCAAAGTTCAGTTCGCACAAGAGTGTTTTATTTGTTTCCTAAATAAAAATAACATAAATTTCCTAAGAAATTTCAAGTTTTACTATTAACAGTCAACTAGATAGTGTCCAGAATTTATCCTGAGTGACCTTTCTTCCTTTATTTTTTCTGTATTTTCTAATTGTTCCTGATCTTTCTCATGGAGGTACTTTACCTGCTCTAGCTCAGGATGACCTCTAAGGTCCCCATCTAAAAACCCATCCTCTGAAATTCTACTAAGTGTTCTCCCTTTTCTTTGTTCTTTTAGTTTGTCTTTCTAGAAATGTCATTTTGTCCTTTTCTTACCTATCCAAAGTCTGCCTGTTCTTCAAGCTCCAACTCAAGTTTACTTTCTTCATGAAGTCCTGTATATTGTGTTTGCCATATATTTGGTATTTAATTATGTAACGCCTTTAAACAAAAAACTTACAATTGCCTTATCTCCCCAACTAGATTATAAGTGTATTTGAGGGCAGAATTTTTATTCTTTATATTCTTATAACATCCTGCACATCATAGATACTTAAATATTTTTATTTTGGGGCATATTTGTCTTACGTTTGATTACTAAATGGTCTGACTTGCAATTAGAAAACTGAAGAAAAACTTCATAAAATTGTACAACTGGAGCAGGGTTGTGCTAGAGAAAAAATAAGCTAAAACATTTTTACTGACCTATCATGAAATTACAATTCAGAACACAATAAATACTTGAGGCTCTTATTTAAAAAAAAGAAATTATAAAGTTCGATTTCAAAAATAGGGATGGTATAGCCTCTGTTCTTACATAGTTTATAACCCAAACAAATAACACAAGAAGTAGTGTAGAACATATATAACTTAGTACAGATGTATTTTATTGTACATGCCAAAATAGGTGTGACAGCTATCAGTGAGGCCTGGAGAAGTTAGAAGAGTCCAGTGAAGATGAAAATTGATCTGGCCTTTAAATTTTAATTGATGGAGAAGAAAGTACGTGATAAAAAGGAAGTAGAGCAAAAGAACACAATGGTCATGTGTAGGCTGTAATCCACATCTGTGGTCTTGCTTGTATTTGACCTAAATGTATAGTTATTGATCCCTCTAAGAATGTAAACTAAGATAACTTCACAAGAATCACCCTTAATCCCCACTCCCCTCCTTTATGTATCAATCTATGCAGATGATTGCATACATACATACATACATACATACATGGGAATGATCACTTCTGCCCTAGATGGTAGGGAGTCCCTGCTCTGTTTGGAAGTCAGGAGTCGTCATGGTAATGCTGTGTACCAGATCTGCAAACTATGGATCATGGTCTATTAAATCTAGCCCACTGCCTTTTTTCTGATGGCCCGCGGTATAAGAATAACTTTTACATTTTAAATGGTTGGAAAAAAATGAAAATAATGTTTTGTGACATGTGAAAATTACATGAAAGTTTCAGTGTCCATAAATTTTTATCGGAACACAGCCATGCTCATTGTTTTACATACAGCAGTCCCCCATTATCTGTGGGCGATAACATTGCAAGACTCCCAGTGAATACCTGAAACCATGGATAGTATCAAACCCTATATATACTACGTTTTTTCCTATACATACATACATACATACATACATACATACATACGTATAATAGTTTAGTTTATAAGTTAGGTACATTAATAAATTAACAATAATAATAAAATAGAACAGTTATAGCAATATATGTAATAAAATTATGTGAATGGCTTTGGGGCCATTAAGTAAAAGAACTGTTACTTGAACACAAGCACTATGCTACCACAACAGTGGATACATAACCAAGGTGGCTACTAAGTAACTAATGGGCGGGTAAGGTGCATAGGCATAATGTGGATCTGCTGGGCAAAGGGATGATTCAGCTCCCAAGTGGGATGGAGCAGGACAATGTGAAATTTTTAAAGATTAAATATGTAAAATCTCATTACAGATAAACATTTACAATAAATTTTAATGATACAGGTTACTAACTTTTGAACCTAATTAAGTAAAGAAACTCCATTTTTACATTAGTAAACGTGTATTACAAAATTTCCTATTCAACTGTTATATTTTTGAGCCTTGTCAATAAGATATTTTGGAAATTTGTTTTCACTTCATGTAAATACCTGCATAATACTTTCAATTTTGCCTCTTGGCCTGCAAACCCTAAAATGTTAATTATTTAGTCCTTTACGTAAATTTTGCTAACCCCTGCCATATATTCACAGAAATAGAGAGGTGATTTCCCAAGGAAGTCATCCTCCAGAAAAATAGAAGATATATGTGGTACAATGACATAAAGTTAGGATAAGTAAAAATGAATGTTTAACATCGCATACAATAAACTTAGTTTTTATCCTATATGGATACATTTACAAATGAGTTCCATAAATGCCTACTAAAATTAGCCACTTCAAAACTGATGTTAAGGAAACCAGTCATGCTTTCCTGAAGTTGTACATGAAATCTCTGGCAAGAGAGTACAGAGGCAAACAAGTGTTCTGACTGAACATTGCAGTTTAAAATTTTCTGCCCAATCTCAGCCTTAATTTTTCAGGTAATGAAACTTTTAGCTGATTTGTTTAGTTAATCTTTTCCTATAAATTGTTTTATTCTTGAGTGTGTTTTGATTATTTTTATACCCTGCCTTGCTTAAAGGGGATTTAAGTGGGGCTAATTGGGATTAGGTAGTAAGTGTTAAGTTATTGTCAGATTCTAGGGTCCTCTAAAGAGTTCAAATCACATTTTATGAGGAATCTACAATATGACAAAATATAAGGATTTATTAATATCATAGTTAGGGAACACTTGGAAGATAAGGTATCTGAGCTGGGCCGGGAAGGTTGGGTAGAATTTAGGTTTCAGAGGCTTGTTTGGAACAGCATTCTGTAGTGAAGTGTGAGGAAAGCAGGAAGTGGTTCAGTGACGGTGTGGTGGGACATGGAGGTGGATGGGTCCTTTCAGGCTTGAATATTCAGCTACTAGAAATGGACTTGATTGACACATATTTCTAAGCTTGGCATAGTTCCTGGCACTGTAAGGTACTTATTGTATAAAAATTGGGGAGTTATTTAAGGAAACGAGCGGGAGAAATACAGGATAAACACCAAAATGACAGAGGGTGGCCCGCTGCTGATCATCAGAATGGCAAGATTTGCTACCTACCAGCCAAGGCCCGTTGACATTTGTCTGACATCTAGTCCTTCTTTTCTAATTCCCAGTGTTACCAATTTAACCAAAGCCCTGTAATACTTTAATAGTTTCTTTCTCTCTATAGTTTCCAGTCTTTCATTTCCTGAATTGTTTAATTTATGTAAGTGCCTGATTTTCTGCTTATTATGACTGATTTGCACACAGAAGGTTTTCACACGTTTGTTCTAATAGATGAATGACTGAAAGTCATAGTTCAGTAGTCTTTTGAAACAGACTGATGTAATGAATCAAGGTCTTCCAAAAATCCTTTTACTCAACAGTGATAATAGGATTATTTACCTCATAAGTGAGTCTTCCTCACTCCAAATTAGGGAATACCAGCTGACATTTTTATCATTTAGTTTCTTTATTTCCTTGGAGGAGATGGCCCTTAAAATATTCATTCTTCAGTGTCTGCAATCTTAGGTTACTTAAACACTGCAATATAATGAGCAGTTTGAGTGATTTCTTTAAATTACATGTGATTATAGATCTAGAAAAACTGGGCAAGTTATTAATATTAAATAGCCTTTGAATTTTTGCCTTAGGTACCTTAATGCAATTCAGACGATGTGTCCACATATTCTTCGCTATTTGACTACAGCAGTTATAACAAACAAAGATGTTCGAAAACGCCGGCAGGTGCTAAAAGATCTGGTCAAAGTTATTCAACAGGTAAAAACTAAAATCTTTATTTTATTTTTTTATTTTTTTTGAATTAAAGTTAATTGGGGTGACAATGGTTAGTAAAGTTACATAGGTTTCAGGTGTACAATTCTGTAATACATCTATATATATCACATTGTGTGTTCACCACTCAGAGTCAGTTCTCCTTCCGTCACCATATGTTTGATCTCGTTTACCCTCATCTACCACCTCCCTCCTCCCTTACCCTCTGATAACCACTAACCCATTGTCTGTGTCTATGAGTTTTTGTTTCTTTATTTGTTTGTCTTGTTCCTTTATTGCTTTCAGATTTTTTGTGTTTTTTGGGGGGTGGGGGAACAGGACTTTATTGGGGAACAGTGTGTACTTCCAGGACTTTTTCCAAGACAAGTTGTTGTCCTTTCAGTCTTAGTTGTGGAGGGCGCAGCTCAGCTCCAGGTCCGGTTGCCGTTGCTAGTTGCATGGGGCGCAGCCCATCATCCCTTGCAGGAGTCGAACCAGCAACCCTTGTGGTTGGTTGAGAGGACGCGCTTCAACCAACTGAGCCATCCAGGAGCTCAGCGGCACCTCAGCTCAAGATGCCATGTTTGATCTTAGTTGCAGGGGGCGGAGCTCACCATCCCTTGCGAGAGTCGAGGAGTCAAACCGGCAACCTTGTGGTTGAGAGCCGGTTCTCCAACCAGCTGAGCCATCTGGCACTGGCCCATGTGGAAATCGAACCAGCAGCCTTCGGTGTTAGGAGCACGGAGCTCCAAACGCCTGAGACACCGGGCTTGCCCCCTCAGTTTTATGTCGTAAATATCAGTGAAATCATATCATTCTCGACTTTTTCTGTTTGACTTATTTCGCTTAGCATAATAATCTCAAGATCCAACCATGTTGTCACAAGTGGCACTATTTCACCTTTTCTTATGGCAGAATAGTATTCTATTATGTATATAAAAAACCACATGCAAAAGAATGGAATTTATTGATGTTTAAAACATGACTGAACTTCAGGTTTAACCTCTTTTTCTACAGTACTACTCTTTTTAAAGTAAAAACGTTTTAAAAAAGAAAAAAAGTATGCATGAAGAGAGAAGAGCCCAAGAGCCCCAAATAGGCATTTACTAACTTTTTAGTTACAGATATACTTATATTAGTAATGTGGTATGAACGAATATTGCTCTCTGCTAGGTGGGTACTTAATATGCATTGGATGTTAGTGTTGCTTTTATTGCAAAGAGTGAAGAGATCTGGAGCCTAGAACTGTTTGTTGGGAGGTCACTGTCTACATTATTCGAGACTAATGACCTTTACAGACGAGACAATGGAAATAGTCCCCACGTTGTATAAAACATTGCAGCCCTACTGGGTTACTGAGTGTCTCAGCAATAACTACGGGTTAAGAAAAGAACCTGCTTATTTAATGGAAGAATAAATTAAAAGAGTTTCATTCAATAGGGTATGAATACCCTTATACTTGGGGACGTTCATCACTGTTTATTAACTAAGGGCAGGAGAGGAATTCAAAAGCTTTTGGAATGGTTCTAGGATGAGAATTTAGAGAACTTGATCTGGAAGCCATTAAGGTTAAGGTGTGTCCTGAAATCAGGATATGGGCAATTGCTTTGAGAGGATAATACTAGGTAATTTGCTAGAAATTAATGTTAAGGGGGGAGAAAATAAGAAGATTGGGATATTCTAGGAGCGGTCTACTAAACAATGTTGAATTAGAGCCATCTTGACCTTTGACTTAATTTTACAGGAGTCTTACACATATAAAGACCCAATTACAGAGTTTGTTGAATGCTTATATGTTAACTTTGACTTTGATGGAGCTCAGAAAAAGCTGAGGGAATGTGAATCTGTAAGTATGAATTTTTACTTATAAATTAGTAACGTTCTTAAATTTTTGTATATGGTAAGAGTTAACTGCAGTGTTTTGTTAAAGTAATTATATCAGAAATTTATATTAATCTTAAAGTGGCATATTGTTTAGAAATGTGCGAGGGTAAAGACATTTTTAATATTGCCATGTGTGTATCCCTTTTGTTAGGACAGTTTGTTAAAACATTGGGAGTATTATAAATTCATACATACACCCATAATTCTGTCTTATCCTGAACAAGTAAATACGTGAAATATTTCATACGTATGGGCAAGGTTGTTTGGAATTGCATATCACAGCTGTGTTTCTCAATTTGTTTTATAAGTGGCCCTGTTTTTAGAATTTTTCACATGATTTAACATTTTGTAAGAGTGGGATTTTTTATAATTACAATGTCTTCTGTTGGTTGTTACTAACTAAAGTATCTTCAAAGCAACTGAAAGAGTTAGATTTATGATTTTTTGAATAAGTTAGTTTTCAAGTTTTAAAAAAATTAACCTTAGAATTTACCTGCTAAATGCATTTACCAAATCCACAAGTTATTAGTTGTCAGTTTTATTTTTGAAATCCAAGTGTTAGCACAAAAATGGGCCAAGTTTGTTGAACGACCAAGATCTTACTTCTCTAAGAAAAAATTACCACGTAAATATATCCTCAGAGATGATTGTCAAACATTGGACAAAGTGAAAAATTAGAATCCAGTGTGATGATATGTGTTCATGTAATCATTCATTATCAATATTATTAACATGTCATATGGCATTACTAAATATTGGAGTACATTTGTTATGCTAAGAAGAAATGCTAAGGCAGAGGGCACTTGGTTGCTATTAAGTTAAAATTCTTTCTTTTAATTATGATACTGTCTGTGGATTAGGAGACACTTGAATTTTTTTCCTTTGTAGATTTACAGGTCTACTTACTATCACAGAAATATGCATACCTTTAGTCCATTCATAATCATTCTAAATAGCTCAAAACAGTAGGTTATTTACAGAAAATTTATGTAGGATAATGGACTGGACAAAGCTGTTTTGTCACAAAGTTGCTCATGTCATCAGTGGAACAAGGAAACATTTCAGTTCTTAGGTCTTTTTTCTTATAGCATTCATTTGCTTAAGTTATTAGAGACTTGAACATAGTATTCTAGAAAATGCTGTGATGTTAGAACTTGTGATATTAGATGAGAAAATTCTAGTGAATGGAACAATGAGTAAGACACAAAAAGTTTTTGAGTCAGATTTTTGCAAATTGCTTGTAGTGCCATTTAATTTTTTTTCTTTCATATTTTATACACATAGGTGCTTGTGAATGACTTCTTCTTGGTGGCTTGTCTTGAGGATTTCATTGAAAATGCCCGTCTCTTTATATTTGAGACTTTTTGCCGCATCCACCAGTGTATCAGCATTAAGTAAGACCATCCTAATTTGATTTGTATTTTCTACTTTTAAATTCTTGGAGATTTCCATTTATTGTAAAGTTACACTTAATAGGATTCCAGTTAATTGGATTTTATTTCCCTTTGCTTTAGAAGAAAAAGGAAACGGTCTGATAGCGATTTATTAAAAACCCTGACTTGTTTGAATTTTGGGATGCTATAGACTCAAAAATATCTTTTTTAGCTTTCTTGTGTGTGGTACAGCATGATTTTTGAAAATGATAACCTCAAGGCAATATTATGATTGTCAGTTACTTTTTTAAAAGAGTACTATTATACCATTATGTAGGAAGAAAAGAAGTATCCAGTTTTAGAATGGTTTTCCACAGGAGTTCAAATAAGGATTTAGCCCTTACTAAATAGGAAATACTGTTGAAAGACCACATTTGGTAATCATTTCAGTTAATTGAGTTTGTTTTATTTGATTATATATTTGAATTCTCATATAGTAAACTCCTATAACATCATAAGATGTTGAAACATGGAAAAATTATGGTGAATTTTAGTTGAAATTTTCTCTGTTGTGTGAGGAAAATATTGGGGAAAAATGTGAAACTTACATAACCTATTAGAAACTAATTTTACATATTAGAATTTGAAAAATAACCAATCCCTTTGACCATAGATGAAGTAAAACAGTAAATCCTCCATAAATATTTTAAATCTTACTACTTTAATGTTTGCCTCTTAGGAATTGGGTGTAGACCAAAGTTTTTCTTTAGTGCCATTTGTTTTTGCTAAGGCATCCATACTTGCTTGCCTAATTTTAGTGGGTTGTCATTGAAGTGGTTATTCTGAGCTAGAAGTATAGTGTAATCATGGGCTTTTCCTATGGGAATTGAAGCCTTGACTTCAGTTTTATTAGTACTTTACTATAGCTAGCAAACCTATGATTTTAAAAATCTGATTCTCTTAAAGAATACACGCGAATTTCTAATATATTTTTGGTTGTGAAATAAAGATATAGCTGTATCATATGCAGGACTCTGGTGGACAATGAGTAGATAACTGAATTCTAGCATTGCCTTTTTTTTTTTTTTTAGATTTATAAATTGAGCTTTTGAAAGAGAGATGATAACATTTAGTTTCCTTTGTGGAATTTTCCCTATTTCTCATTAGAATCTGGTCACTTGGGTTTTGTTTTTGATTTTGTGTTGTTTTTTTGAAAGCTGATTCTCCTTTTTATATTTTTAGCACCTAGTATACTAACTTTGTACAGTATAGATGCTCAATAAATATTTGTTAAATGAATAAATTTCTTTCCTTTGTATTAGTGAGTTTATATTTTGTCCATGATAATGCTTTGTCACTTTGGTGTTGGCTTCTGAAATACCATAAGTAAGGTTTGTTCCAGTTCTAGCTCTTTCTCTTTGGGAACTTGTATTCAGTATTTTGCTTCTTTGAATTCAGTTTACTATCCTTACCAGTAACATAGATAAAGTATTTGTCCTGTGCACTCAAGAGATGTGCTGTTCAAATAAGGCAATGTAGTGGGACTGCTTTATAAACTACGTGACATCATTACCTAAGAATTTTCTTTAACTTATATCAGTGTGGTTTTTTCTTTTTTAAATTTATGTTTTTAGTTACAGTGGACATATAATAATATATTAGTTTCAGATGTACAACATAATGATTAGATATTCATATACCTAATGAAGTGATCACCCTGCCAAGTCTACTACTGATCTGAGACCATACATACCATTACACAATTACTAACTATGTTCCCTATGCTATACTTTACATCCCTGTGACTATTTTATAATTGCCAATTTGTGCTTCTGAATCCCTTCATCTTTTTGACCTATTCTCCTGTCCCCCTCCCATCTGATGACCACCAGTTTGTTCTATCAATGAGTTTGTTTTGTTTGCTTCTTTGTTCTTTAGATTCCACATATAAATGAAATCGTATAGTATTTGACTTTCTGTCTAACTTATTTCACTTAGCACAGTACCCTCTAGGTCCATCCATGTCACTGATGGTAAGATTTTATTTTTTATGACTGAGTAGTATTCCATTGTACATATGTACCACATCTTCTCTATCCATTCGTCTCTCGATGGACTCTTAGGTTGCTTCCATATTTGGGCTTTGTAAATAATGCTGCAATGAACACAGGGGAGCATATATCTTTTTTAATTGGATTTCTTTAGATAAATACCCAGAAATGGAATTGCTGGCTCATAGGTAGTTCTATTTTTAATTTTTTCGAGAGCTTCCATAATGTTTTCAGTAGTGACTGCATCAGTTTACAATCTCACCAACAGTGCATGGGGTTTCCCTTTTCTCCACATATTCAACAGCACTTACTGTTTGTTGATTTATTGATGATAGCCATTCTGACAGGTGTGAGGTGATATTGTGGTTTTAATTTTCACTTCCCTGATGATTAGTGATGCTGAGCATTTTTTCAAATGTCTGTTGGCCATCTAAGTGTTATCTTTGGAGAAATGTCTGTTTAGGTCCTCTGCCCATTTTTAAATGGATTTTTTGGTTTTTTGATGTTAAGTTGTATGAGTTCCGTATATATTTTGGATATTAACCCCTTATTGGATGTGTCATTGACACATATCTTCTCTCATTCAGTAAATTGTCTTTTCTAAAATCCAGAAATCTTTTCTCTCTTCCAGTGATAGTATTTTCTTTTTACTTAGATTGTTTAAACATTTTTTGCTATCTGTGAAATGGTTTACTAACTAAGATGATTTCAAATACGTAGGTTAATGTGTTTTCTTCAAATATTGGGGATGAATTTTAGAGCTGAAAGAAATCATAAGGAGCTTCTCACCCAACAAGACACAGTTATTGAATCATTGACAATAGGATTTTTCAGTAGAACTTTCTGCAGTGATGGAAATGTTTTATATTTACATTGTTCAGTATGGTATCCAATAGCCATGTGTAGCTTTTTGTGCACTTTAAAGAGTGGCTTAGTTCTCAAGTTACATAACCATGGTTTTTAGATCGGTTGTGTGTGTGTGTGTGTATGACTTTTTTCAAATGTAATATTTTATTAACATTTTGTCTGTTGTAAGTATACAGTACATGATACATATAACATAAAATATGTGTTAATCAACTGTTTATGCTACCGATAAGGCTTTGGTCAACAGTAGATTATTGGTAATTCAGTTTGGGGGGAGTCAAAAGTTATGTGCAGATTTTTCATTGTGGGAGGCAGGTTGGCACCACTAACTCTGCTTTGTTTAAGGGTCAACTGTATATGGGTAAGCTGATTGAATCAAAGCCCCATCACCCTGTTTAGCCTGTACCTTTATTTAGCTTCCCTCCTGGCTGCTAAGGCACCTCTGTGGAACCCGAAGACTTCTGGAAACACAGTTTTACAAAACACTGATTCAGTCCAACTCCTTTATTTTATAGCTTCTTGTTTGTAACTCGGAAACTTTAGGCTCAGAAATTAAGCTGGTTAAGTCTCGTTTAATACCAGCTTGGGCTAATAGGTCTCTGACATTCATTGTATTATACCTCACTATAAATGCTTTAGTTTTCATTGTGATAATTGATATTTTTAGAAATAACAGATTTAGACCAATATGGCATTAGTGTATCACTTGAGCCAGAGGATAAAAATGGAAACCATAAGTCAGTGTTTAACTGTGTCTCAGAATCTCTGTAGAACTTTGTTTTGTTTTATTTTATACAAACAGAGTCCCTGAAGCCACCCCAAACTTTCTGGACCTGATTTTCTGAGTATGCTATGCTATGATGTGTAATAGAGCTACTATGCTGTTATCTTAAGGGTGGTTGTTCCAAAGCACATCCAGGATTGAGAACCATTGCACCAGGCTGCCAATTTTTTAGGCACATAATTAAAGCCTGCTAGAGTTAATGGAGTGAAAAATCAGTGATTTAATATCTTCAGTGTATGATGAATTAAGAATATAGGGACAGGGCCGGCCCAGTGGCTCAGGTGGTTGGAGCTCCGTGCTCCTAACTTCAAAGGCTGCCGGTTCGATTCCCACATGGGCCAGTGGGCTCTCAACCACAAATTTGCCGGTTCAACTCCTCGAGTCCCACAGCGGATGGTGGGCTCCGCCCCATGCAACTAAGATTGAACTCGGCACCTTGAGCTGGGCTGCCTCCCGGATGGCTCAGTTGGTTGGTGCGTCTTCTCAACCTGAAGGTTGCCGGTTCGATTTCCTCAAAGGATGGTGGGCTATGCCCCCTGCAACTAGCAACGGCAACAGGACCTGGAGCTGAGCTGCGCCCTCCACAACGAAGACTGAAAGGACAACAACTTGACTTGGAAAAAAGGCCTTGAAGTACAAACTGTTCCCCAATAAAGTCCTGTTCCCCTTTGGGGAAAAAAGAAAGAGTATAGGGACAGAGAAGAAAGCATAGCTTCATGTGAAAAAAATAAATATTCTACTTAGAGCAATGAGATCTCAGGTTATAAGGTTCAAGAAGGGAGCATTGAGCAGGACTCAGTCTAAGGGGTAGATGTCTTTGTTTTAGTGGGTTAGGAATAAGGCTGAAAATAATGCTAAGCATATAATTTGGGCTTTTTATAAGTACTATAAGTACCATGCAGACTCCAAGATGATGATCAATAGAGCTAATGTTTATCTTTAAACAGTATGTAGAAAAATCGTACTCTAATCCAGAGGTTTTTAAATCTAGCTGTACATCAAAATCATCTGAAAAACTTTAAAAAAAGAACAACTTATAAAGAATAGATTTTCTAGCTTTACCCCGACCTGACTCAGAATCACTGGGATCAAAGCTTGAGAATGTGGATTGAAACCTTCCCAGGAGATTCTTCTGCAGTTAGCCTTGGGGAATAATTGCTCTAAGTTAGTGATCTGTAGTCTAACTGTGCATTAGAACCAAGAGGGAAGCTTTAAAAAGAAATAAGGGAAAATAATGGTGATTGACCCCGACCCCTAAAAACTCAAACAAAAACCCAAATTCTCTGGGGGACATCGCGGCATCTGTATGTTTTAAAGCTCCTCTAAATAATTCTGATGCTGGATCTCTTTTTCTTTTTTTATTATACTTTTTATTTTGAAATGATTATAGATTCACAAGCACTTGTAAGAAATAATAGAGAGATACCCTTTATTTACTCACTTTCCCCAGTGGTTCCATCTTGCAAACCAGTATCACGACCTGGTACTGACACTCACCTGTTCATGGACACAGCAGTTCTGTCTCTGCAAGGATCTCTGAAGTTGCTCCTCCACAGCCATACCCCATCCACCTGCCCCACCCGTCATTAACCCCTGGCAACCACTTATCTGTTCTCCATTCTTATAATTTTTGTCCTTTTAAGACTGTGCAAAAACGTTTTTTTAAGATAGTGTTCAACTTTCTCAAGGATAAATGCACTATGTCATGATTATGATATAATTAGTTGATAGCAATATAACTAAATAGCAGTATAACAGTTGTTCAAAGAAGAAAATATTACAAATGTGAATGCACAACTCTTCTGGCCAGGCACTCTGTAGAAAGTACGGAGCACACCCTCAGAGCTTAAAATCCAGAAGAAGAAACAGATGTTAAAGATGAAGTTACAAATTATGGTAGATGTTTTAAAGAAAAATATAGAATAAGAGAGAATGACATGGACGTAATTTGTATATTGGAAAACCAGAGAAGTAATTTGGATTAAAGGTTCATTGAACCCTGATAATTTAATGGACTATTTTTAAGCCCCAAAATACTCATTTCCACTGTATACTAATTATGACAAATTACTCTCTTCACTAGTTTATGCTGGTCTATCTCTGCCTCTAATTAGAGTTACTTGATATTCGATCAGCTTTTGGAGGAGGAACCGGAAGGATTTGTCTCTGGACTCCTTTCTTTCCCCCAGTGGACATATTTCAGATGCTGAATAGAATAGTATTAAAACCCAGGGTTGTTTATTAAAAACTGTTTCCATTTGTGATTGAAACATTCTCTGTTGATAAGTTTCTTGACCAAATAGCTGTAAGCACATGTGATAGTCATATCTTTATAAAAATGCATATTAAGAATGTTTTTATCAGTTTATATACAGCCCTATAGATTTGTAGGATAAGTTACGAATCTGTTTACCATAAAGTATGCAACATCTGTCAAAAAAGATTACTGTGGTGGGATTTAATTTATCATAACTGAATAGTTTATCAGATATGGTGTGTGTCTGAAATTGAAAAGCTGTTCTAGAATAATTCTTGGACCAGTTTTCAGTTGTAGATAAAAACAAAGTATGGAAGTAATATTTTGAATGTATATGATAAACATGTTGGAGCATATATTAATATAATTTTCCTATAGTTAGTTTTGGCTTTTCACAAAAGAAGGTATTTGCCAACTGCTCTTGCATTTCTTTAAGTTATAAAGACATTCTATTAATACTTTGCTTATTTTATAAACATTTTAGATTATAATATTTTTTCTTAAAGTTCTTATTACCACATAACAATGTATATTCATAATTATATTTCCTGATACTAGAAATAGAAAGGTGCATTTCCAGATGGAGATAAAATAGTTTAAAAAACCATTATTATCACTGCATTTCTTTTTTAACTAAGGTAATACATTCCTTTTTGACTAAACAAGATGTTGGAAAATTCAGTGAGAATTTTAAGTTGTCACACAGCATTTACCATTTCTTCTGTTTTCTCCTATTTCCTCATAATGTTACAGTTAAACATAGTTTATACTTAACACTTATTCTTTGATTAGTTGTCATAGCATACCCTTATAAAAGATTGGAGGACTTTTAACATGCTAAATAGTTGGCCACAGTCTTCAGTGAAAAGTAGGCCAGAACTTCCCATAGCTTAATGCTAAAGTCAGTAATATTTGAAATACAAAATTGTGCTTATCAGATAAAATTTGAAAAGTCAGGTTATTTAAAGGTGTAATTAATAAGCATATGAAATGCTAGACCCCAGATCCTTACTTGTTAAAAGATACCTTTGGGCAGGGGCTGTGGAAGGGAGACGAAAAGATTTTTAGTCTAAAAGATTAGTCATTGAAACCTGATAGAAAATTAACCGTAATGGGTTCTCTAGATTTAGATTTACATGTCTTATGTTCTTAAGTGGGACTACTGATCTTAATTACTGCCCAGAAACAAGAAAAGTATCTTGTTTTGTGCTAGAGGTATGAACATGTTTAATTAATGAAATTGAACTGCGCGAATGTAATAATTATTTTTACCATGTCTTTTGAAGTAGCACGTAGGATTCTGGATATTTTTTTTCCCCTGAAGGAATGATTTACATTTTTATGTAGTCAAAGTTATTAATCTTTTCCTTTATTGTACTGAATTTTGTTTTATTTACAAGTTATTTTTTCAATAGGTTTATATGCTACTTAACCTATGTTTTCTTCTAGGACCGTTATGGTTTTATTTCTTCGATTTAAATCCCTCTAGGTTTTATTTAGGAATAGAGAGTGAGAAAGACATCTACCTTTTTCCCCCTAAATAGTTAGGCAACATGATTTATTGAAAAACTCTCTTTTACCCCACTGTTTTGAAATGCCACCCATATCATTTGTATATAGGACCTTTTTCAACTCTTTAGTCTGTTATCATTGTCGTTTGATTCTTTAACTGACACCAAATTGTTTCAAATAGATTTGTAATGTGTTTTACTATTCATTGTTTTCACTGGAGTTGATAACTGCCACTTTTTTCTCTCCATTTTTGTTTTTAATGTCTATTATTAATTCCACTTCAAACTCTTTGCCAGTTTATAAATCTCTTCTCAAGATTATTTTATCAGTTATATCTCCCTGAAAAAAATCTGGACTTTGTTGATCTCTGTGCCTGGTGCATATTTGTCTCCCTTTGTCATGGGGATTCACTTAGCCTGTATCTTGTTATAAAGCTTCAATTTCCTAGACAATGTGTCTTCCTTTTTCTTGGTTTGCTATTATATTTTGGTAAAGCATATCCTTCAATTACTTTATAGGAAAGAGTGCTTTAAGGTAAACTTTTTCACATCTAGAAATGTCTGTTTTACTCTCATATTTCAATAATGTATTGCAAAGCATGGTACTTTGGGTTGAAAACTACTTTATTCCAGAATTTTGAAGACATTGTTCTGTTGCTTTTTTGATTCCTGTTACAGAAGTCAGAAGCTATTTTTACCCCTAATCTTTTATAAGGGTCTTTTGTTTTCCTCTCTCTAGAAATTTGGAGAATTTTTTTTCTTAGTCCCATTGCTTTGAAATTTCACAGTGGTATGCTGTAGTATAAGTCTATTTTAATTTTTCATACTGGACCCTTTTAGTTTGGAAACTCACGCTCTCCAGTTCTGGGAAGTTTTCTTGAATTATTTCTTTAAAGGTCTTCTCTTTTCTGTTCACCGTTTATTCTTTCTGGAACTTCTATTTTGGGCATTGGACATCCTGGACCAGGCTTCTAATATATTTTTATTTTTTCTCCTATTTTCCATCTCTTTGGTTTTTTTGCTCTATACTCAGATTTTCTCAGCATCTTCTTCCAACTGTTTTATGGATGCAATATCATAATCATTTTAATTTTTGAGGATATTAATAATAACTTTTGTTTTAGTTTTTATTGAGATATAATTGACATGCAACATTATATTAGTTTCAAGTGTACAATATGACTTGATATTTGTATGTATTAAGAAATAATTACCACAGTAAGTAGCTAAAGTGCGTCACCACCCAGTTACACTCTTGGCAATTTTCAAATATATAATACAGTATTTTTAACTATAGTCATCATGCTGTACATTACATCCCATGACTTATTTATTTTATAACTGGAAGTTTGTGCCTTTTAAAACCTCTCACCCTTTTCCCCCAAACCTCAAACCTCACCTCTGGCAACCACCATCTGTTCTGTGTATATGTGAGCTTGATTTTTGTTTATTTTAGTGATCATACAGTATTTGTTTCTTTTTCTGTCTGACTTATTTCACGTAGCATAATGCCCTCAAGATCCATCCATGTTGTCACAAATGGAAAGGTTCCATTCTTTTTTTATGGCTGAATAATATTTGTGTGTGTGTATGTGTGTGTATATGTGTGTGTGTGTGTAAGTGTAAATAATATTTTCTTTATCCTTTCGTTTATCTGTGAGCACTTAGGTTGCATCCATGTCTTGGCTATTGTAAATAATGCTACAGTGAACATGGGCATGCATATGTCTTTTCAAGTTAGTGGTTTTGTTTCCTTCAGGTAAATATGCAGAAGCAGAATTGCTGGACCACATGGTAGTTCAATTTTTAATTTTTTGAGGAACCTCCATACTGCCTTCCATAGTGGCTGCACCATTTACATTCCCACCAGCAGTGTATGAGGGTTCTTTTCCCTACACAGCCTCTACAACACTTGTTACTACTTGTCTTGTTGGTAATAGCCATTCTGACAGGTGTGAGGTGGTATCTCATTGTAGTTTTGCTTTGCATTTCCCTGATGATTAGTGATGTTGACCATCTTTTCATGTACCTGTTATTCCATCTGTATGTCTTTGGAAAAATGTTTGTTCAGAGCCTCTGCCCATTTTTAAATCAAGTTTTTAAATTAATGGTTTCCTTTGCAGCGGAAGCTCTCAATTCTGTTCTCTCTATTGTCTGTTTTTAATGCCAGTACCATACTTGATTACTATAGCTTTTAATATAGTTTGAAAGCAGGAAGCGTGATGTCTCCAGCTTTTTTCATCTTTCTCAAGATTGCTTTGGCTATTTGGGGACTTTTGTGGTGCCATATATATTTCTTATTTAACATATTCACTATCATGTTGTGTCACTTGAGCAGAAAAGCTATGAACTAAAAGATGTGTATAAGGGATTTACACAAAATATTTAAATGTCTACTTTAAACTGCCTACAGACAAGGGTGAGATTTTCAACATTATCTAAATAATCTGGAAATTATTTTTTGTGTTTAAAATCTAAGTTGAATTAAATATTTTTCTCAGAAATTCTACATTTTAATACATTTTGTCTTATCTTATTGATAAACAGAATTATTTTAAATAATACAAGGTAAGCGTGGTATAGAATAACGTAAAGCAACTTTGTATTTTAAGCTTTAATAGAAAATTACATTGTTTTGAAATCTTTACTTTTTTGCATAAAATCAGTAGAATGTAAAAGAACTTGAGTATTTTTTTCTATTAATTATTTAATTTCTTTTACTGTGTGTATTTTTCTGTTACTTAAAAGAAACTGGACTGTTGCCAATTCTTTAATTCATTCTGAGTGATTGGTAGCCTCCATAACCTGAGATGCCATCAATAATTTATTAATACTTCTTGGACCTTATTTTAAGTTTTTCTTTGACTTGATTTAATAAGTAAAGGATCAAGAAGCACATGCAAAACACTAAATCCCCAAAGTGGATGCAGACGTTTATGTGTCTTGATGCATGTTGGCAAATTTCCCCAGCCATGTCGGAATATGAGATTTAGAATATGGGTGTAAAGGAGGAGAACGGATGGAGTTCTAGGTGGCGTTATATAGAATAGAATTTTCTTTTTATCTTAAAATCTCACACAAGTGCTTTCTTAGGTAAGTTGTCCCTAAATCTCCAGACTAGAACTCGTGAACATATTTCCGTCCAGTTTTTCATCATGACACTCATAATAGTTTATATATTTTGTGGATTAGGTGATTGTCCCTTACTCCAACCCCCAGCTTAAACTTTATAAAGGTGGGGAACAGACTATTTTGTCACCAGTATCAAAAACAGTTCATATTTTGTCGAATGAATGACAGGGAAGGTAGAGAATTGGTTTGGTTTGGCTGGCATGTGGTATTCAGGAGGGAGAATAACGGGAGGTTGAAAAGTTTGATTGTAGCTAAATTGCAGAAAACCATGAATGAGACACTTAGAATTTTGAAATTTTATTGTGTTGGTAGAAGAGCTCTATTCAAGTTTTGAAAGGAACCTGGGAATAAACTGGTTAGTTGGGTTTCAGCTAACCTGGCAGCTATGTAAAATAGATTAAGGAGAGACTTGAGGTAGGTTAGCTTGAGAACTAGTAAACAGTAATGGAGTCTGAACTAGGGTAGGAACCAAAGAGTAACTGGGCATTGTGCTAATTGCTGGATGTATAGCAGTGGACAAGGAAGCTATAATGCATGCTTTTGGGTTACATATGTAGTCTGTCATAAAAGCAGATATTCAACAGAACAATTACAGCAGTTATGAATGCTATGAAAAGAAATAGAGGACTATGAAAGTACCAGACAGATACGTCACGGTTAGGAGAGGTGTCTTGGAAGGCTTATGAGGGTGCTGTTTTAGCTGAAACCTATGTAACAGCTAAGTGAAGACAGAGGTAGAGGAAGGCAGAAGGTACCGCATGTGCAAAGGCCCTGACGTGGTTAAAAACACGGTATGTCTAATGAACAGTCAGGTGTAGTGTGGCTGGTGAAGAGGAGAGTCTTTGAAGATGAGAGTAGATTGGTAAGGACATTAGAGAAGACACAATGGATAAAGAGATAATTCGTAGGACTTCTCGGTTGGATATGGACAGCAAGAAGTGGAATCTGATAACCTAGGCTTCAAGACTGAGTGTTGCATTATAATTTTAGTTATTTAAACAGCCTTAATCATTTTTTAAAAATCTTCATAATACCAACTATACATAATCAGTGGCTTACTGGAAATAATGTTTCTGATTTTTAAAAGCAAACTATAGAGATCTTGAAAATTGGAGTTTTGATATATTTAGTGCAGATTATTTCATTAGTGCTTTTCAGAGTAAAATGGCCTGGTCTCACTTTAAAGAGTTGTATTTTAGGAGATGCAGGAGGCATGCAAATGATGAATTAATATAGGAGATAATACAATAATGAGTATGTTTCAGAAAATCTATTCTTTACCTTTAGAGTAGCAGCTTCGGATGAAAGTATGAGACATTGGCTTACTTGAGCAATGAAGAAGAGAATGAAATTTATATGCCTCTAAAATGAGTCATGCACCAGTAGGAGACACGAGGAGTTTATTCGGAAGCCACAGGAAACAGCTGTAGGAATTTTTCCTAGTCAGAAAACGCTGCTTATTTAAGGAAAATGATGCGCTTCCCTATTTTTAGTAGCTTAAGAAAATGAGGTTTAGAGAACAGTGATAAAGAAAATAAAATGAAATCTGTCCATTTGAAGTAATAGTCATTAATAAGAATTAATTGTTTTTTATGCTCTTTTACAATGTAAAAATTACAGCAAAATTAGTCATAAAAACACAGAACAAAATTTTGACACATAAATCCAGGAAGTTTTCTGGTTGAGTTGGCTTACACTTGCGATGTTTTTAACTCCAAGCATATTTCAAGGGTACATTTTAAATGAGTGTGTCTTCATAGATTTAGTTTGTAATTTCATTTGTAATAATTTTATTGATAGCCTAACTTAATTTTGACATTTTGAATGAAATTTATTAACTCTTTGCAATAAACATAAAATAGGGGTAGCACAGATTATATTAGTCCCATAAAGGTATTTTTATTAATTAGGATGGTTACATTGGGTTGGGAGCTCTGGGATTACATAAAAAATTATATCATTGCCAGTGTCTTAAACATTTATATTTTAAAATTGGGAATGCTGTCAGATCAGGAATTTTAGTTTAGTCTAAAGATTGATTTTGTTATCGATACTCTAGTTCTTTTCTTCAAACCAGTGATAATATTGGAAGGCCTGGCAAGTGTGCATTATCGCGTTATCTTCAGTGAAGACAGGTGAAAAAATGTGTTTAAACAGCAACATAAACACCATGTACTATAATATATGCCCTTAAAATCTATAGTTCAAACATTGACACTTTTCCATCAGCTGACTGATTGATGGACTTGCCTACCTCCCAGGCTGGTGCTTGCCTTTAGTCTTGTTAAATTGAGCCTTGCATCGCCTCTTTTTCAACCTGATCATAAACGAAAAATAAAATGCAGATTCGTTGATATCAGAGACTTTAGATTAGGATCTTGGTGTCTGTCACCTCCCTCCCTGTCAGTGTGTGTGTATGTGTATGCGTGCCCCTCTTTTCTCTTAAATTCAGTGATCATTTAGGTTATATAGTGTACAATTTCAGGGAATGCCTTCAGAGTTTACAGTATGGACATATATAGCAGCCCTGAATTTTAGTTATGTTTTTAAATTATATTATACTCATTACTGATGCTCCTTGTATTGGGTTTAATTTGTATAGTTATCGCACATTATAAAATATTTTCTCCCTTAGATCATTACTACTTGAGCACCTGCTAAGTAGAAGGTACTTTACTGGAAGCCAGAAAGATTTCTGTAGATGCAGAATATGGTGTCCTGCCCTTAAGGATTCTACAGTCTGGTTGGTGAAATGGGGTAGTATAAGACAATAGTATAATAGCAAAACATGGGACTATGAAGCTATTAAGACTCACAGTATTTAAGAGAAAGTGACCCATAAATAACCTAAAAGTCTCTCTGCAACGTATGGGTCAAAGACTGTATACTCAAAAGTAAGTTTTTAGACTCAGTTAATGTTGTTTTTACTTTTTTCATTAGCATGTTGGCAGATAAGCTGAACATGACTCCAGAAGAAGCTGAAAGGTGGATTGTAAATTTGATTAGAAATGCACGACTGGATGCCAAGATTGATTCTAAATTAGTGAGTATTCTGTTAGTTATCCTACATACAAGAGGTCAGTTACTGTTTATTTTATGCTTTGGGGGTAAAGTTTTCATTAGATCATTTTATTCTATTAAGAATTTGTTTTGTCTTTGAAGGCAGTAGCAACCTCCTATTTTTTTGTTGCTGGATAAATGTTGTCATCTTTCTACTGCGCATAAAAATACATGCATCAGTCATGTAGTGTTATATCATACTCATGACTTACCTGAGAAACTTAGTCATTCACATTACAAGATCAATTTCCCTCTGTCTCATTTTAGGGTCACGTGGTTATGGGTAACAATGCAGTCTCACCCTATCAGCAAGTGATTGAAAAGACCAAAAGCCTTTCATTTAGAAGTCAGATGTTGGCAATGAATATTGAGAAGAAACTTAATCAGAATAGTAGGTCAGAGGTAAGAACCACACATTTTCTATTCTGTATGGGATTTAGCAATAAAGTAACATAAATGTTACATGGACCTAATTTGAGAACATGTTAATATCGATTGTATCTGATTTTGTATTCGTTGGGGGAATGAACATTTGTTTAAGAAAATAATTTTTCTCAGATGTATTGTATGTATTAGTTAAGGGAACTGAAAAAAATTAAGTGTTCTTAGTTTATTATACCTGTTTTTCTTTTCCTTTTACTCTTTCTGTGTGACTTCATAAAACTCATTTCCTCATGGTTGTCAACATACCATTTTGATACTGACCAACGATATATGTGTAGACTTTTCAAGTGCTTGAAATTTGTGTTCTAATATTCATATATAACTAAGTCAAAAACAAAACAAAAAAAAACCTTTTTGATAGAGATTCTGTGTATTAAATATTAAAAGAAGTTGAATGACTGTATTTTGGAATCCCAAACTACCTTTAATGCTTTTTAGTCATTATGTTTATGTGTAACTGGAGGACAGGAAAGTTTTAGACAGCAGTTGTGGAATATTCAAGGACCTTATTTGAAGTTTTAGCAACAGGTTTGTGTCCTTAGAATAGTCCTTCAATTTTAAAAGAGAAGGAAGAATTAGGAAATTATTGTCAATGCCTTTTCCAACCAAGTCTGGAATAACTGAGCCTGAAAAATAACTTCTAATGGGTTTTTTGTATGCTTTAGGGTCCATTTGTATTGATTTTTGTTATAATATTGGTAATAGTGTCATTGTTATACTTTGTAATTGGTCAAAAACTATATTGGATGATATTTTAATGTGTTTATTTCGTTCTAAGTGGGACATCTGGCATTTAGTAATTATAGAGGTTGTTAAAATCTTAGAGAATGGTTTGGTAGGAGTAATGCTAAAAGGAAATGCTAGTATCACTTCTGTTTTTTCAGAAAGTACTGTCTTTTCACCCTGTCTTTGTATTTTAGGCTCCTAATTGGGCAACTCAAGACTCTGGCTTCTACTGAAGAACTGTAAAGAACAGATGAAAAAAACTATAAAAGAAAGATGAAATAATAAAACCATTATATAAAGGGTGCCATACATTTGCAAAACAATGAACATATTAAGTATAAAATTTGGAGAATTTGAATAAAATTTGCTGTTTCATTATTTTGTGAACTTCCTTGTGTATGTATACACGTGTGTGTTTTTTTAACTTTATTTTGGAATAATTATAGATTCACAGATAGTTGCAAAAATAGTACAGAGAAGTTCCCTGTAGGCTAAAACTAGTTTTCCCCAATTTTTTTTTCTTATGTTAATTATAGTACAGTATCCAAACCAGGATATTGACATTGGTACAGTATGTGTGAATAGCTCTGTGCCATTTTCTCACATGTAGGTTTGTGCAACCATCACTGCAATCAAGGTGCAGAACTATCATCATCATGAAGATTTCCCTCATACTAACCCTTTGTAATCATAAAAGTGCCACCCCCACCTTCTCTAACCCCTGGCAACCACTAATCTGTTCTCCACCTCTGTAATTTTGTCATTATGAGAATGTTGTAGAAATTGAATTATACAGTATGTGACCTAACACTCATCATAATACCCTTGAGATCTGTCCAAGTTGTCAGATTCATATCTGTAGTTTATTCCTTTTTATTGCTAAGTTGTACTCCATGGTATTTGTGTACCACTTTGCTTAACCATGTGCCTATTGAAGGATATTTGGGTGGTTTCCAGCTTGGGGTTATTACAAATAAAGCTGCTGTTTCATAATTTCCTAAAATGGCTCCTTAGTCACTCACTAGCCAGCTACAGAGACTAAATAGGAATATTAGATAAATTTTATAAATGCCTCCTTGAATATTTTAAATACCACTCCCCCTTCCCACCACCACCACCACCACCACGCACACACACACACAGAGTTTACTGGTTACCCAAGATATTTATAAAGTATATAAAGTCTTGATTGAGTCTCCTTTACACAGAAGTGGTTTGATTTTCTCTTTGGTTGAACTGAAACCCAGTCCGACAATAGAAATTTCTGTTTCTACTTTCAAGGTGTGGTACAAAGATAAAAGATGATAATTATATTCTTTTGTATCTGATCAGGCCATCCTCTACATTCAGTTAAATTTAGAAAATATGGGCCAAGTTTGTCCCATGTGCTGTGGTTTCAGACCCCAGGTTTGTAGTGTTGGTTCTGAATTGTACCCCAGTGGTGCTGAAGCTGGAAGGAGCTTTAGTGGTCAGGGTAAGCCACATGCTACTTTTTTATTCATCTATAACTAGTGTTGTGAAAAATGCCAGATTTAGAGGATCATTTGTAGTAGTACAAAATGGTAGAGGTTCATAGAGAAAGTACCAAAAAGCGGCCTGTCAGTAACTACATAGAAACAGACCCTTCTTACCTCGTGTGTAAAAGCTAATTCTGTAAATTGAAAGTGTAGACCTATAAGAAATAGATCTATAGTTAGATAAAACAATTTAAAATTGCATACATCACTCAAGCTATGTAGAAATGGGAAGGATGTTAAAATGCCTGTTTGCCTCTTCGCCAGTGACTGAAAGGCAAAAAGTTCTTAGAGGTACATTAATCTTCACTTTTTATCCTAAGACTGCAGCTCAACCAAGCCACGTTAGTAGCAAAGATTTCTAGGTGATTACATAGCCAGCAGTGAGAAGCAAGTCTTAACAGTTCTGTCAAGTGCCTTAGTGGACCAATAGAAAACCCCAGGGAAGGAAGAAAGCTAATATTGAGCATTTACTATGTTAGGCATTTTTACATCTGTATCTAAACAACCCTAAGGAGAAGGAAAGGAATCAAATGTTTGAGTGCCTCACTTGCCTGGAAACACTAAAATTTTGATGCTAATACTTGTATATTATTGATGAGGAAACACTCAGATGGTTACTCAAGGTCACATCTAGTAAATGTTAAAGCAAGGAGTTGGAAACAAGCTTTTAGTTATATCACACTGCCCCTCATATCATCGCCTTATGTATCCTTCCAGACTAAATTTACAAAGGGTTAACCGGTATATGTGTTTAGTACGTGGTAAATGATGTTTATGATCCATAAAACTACTAAGTCTCTTGGCAACATGATCATCAAATGAGAGCAAAAGGGTATTCTATTTTTTTCAACCAGTATAATTGGATACTAGTGGCCTTACCAAAAAAAGAAAAAAAAATCTATTGGAACGTAAAAAACTGAAGAATATCTGATTTTTTAATTTTTTTATTCTCTTTAAGGTTATCCGTTATATGAATAATTAATGTTCACTTTTTCTGATACTTTTTGCTTTTCACGTATTGCCCTTTGAACTTGAGAGATAATGCTACTGTGGATTACTAGTAATAACAAAACAACGAATGGCCATTTTTACACGTTACCAAACATTTGTTCATCGTTAAGTGCATTTTTGGTTTCCATAAAAACAAATTACTTAGTTCTGGATTTAACCTGAAGTTTTGATAGCAGGTAAACTGTCCCAGTAAGTTGTTGAGCACAAATTATGTACTGATTAATTTCCTTTTGTGTTCTTTGTTTCCATTCAACAAACAGCGAGACTGGGTCAGCAGCTTACATTGAAGAGTTGTCTTGAGTTTCTATGCAGTCACAAGCATTTGTGTTTATGCTTTTTAAAATACGAACTATTATAGACACACACATACAGTACCTCCTACCTACTACTCAAGAGCCCTTCACTAATTGTATTTTCTTCTTTGCCCCTAAGAAATGCCTACTACCATGATTTTTGTGTTAATAATTCCTTCGCTTTTAACGGTTTTATCGTGTGTGTGTGTGTCTGTGTGTGTGTAGAGGGTGCCAAAAACATGTATACACATTTTAAGAAAGAAAAACTTGTCATATATACTGATAACAAAAGATGAATACAAGTCACGTTTCACACGCAATTACAAAAGGTACTCAAAGTGGTTACCATCAGCATCCAGACACTTCTGATTACGGCGAACTGCTTGAGCAACAATGACGAAAGTGTCCAATGTATACATTTGGCACGCCTGGTGTGTGTGTGTGTGTGTGTGTGTGTGTGTGTGTGTGTGTGTGTGTGTGTGTGTGTGTGTATTTCTAACAAAAATGTTTAGTTTTGCTTGTTTTTCACATTTAGTTGAAATCATACTTGATATTCTGTGACTTGCTTTTCCCAACACAAGATTCATCCATGTTTTATTCATTTGTAGTTCACTCTCTTTCACTGCTTTGTTGTATTACATTATCTGAATATACCATATTAATTCACTGAAGTATTGATGAACACAGGGTATTTCCAGCTTCTAGCTTATTCTGGAGTTTTTGGAACCAGCCTGACAACCATGTGTCTGTTAACTGGAAAGTTAAATCCTTTTTCTTTTATTGTGATTACTAATATATGTGTTTATTTCTACCGTCTTTTTATGAGCTTTCTATTTGTTCCAATTTGTCTTTCTCATTTCTTGCCTTTGTATGGTTCCATTTTCCTCTTATTAGTTGGGCAATACTCTATTATGGGGTAACCATAGAAATTTTAACATGTTTTAATTTAAAATCTTAATCTCTTTCTCCCAACAATATGAGGAAAGTTTTTACTGTAATCATCTTCCTGTCCTTTTTATTGTAACCTCAAAAATGAGATATTTTATACAATACCATTTTTCTTGTCCATTCCTTTTGTAATTAGACTTTTCTCAAGGATCTCCTTTTCATTAGTGTTCTGCAGTTTCACTATGATGTGTCTAATTGTGAAGATTATTTTTATTTATACTGGCTGGGATTCATTGGACCTCCTGATTCTAACAATGGCTTTTGTCTTGCATCAGTTCTAGAAAATTATTCTTTGGGTATTTCTTCCTGGTTCCTCCACTCCAGAAAAACCTCCCTCCCTGTCATATTTTTTTATCTTTGTTACCTGTGCTGGATTGCACTTGGGGTAATTCCTTCAGATCTGCCTTCCAGTTCATTAATTATCCTTTTAACTGTGTCTAGTTTGCTGTTAAACATCCACTGATTTTATATTTCAATTATTTTTTCATCTTTGTTAGTCTCTTATTCTTTTATTATACTTTCAATGCCCACTTGTATTCTTTAAATTTATTTTATATTTTGTTCTGAATCTGTCATCATTTTTGCCCATTATCATCCATCACTTACGCATAAATTAGTTTCTAAATTATTCTTTTTAACTATTCTTTACCCTTACTCTCTCCTGTATTCTATATTAGAGAACTAGAGTAATCTTTTCAAAGTTAAATTCTGACCAGTTTTTTTTCCTCCCCTGATTAAAATCCTTCATTGTTCTTGGCCTAAAGACTAAATCCTTAAGGTGCTTTCATTATTTGTTATTACCTGCTTGCTGCATCAGCCTCATGTAATGCCAGCCTGAAACCCCACTGCCTGCCTCTCAGTCCTTTAAAGCAGTAGCTTCAAGATACTTCAACTGCTACAGAGTAAAAAAAAAAAAAAAAGCATTTTACATCATATTTAACTGATATATATTTAACTAATATATTTTACTAATATATATACATATTAGTATATATAACTAATATGTTTAACTAATATATTTAACTAATATGTTTTAACTACATATTTAATACAAAAATTTCATAAAATAATACCCACCCTTACAATATGTGATCTCTATTACTTTTATTCTGTTTAATGGTGATTTTTGCCCCCATTTATTTCGTAATCCACTAATTGGTATCAATCCCATTTGAAAAACACTCCTCTAAAGAACAACATTTCTTCCTATGCTTTGATATTTTCAATGCTATTCCTGCTACCTGAGAATTTTCCTTCAACTCCCAATTCCCATGCACACATGTACTTTTAGTTTGTGTTTTATTTGTCCTCCAAAACTCAACTCAGTTATCAAGGAAAACTTGGCATTTCCTTTCTCAAGGAAAATTTTTCCTTACCCCTAGACAAGGTTAGGTTTCTCTGTTATTGTCAGTCTCATTTGTGTTATTTACCCCACTTGTAATTTACATTATTAATTTTATAATTAGTTAGTAAATGTCTGTGCTAGGCTGTCATTCAGTAATGAATCCCTAATGCCTGGCTCATAGTAGGCTCTCGATAAATTATTAAATTAATGAAACAATGATTCTGTTCAGAATGGTAGAATGGAAAAAGAAAATGGACTTGAAGGGAAAAGATTGATAAATGTACCTTGTCAAAAAAAAAAAAAAACTTCATTGTTATTATCAGGTGATCCTGAACAAAATCATGTATTTCTTATTCTCTGATTCCCTAATTGTCTAAGGGCAATATTAACCACTTTGCGTGCCTGGCTACTTGAGATTAAACACAAATAAAATGTGACTTCCACAGCCTTTTTCTCTATGAGTTCACAGTTGATGTCTGAGACACAAACATAATACAATATGGTAAGTACTACTGTAGGTGAAAACACTTGGACTTATGAAGTGTTGTTGTAAGATACTTCTTTTATGGTTAAGGTCAATTGAAGATTTGTTAAAATAATTATGTGACTGCAATTTGTGAAGTTTCAAAACTTGTCTTTCCCTTGGTCTTGGCTCTTCCTTAGTAATGGTGGAAGTAAAAATAAAGACAGATATACTAATGATTTCCTCTCTACTTCCCAGTGGTCAGGAAAACAGCTGGACAGCGTACAAAACTATTGACTTCCAAATTCACAATATTCTGAACTCATGTTGTTTGTCAGCCTACTGTTGATCCCCACATGACCACTGTTTTGTTTTCCAGCTGGTGGATGTGTAGACAAAGGAAGGGTTACAGGTATCCTTAAATACCTGCTTGGGTGTTGAAGAGGTCAGCTGGGAAGTAAACCCTTTTGGTTCTAGAGCTGCTGCTAAATCAGATTCTCCTCAGCAGTCAAGATCAGTAGTAAAACACTGAGCAGTCAAGACCATCAGTAAGAAAAGTAAGTAATCAAGGTCAGGGCCAAACTATGTGCTAGAGTGAAATGTTTAAAACTTCCAATGAGTCTTTAATTAGACTCTTAGAAAATAGCCTGCTCTTAAACTGTTTTGTGTGCTTTCCATGCATAATTTATTCCCATGCATTTTTAATTCTCTCAAGAGATCAAGCCATTCTCTGGAAAAGTGTTAACTTCCTGGAGAGGTAGCACAAACACTGTTGTGTTTTGTTAATTTTTCATCTCATGTATTTAATAAACTGTTTGACTGTTAGAATCTGCAAGAAATAACATTAATCTAAGGCCATCTCCTATTTTGGTTCTAAAACTGTGACTCTTGTGCTGACTTCCATTTAGTCTGATGAGATTGGGAGAACAATGCCAGATTGATTAATTTTGTTTTTAAGTGTTGCGAGGACAATTGAGCTGTGAGAAGTTGACATTTTGAACTGGCAAACAGATTGGGCACTTAGGCACAATGCCAGGTAAATAAGCTATGTATACTTACGTGTGTATATGTAAGTCTGCCTGCTGAAAGATATACATCTAAGATTCCACGTGATCAGTGCTAGGCAGCAACTGTTTGGGGACCAGAGATGCATGGCTTATGTGCCTAATGGCGTGGGAAAAAAAATTGGATCGCAGAAAGACACTCGTATTTAATCAGGACTTGAAATCTGGCAGCTCTCCTAGGGAAATGAAATACTATTGGATTACACTTATTTGTGGACATTTTTTCCTTACCGTCTACATTGCCCTTTAAGCAGAGTAACCATGATTTGTTCATCTTTGTAGTCCCCAAACAGTAGGCATAATAGCAGATATTTAGTACATATTTGCTCCTTCATTACCTATTGGTTCATTCAGGAACACTGGTGACGTTTGGGAAATGTTAAAGCAGCAGTCTAACAGAGAGGGCATCACTGTGATTCTCTCTGATTTCTTCTTCTAGGGAGTATGCAGCTTTTCACTTAATTTTAGAGACAAATAGTCTGTATAGAGAGGAAGCATGTGATTAGCTGTGTCTTTGTTCAGTTGGCTAATCAGGTCAAAGCTGTTGGTCCATCTGTGAATAAGCCAGTTAGTGTTTCTCCACTCCCAGCCACAGATTTGCACGTTGAACCTTCGCCAGCTGTTTCCTAAGTGCATACCATTGGATGTGAAGGAGACCAGAAAACAGTGCACAAAGATCAGCTGAAAATCATCATGACTTTTAACAACAAAACAAAGCTTAAAGCATGAATCCCATAATGGCAGATCAGAAGCTTTATCTATGTATCTTCAAAGGTCAGTACGTGATGCCGTATATGCTGCTGTCCATGTAAACACTACATCGGTAGGGACAAAACTTAGGGAACTATGACAAATGAGTATTGGAACTTTTGTTATCATTTGTACTTCAAAAATGAAATTTCTTCCCTAGAAAATATTGGGTGGAATGTGGATGGTCTCATTAATTCAGAGAACGTCCAGAGCTCTACATGATCGGTATGCCTCAGGTTTGACTAGATGGCATAATTAGAGAACGCTCTTGGTTTTCCAGCCATAACTCCCTTACGTTGGACTTGAGGCCTTGTTCTCTGAGGACTTGTAGGACTCAAATGAGTTTCACTAACAGTTAGTGGTAATGCCTCTATTTACTTCATATTTTCACTTTTACTTAACATTCACTTGTAATCATTTACATCAATTCAAGTGAGTCTCAGAATAGCCTTGTAATGTAAGCTGGACATTATTCTTTGTGTTTACCATTTGACCCTCTGGCAACCCTTTCTCGTCTGACCATTAGTGACTTCAGGAGCTCTGGGAAGAACAGTTGACTATAAAGTAAAAAAAAAAAAAAAAAAAAATATTATAGTCTCATACTGACAAAATTATTTCTTTCATAAAATGTTAACATTTCTCGTATTAGAAAACAATGAATGTTTAGGTGAAACATCATTCATCAAGGTAAAAGAAAAAAATTACTGAAACAGATTGCTTTTTTCTAGAGCACCTAAGGAAAAAAAGGGCAAAACCTCCCTTTGACATCTCTGAATATTTGAATAGACAACAGTGAAGAACTGTAGCTTTTTTTTTTTTCAGCTAAATTATCCTAAGAACACTCTGCTCCAACATAGGAATGCCAGTGGAATAAGAGATGGTAACACAAGATGCACCAGGAGACTCGAGGTTTTGTGTGTTTGAAACTTATATTCTACTATAATGACTAAATTGTAGAGAAGCAAAACTAATGTGTGTGTGTTTTTTTTTAATTTACCCAATGTTTTTTTGGTTCTGTCTTCCAGGAGCACACAAACTTCTTTTGTTTTTTGTTTGTTTGCTTGTTTGTTTTTAAAAGTTCACTATTAAATTTTATATAACAATATAAGACAAGGAAAATTAAAGTTATACTACATTAGAACAATATATTTGCTCAAAATAGAAATGCCAAAGGCATATATAGGTATAAGGTGGTATGTGGTGTTTTTTTCACATAATTTATTTAAATTGGTAAGACATTTTGGCTTTCAACTTTTAATTTTACTACAAACAAAAGTCAAGTAAATACAGTGGTTGTTATCAACTGAATACTAGAGGAAGTCTCAGTATTTAAAAGAACATAGATCTCTTCTTATAAACTTGCTTTTGATTTTAATTCAAGAATAATTATACTGGGTTCTTCTGTATGACTGGACAAAAAACATGCGGTTGTGTGTTTTGGCATAAGTTCTTCCAGATTTTTCAATGATAGTCATGATAACCAACAAAGGAAATTTAGATTGGAAAGCCTTTTTCTGTAGGAGATTCTAATCATCACCCTAAGAATAATTCCAACACCTATTAGTTACTTTTACTTGAAGACCTTATGTATATATACATGTCAGTGACTTTAAGTGGTGGAGAACAGGGATGTGGAATTCCAAAGAATAAACTTTTGGAACAGATACCTGCACAATACCATGCTTCTTTCCAGCTCCACTGCTGTTACCAGAAAAAGACTTGGGTAAGTAAAAATGAAATTAGCAAAAATATAATGTTTTTATAACAGGCATGTTTTTTTCTGTTGTTCATGTTTATAGCTTTCCCCTGAAAATAATTAAAATTGTAAACCATAACATTAATGTATATTATTGACATAAAGGAAAAAAATGTATGTACATGCATACACACGCACATACACACGCGCACGCGTGCGTGCGCACACACACACTCATAGAAAAGTCTAGATTTTAGTATCAGAGATGTGGGTGTTGTGCAATCAACAAAACAGTGTTGTGCAATAATTAAAGAATTTTTAAACTGAAGATTAAATTGGAATGTTGTTATAAACATAAGGGAAATGGCCAACATTTTTCTTTGTATCAAAAGAAAACTCATTTCTAAAAATAAGCACTCCTTTTGTGATGACCCTTTAAAATAGTTTTAAGTGATTCCGTTCACAGATGAGCTCTCAGGTCTGCAGCACTTTGCTGTAAGTGGTTTGTAAGCACTTTGCTCTTTGATCCTGTAGCCTTTAATCAGGTGTGTATCCAGAAGAGGAAAGCATGGGCCTGGCCATTCACCAGCCAGATTCTCTGTGCTTCTCTGAGAGTGAGCATGGTGTGATGAAACCATGCTGCTGGATCCTGCAAGTCTTCCTTTAGTGTGTGAATTTAAGGAAATATTGGTTAAAGCTATTTCCTGTTACTAAATTTTATTTTATCAAATCAAGGCAAACATGGATGTTTCTAAATTTACCAAATTAAAAAACCACCTTGATAAAAAAAAAAAAGGAAAGTGTTTTTGTTATTTTCCATGTTTCATTTTACTTTCCCAGAAATCAAAATGGAGTAAAAGGAAGGCTTGAGAATGTTACCTTGTCTTTTAAGTGTTATTTTTGACCTTCAGCTGTCAATTCCTTTGAATTGTGAAACTGATTTAGTGTAATCTAAATGTCCCTATTTTCTTTAGAGTGCCTTTGATAGTGCCTTCAGAAATGCAAAAACCAAAAATTTCTTCTACTCTCTATTCCACCTCCCTTCCCCACTCAAATCCGTATTTCTTATCACCACTGATTCTGTTATTTAGACAGAATCTTTTTTCTTCCCTGTCCTTTTGCTCCCACTATCTAAACAGACAGTCTTTCCCTGATGATAACTTAGTGGTTAAGAGCTAGGTTTGAATTCTTTGCCATTTATAAATTTTGTGGCCTTGGGCAAGTAACTTAACCTCCATAGAGGTTAAGGTTACTTGCCCAAGTAACATTCATACCTATTTGTAGGTTAATAGGATTAAATGAAACAATTCATGTGCGGCAATGAACACAGAGCCTGCACTCAATGCATATGAGCTACCACTCTTCCCCTCTCCCTGCTTCCTGCCCTTGCCCTCCCTGGACTCCTCTCTGCACCTTCCCCTCCCCACCCTCCTCTCCCCATCTTCCCTTGCCTTCCACTTGCTGTTCCTCTTCATTGAGTGAGAGTGCTTGGCACCAGGTAAGCACTCAATAAAATGGTCGTTTTCATCGTCATAAACTACCTCCTTCTCTCCATGACTCAAGTCCGCATCATGTCTCCCCGGAATACTGAATTTATTTAATTGGTCTGCCATGCCCTAGTAAGCTCTGTCCTTCACATTAAAGGTCTGTGTCCACTGACTTGAATTTGTAAAAGTACAGGTTTTAAATCAAATCATGCATTTGGGACTGGAAAATGAAATATTGCCACTGTTAGTAACTATCATAGCTTTTCTTTTCTGATCACATTCTTCCTTCATATAGATGCTTCATGTAGTTGCTGCCTTCATATAGACTTATTCTGAAGACTTTTCAATGACTTTGGGAGCATATATAAACTGTTTCACTTAAAAAGACTTCACTGTGTGCCACGCAGTGTGACAAGTGTTTTACGTACGTTATTCTATTTAATTCTCAGTAACCTATGAGATGTGTCCAAGTATGACCATCCATTTTACAGAGAAGGAAACAAACAGAGTTATGGTCAAGGTCATATAGCTATAAATAGTTGAGAAGGATTTGAACCCAGATGGTCTGATTCCAGAGCCTCTGCTTCTGAACACTAGTCCGTACTGCCCCCCCTGCTTCCAGGAATAATTAAATAATTTAGTAAAGTGTATCCTTAACCTAGAATTTTCTAAGTACTTGAGTGAACAGTTCCTGGAAATTCAATTTTTAAAAGGAAAAATAAATTCCTTTCTAATAAATAGTACTGAAAAATAAATCTTAAACTCTTACCATTGACCTTTTATCTTTTTTCATGGTTAGTCAATAAGGTTTTCTCATCCATTTATTATGTGAAAAAAATGAAACATAGCTGCAAGATGGTATCGAGTTGAAAAGACAAAATCATGACCTATGAAAAATAGTTAAAGAATTTGGAGATATTTAGCCTTGAGAAGACCGGGGAAAATGAAAACTTTTCAAAATATTTGAAGGGCTTGCATATAAAGGAAGGATTAGATATACTCTGTGTGGCCCAAGAGGATAGAATTAGAACCATTTGTTGGAAGCAATTAGATGAGAGCTTTCAAACAATTAGAACTGGAAAGACCTTTACTAATCAGTTTAACTGTTTCTACTCATCTTCTAGCTCAGAGATCTCACACTTTGAGGGAAAGAAAGGTTGCTCAGCTTTTGCAGGAACATTAGAGACTTTCAGATGTTCTCACTTGGCGTCTGAGATGAGGCTACGTATAATGTGAAAAGGGTGATTTTTATAAAAAGTCAGATATAAATTCAATACATTAAAAAAAACTAGGATTCCATAAAACCAGAAACCTGCCCCTAATCCCACCATCAGGGAACAATGATTTGTTATATTCATAACACCTATCTCTTATGATTATAAAAATATTAGAAAATTTAAATATAAAAAAGCATAAGGAAAAAAACAAATATAAGAAAAGTAAAGTAAAAGACAAAAGTAAAAAAAAAAATCCATAATCCCCTACATAATCTCCACTTACATTTTGATGTATTTGTCTTCTAGTCCTTTATTTTACTACTTTTATATTTAATTTCATTTATAATTTTTAATGTAATTTATACTTTACAAAGTTTTGTAGGCCATTCTTTTCATGTAACATTATATTATGGACATTACCTTATTATTTTAATATTTCAAATATGTAATTTTTAATGGAGACTTATGGCTTCAGCTTACGAATGTACCATGATGTAGTCAAAACAATTTCCTATTTACAAATAACTGTATGCAGTGGTTTGTTAGCATAGGTAACACTGCAAAGCACATCTTTGTGTATTAAGTGTACAAATGCTAATTGTGTTCTTAGGTTAGATTTCTAAGAGCAGAATTATTTCCCTCAAGGAAATAATTCTCCTGATATGTTTGGCCAAACCGACCTCTGAAAACCATACATTAACTTACTTTCTCACTATCAGTAAGTGAGATTAGACTTTGGTTTTTAACAGCTTAGTAAATTATAGTTGGTAGGCAATTTTTATTTTAATTTGTATTTCTTTAAATAAAATTGATATTCCATATTGATTTCATATGTCTAATGACCAATTACATTTTTTGACATGAATATTCATATTTTCCTCCTTTTTTCAGCTATTGTTAGCATTTTAAGAATTTATTCATACGAACTCTTTATATATCAAAGACATTACACATTTATCATGCTTTTTGATTGCCTTCAAGTGATCTTATGCAATTGTAGGAGCTGGTTAAACAGTGTCTGCAAGGCTGCGTTCTTTGCGAGTAATGCTGGAATTTGAAGTCCAGCGGGCAAGCAGTTGGGAAGCAAAGATGGAGGTAACGTGGGAAGAGTAAGGACAAGGTTTCACTCCCTGGACCTCTTGTTTCACAGGAAGTGAAACAAGTCCCTGTTCTGGTTGGCTCTGCCCTTGGTGGTATGTTGTGGGTGTCTGCCTTTGGTCAAGGGGCCAAACACATACCTGGCCCCAGAGTCAGAGCAGCCGAAGGAGGATCCAGGGGAAGGCAGAGCGTTGCAGGCGTGGACAGTATATCACACCAAGAGATAAAAGTACAGATCAGTGACAATGTGTACAAACTATAAAATGACTGCTGCTTCACTTTTACTCTTCAAGTCTCCCATAAGAATCTCTCCTGTCTATTTTTACGAAAAATAGAAAGGAAAGGTGGTGACACATTACAAAGCCACCCCACACCTAATTTAGGAAGAAATGATATCTTTGCAAAATTAGCCTGTTCATTCAGGACGATGATATATTTCTACATTTGAATCTGATTTTATATAAGGAAAGGGCTATAATTTTGTCAAATAAGCCCTACATAATTTCCATTAAAATTATTTTATGTTTCTTATTTCTAGAGCAAATGCAATCGTTCTTCCCAATTTTTTTTAGCTGACTGAAAAGAAAGCTACTACTTTTAGCATATTTGTCTTCTATTCTGCTACTTTGCTAAAAACCTGTTAATTTTATGGAATGCCATTTGACATTCTACCACTGACATCTGTGGTAGAATCTATGAATACATTTTTCAAAAGTGAACTATGTGCATTTTTGGAATGAATCCTGCATTGTCCTGGTGAAAGATTAACTTTTTAACGTAGTTTTGAAGTGTCTTGCTAATAATTTATTTTTAAAATCTTTATTTCTACCTGAAAGTGGTTCAATCCTCTCATCTCAGTTTCATAGTTATGCTAATTTCATAAAACTAATTCAATAGCTTTACTTACAAACTCTATGGCAATTTGTATAGCCTGAGAAATGTCTAGTCTTTGAAAATACGACTTTGCCAGCAACACTGGTGCCAAGCATTTTTGTGGTAGTTTTTTTAAAATTAACTTTTTATTTGAGGTAAAACATACATATGGTAAAATGTACAAACCTAAAATGTATAGCTCAATGAAATTTTAGACACATACAGCTACACAGACACACACACACACACACACACACACACACACACACACACCTCCATAACCACTACCCACATCAAGATATAAATCATTACCAGAGCGTAAGGGGGTTGGGGGGTGGGGGATGAGGGTGAGGGGGATCAAATGTACGGTGATGGAAGGGGAGCTGACTCTGGGTGGTGAACACACAGTGTGATTTATGGATGATGTGATTCAGAATTGCACAACTGAAATCTATGTAATTCTACTAACAATTGTCACCCCAATAAATTAAAAAAAAAAAAAAAAAGATATAAATCATTTTTCAACATCCCTTTCAAAACCCCTCCATAACTAATGACTAGTCTGACTAGAAAATAATTTTATTCCCTTTTTATCTCTTGTGAGTTTTAGTGGATACTTGTCCTTTTTGGCCACTGTATTAGGCTGCTAAGGCTGCCATAAGAAAAAAACCCACAGACTAAGTGGTTTAAACAACAGAAATTTATTTTCTCACAGTTCTGTAGGCTAAGAACAAGGTATTAGCAGGTTTGGTTTCTTCTGAGGCCTCTCTCCTTGGCTTGCAGATCGCCACCTTCTTGCTGTGTCCTCTCAGGGTCCTTCCTCTGTGGATGTACATCCGAGGTATCTCTGTGTGTCCTGATTTCCTCTTCATAAAAGGACACAGGTCAGAATAGGTTAGAACCCACTTAAGGGCCTTATTTTAACATAACCACCTCTTTAAAGGCCTTATTTCTAAATACAGTCATATTCTGAGATATTAGGGATTAGGGCTTCAACATATGAATTTGGGGGTGAGGGGAGCACAATTCAGCCAATAACAGCCACCCAACAATTTCTAACCCATTTTCTGTAGATGGGGAGTTTTTCACTCCAGGAGTCTACACACCTTTAGAAACTAGAATCCAGACACTCATTTTTCAAGCATGTGCTAAAGGCTTCTGCAAACTACTATGACTACTATACTGCACAACTTTGGAAGGTGATAGTCACATAAACTACAATGACAATGAGTCCTCACAGAGTTTTGCTGTGTTCAGCTTTCCATCACATAACTTAGGCCCGTTATTTTCCATCATTTTGAAACTACTACCACAAATAAGCAGGTATTCCGGAAATCCATTCCAATGCGGATGGGAGCAGGGTCATGCAACTTTCAGAGATAAAGAATCTAGTGACAATGGCCACTTCCCCACGTGTGCAGCTGCAGTATCTACTCTGAATGCTGAAGTGTCAGTTCCATAGGGACCATCTAGCAGAGTAACTTGGGCAGCATTTCTGTCTGCATACTCTTAAACTTGGGATAGCTGGTCCTTATAGAAATTCAGTGACTACATAGTAAACTTCACAAAATTAATTTTTTGCTTGAGCTCTTTAGAGTGGTTTCTTTTGCTTGCAACTAAGAATCCTACTGGATACATTAATTTATTCAGGGTTTTGCTTCTTCAGAAGAAAAAACAGAAAAGAAGGATTTCTTGATGTATGTTGGTAAAATATAGCACATAATCAAACCAGAAAAAGGATATGAAAGTACATATGTACAATTATAAAGCAACAATAAAACAGATTTCTATGTACTCATCACCCAGGCTGAGAAATAGACAGTAAGTATCTTATCCCAGATACTTTTCCACATTCCTGCCATTTTGTACCTCCCCTTTTTTCTGTTATTTGCATTAACCATGCCTTGCTTTTCTTTAAATTTTTACCACTAAATATACATCACCAACATACACAATATTGTTAGGCCATGTCTATTTGTGAAATTTGTATGAACGGACCATACTGTATGTATCTTTCTATGGCTGGTTTCCTTTGCTAGACACTGTATTTTTGAGATTTATCCACACCGATGCACATAGCAATAGCTTACTCATTACACTTTGTATCGTGATCCCTTGTATAAATATCCCACAACTTACATATCCATTTCACCAGTGATGGACATTTAAATTATCCTCAGGTTTTTACTATTATGTGAAATGCCACTATAAATATTTTTATACAGGTCTTCTGGTGCACAATGCAAGAGATACCCTTAGGGTATACCTGGTAGGGCATCTGGTGGGTTATTGTCTTTGTCTATGTTCACATTGAGTAGGTTATACCAAAATTTTTCCTAAGTGATTATATAAACTTTTTTTGTCTCTTTTTTTATTAGTTTCAGGTGTACAGAACTATGTAATAATTAGACATTTACACCCCTCACAAAGTGATAACCCCCCACTCCCGATCTACTGCCCCTCTGACATCGCATATAGCTGTTACAGTTCCACTGACTCTATTCCCTATGCTGTACTCCACATCCTGTGACTATATATATATATTAAATTATAATTAACATTCATTATTATTCAGCTTCAGCTTTAGATGTACACTGCAGTGGTCAGGCATCTATACTGTCCATGAAGTGGTCTCCCTAATAAGACAAGTGTCCATTGGATACCCTACAAAATCTTTTACAATTATTGATTATATTTCCCAAACTGTCTATTGTATTCCCGTGGGAATCTTGTGGTTACCAATTTGTGCTTTCTAATCCCCTCACCTTCTCCCTGATCCCCATGCCCCTTCCATCTAGCAACCCTCAGTTTTTTCTCTATGTCTCTGAGACTATTTCTGGTTAGTTTGCTCATTTATTATATTCTTTAGATTCCACATATAGGTGAGATCATTTGGTATTTGTCTTTCTCCATCTGACTGATTTCACTTAGCTTATGTTCTCTAGGTCCATCCATATTGTTACAAATGGTAAGATTTTATTCTTTTTTATGGCTGAGTAATACTCCATTGTGTAAATGTACCACAGTTTCTTAATCCAGTCATCTACCGATGGGCATTTCGGTTGTTTCCATGTCTTGGCTATTGTGAATAACATTGCAATAAACATAGGGATGCATATATTTTTTTGAATTAGCATTTTGGGTTTCTCTGGATAGATACCTAAGAGTGGAATTGCTGGGTCATAAGGTAGTTCCATTTCTAGTATTTTGAGACTTCCATACTGATTTCCATAGTCGCTGCACCATGTATCAATTTTTAATACTAACAGCAGTGGATGAAAGTTCCTTTTTTTCTACATTCTCATTGGCACTTGGTATTGTCAGACATTTAAATTTGTAACAATCTCATGGATATTAATATTATCTAATTGTGATTTTAATTTACATTTCCCTGATATGCAAATTAGATTGAACACATTTTGTTGTGTCGTATTTTTGTTTCTGCTCCTACAAAATTTGTTGCTTCTGTTTTCCAACTGGGTTATCTTTCTAAATTGAAGCTTAATATTCTTTATATTTTATTGATATATGATTTTTTGTTGCTTATGTATTTTGCAGATGTGTACCTTTCACTTTCTGTATGGAGTCTTGTGATAAACACAAGTTCTTAATTTTAGCAGACTCGTATTTAATAATCTGTTCCTTTGATTTGTGTTATGTGTTTCGTTTAAGAATTTTCTTTTTTTGTACCATGAGGTCATAAAAATATTCTCCTATATTGTTTTCCAAAAGTTTCATAGTTTTTCCTGTCACATGTGGCTTTGAATGAGTTTTGTGTATGGTGTGAGGTATGGATGGTCTGCAACACTACCTCTGTTATATAGCAAATAACCAATAGAAAGTTTTTTGTTTCTAATATCTTTATCTTCTTACCATTCTAGTATTGATTTCTGACTTAATTATATTGTAGTCAAAGAACAAGTGTTTCAATCCTTTTAAATTGATTAAAAGTTGCTTTATGTGTGTGGTCATTTTTGGTAAATGCTTAATGTGTACCTGATTTTTTTTTTTAAAGTGCATTCTACAGCTGCTGGGTGCATTATCTAGACTAACAATAGGTAAATTTTATTAATTTTGTTATTTGACTTGTCTACATCCTTAATTTTTTTTTTACTAAATCTGCCAATTACTAAGAGTGTTGTGCTAAGTCTTCTACTATTATGACAGATTTACCTGTCTGTCAATTGTTGTTTTATGTTTTGAGGCCTATTAGCAGTATGCAAGTCTAGGACTGTTAACTTCTTGTTCATCAATATGTAGTGGACCGCTTTAATTTTAATAATATTTTTTTGTATTGTTGGTACAAAATCTGTTCAGTTTGCCAGCACTATTTATTGAGTAGACTGTCTTTACCCTGTTGTATATTCTTGCCTCTTTTGTCATAGATTAATTGATCGTATAGTCATGGGTTTATTTCTGAGCTCTCTATTCTGTTCCACTGATCTACGTGTCTGTTTGATGCCATACCATGCTGTTTTGAATACTATAGTTTTGAATACTATAGCTTTGTAGTATAGTTTGATTCAGGTAATGAGATACCTCCAGCTTTGTTCCACTGTCTCAAGATTGCCATGGCTACTTAGATTCTGTTATGGCTCTATATAAATTTTAGGGTTATTTGTTCTTGTTACTGTGAAAATTCCATTGGTATTTTGATAGGGATAACATTGAATCTATAGATTGCTTTGGGTAGTACGGACATTTTAACTATATTAATTCTTTCAATCCATGAGCATAGTATACCCTTCCATTTATTCATATCTTCTTTAATTTCTCTCTTCAATGTCTTATAATTTTCTGAGTACAGGTCTTTTACTTCCTTGGTTAAATTTATTCCTAGGTATTTTTTTTTATGTAATTGTAAATCGGATTGTTTACTTAATTTCCCTTTCTGATAGTTCATTATTGGTGTATAAAAATACAACTGATTTCTGAATATTAATTCTGTATCCTTCTACTTTACTAAATTAATTTATCATTTCTAATAGTTTCTTGGTGGAATCTTTGGGGTTCTCTCTGTATAGTATCATTTCATCTGCAAATAATGACAGTTTTACTTTTTCCTTTCTAATTTGGATGTCTTTTTTTTCTTTTCTTGTCTGACTGGGACTCAAGTATTATATTGATTAAAAGTGGTGACAGTAGAAATCCTTGTCTTATTCCTGATCTTAAGGAGATGTTTTTAGTTTTTCCCCATTTAATATGATGTTAGCTGTGGGCTTGTCATATACAACCTTTATTATGTTGAGATATTTTCCTTCTATTCCCACTTTGCTGAAAGTATTTTCATCAATGGATGTTTGATTTTGTCATACACTTTTTCTGCATCTATTGATGTGATCATATGGTTTTTATCCTTCATTTTGTTCATGTTAATTGAATTGCGGATATTGAACCAACATTGCATACCAGGAATAAATCCCACTCAATCATGGTGTATTATCTGTCTGATGTATTGCTGTATTTGACTGCTAATATTTTCTTGAGGATTTTTGTATCTATGTTCATCAGGGATATCAGTCTATAATTTTCTTTTTTTGTAATGTCTTTGTGTGGTTTTAGAAAGGTGGCCTTGTAGAATGAGCTTGGATGCTTGCCCTTCTCTTGAATTTTTTGGAATAGTTAGAGAAGGAAAGTTGTTAGCTCTGTTTTGAATGTTGGTAAAATTCATCTGTGAAGCCATCTCGTCCAGGACTTTTGTTTGTGGGGAGTTTTTTGATTACTGATTTTGACTTCTTTTGTAGTAATCGGTCAATTCAGATTTTCTGTTTCTTTTTGATTCAGCTGAAAAATCATATACTTCTAGGAATTTATCCCTTTCAATTGTCCAATTTGTTGGCATATAATTGCTCATAAAATTTTCATAAAATCTCTAGTATTTCTGTCGTGTATGTTGTCAGTTTTCTTTCATGTCTGTTTTTATTTATTTAGGTCCTCTCTTTTTCTTGATGAGTCTGGTTAAAGATATATCAATTTTGTTTACCTTTTCAAAGAACCAGCTCTTGGTTTTATTGATCCTTTGTAGTTTTTTAGCCTCTATTTTGTTTAATTCTGCTGCAATCTTTATTCCATTCTTCTCCTCACTTTGAGCTTTGTTTGCTGTTACTTTTCCAGTTGCTTTAGGTGTAAAGTTAGATTGAGATTTTTCTTGTTTCTTGAAGTCGCGCTGCATCGCTATGAATTTCCCTCTTAAGGCTGCTTTCATTGTGTCCCATAGATTTTGGATCCTTGTGTTTTCATTTTTGTTTGTCTCAAGGTATGTTTTGATTTTTACTTGATTGCATCGTTAACGCATTCATTGTTTAGTATCATGTTACTTAACCTCCATGTGTTTGTGTGTTTTTTAGGTTTTTTCCTTGTAATTGATTTCTAGTTTCATACCATTGTAGTCAGAGAAGACACTTGATATATTTTCAGTTTTCTTAAATTTATTGAGACTTGTTTTGTGGCCAAACATGTGGTCTTTTTCCATGTGCACTAGAAAAGAATGTGTATTCTGTTGCTGTATTCTGGGGTGAAATGCTCTAAAAATATCAATTAAATCCATCTGCTCTAGTGTGTCATTTAAGGCTACTATTTCCTTGCTGATTTTCTGTCTGGAAGATTTGTCTATTGGTATCGATAGGGCATTAACACTACTAACACTACTATGATTGTGTTAGTGTCTATCTCTTCCTTTATGTCAGCCAATATTTGTTTTACGTATTTAGTTGTTCCTATTTAGGGTACATAAATGTTCATTAGGGTCATGCCTTCTTGTTGGATTGATCCCTTTATCGTTATGTAATGTCCTTCTTTGTCTCTTATTATGGGCTTTGTTTTAAAGTCTGATATAAGTCTTGATATAAGGATTGCTACCCCAGCTTCTTTTTTCATTACCATTTGCATGAAATATTTTTCCATCCCTTTACTTTCAATCTGTGTGTCTTTCGATCTTAGGCATGTCTTTTCTAGATAGAATATGTATGGGTCTTGTTTTCTTATCCATCAGATACTGTACATCTTTTGATTGGAGCATTTAATCCATTTAAATTTAAAGTGATTATTGATAGGTACCTAGTTACTGCCATTTTATTATTCATATTTTTTATCTTCTGTTTGTTTGTTTTCCCCCTTCTTCTTAAAGAAGTCTCTTTAATATTTCTTGTAATACTGGCTTGATGGTAATGAATTCCTTTAGCTTTTTCTTGTCAGGGAAGCTCTTTATCTCTCCTTTAATTTTAAATGATTGCCTTGCTAGGTAGAGTAGTATTGGTTGTAGGCTCTTGGTTTTCAACACTTTGAATATATTCTGCCACTGCCTTCTGACCTGCAAAGTTTCTGTTGAGAAATCAGCTAATAATCTTATAGGAGCTCCATTGTAAGTAACTAGTTGTCTTTCTCTTACTGCTTTTAGGATTCCCCCTTTGTGTTTAACATTTGCCATTTTAATTGTAATGTATCTTGGTGTGGGCCTGTTTAGATTCATCTTGTTTGGGACTCTCTGTACTTCCTGGGCTTATATATCTATTTCCTTTGCCAGGTTAGGAATTTTTCCGTCATTATTTTTTCAAATAGTTTTTGTATCCCTTCCTCCCTCTCTTCTCCTTCTGGTACTGCTATGATGCAAATATTGTTACGCTTGATGTTGTTCCAGAGGTCCCTTAAACTATTTTTTTTTTCTTTTTTATTCTTTTTGTTGTTGTTCCTATTGGGTATTTTCTACTACCTTGTCTTCTAAATCACTGACTTGATCTTCTGCTTTGTCTGATCTGCTGTTGATTCCTCCTAGTGTATTCTTCATTGCTATTGTTTCCTTTATTTCTCAATTTTTTTTTATGGTTACTATCTTTATGCTTACTCTTTATTGAAATTTTCACTAAGTTCTGTAAGCATTCTTATAATTAGTGTTTTAAACTCTGTCTCTGGTATGTTGATTGCCTCCATTTCATTTAGGTTTTGTTCCTGGAGTTTTCTCCTGTTCTTTTATAATATTTGGGATATATTTCTTTATTTCCTCATTCTGGCTGCCTCTCTGTGTCTGCTTCTACGTATTAGATAGACCTTCTACTGTGTTTTCCCGAAAATAAGACCTAGCCAGACCATCAGCTTTAGTGCGTCTTTTGGAGCAAAAATAAATATAAGACCTGGTATTATATTATATTATATTATATTATATTATATTATATTATATTATATTATATTATATATCTGGTATTGTATTATATTATATTATATTATATTATATTATATTATATTATATTATATTATATTATATTGCTAGTATTGTATTATATTATATTATCCCAGTCTTATATTAAAATAAGACTGGGTCTTACATTAATTTTTGCTCCAACAGATGCATTAGAGCTGAGGTCCAGTTAGGTCTTATTTTCGCGGAAACACAGTATGTCTCTCAGTCTTTCCGGGTGGCCTTATGTAGTATGTGTCCTGTGTGATCCAGTGGTAGAGTCTCCATGATCACCTGTGCATGTGTTCCGGGTGTGACCCTTGTGTGTGTTGTGTATTCTCCTGTTGTAGTTGAGCCTTGATTGCTATTGGTACATCCGTGGGTGGGACTGACTCCCAGGCTTACTGACTGAGTGGATTGGTACACCCACAGTGTATGAACTGCTGTGTGGGGGCTAGTCCTTCAGAGGGGGATTCACCCCAGCCATCGCTTGTGCCTGTTGAGACCACCCTATGGGTGTGCTTCTTGTGGGACTAACTGTGTAGTGCTCTGGTGTGGTCTGAAGGCAGTCTCTTGGTGTGTTGTTTCTGGTGTCTCTTGGTAAGGGCTTCTGTGCAGGCCAATTTAAGCCTTCACTGTGACCAGCCCAGGGCTACCTTGTAGGAGCTACAAAGCTATATGTGTTTGGTTGTTGTCTGTGCTGGACCTGGAGGCATGTGGGGGTGGCCTCACTGTGAACCAAGACAAGTTGTGCCCAGTAGTGACCCTGGAGCGGCTTAAGAAAATGTCCGGGGAACACCTAGGCCTGTTGCCACCTGCTGGCTGCTCATAAGGCTTAGACGTTGAAAGAGCCTCCTTAGGTATTCAGGCTGGGCTGGTTAACCTGGTGTTAAGAGTGTCCCTGGTGATGCAGTACTAGCTGGGTTGGCAGGATTCCAGGTAGTCACAGGGTGTGGCTCTTAGTTTTTACAAAGTCAATGAAGATTCGGTTCTTGTACCAGTGCCAGCCTGTGACCACCTTGCAAAATGCCCTGAGAACACATTGGCCAGCCACCACTCACCTTAGACCTGCAGATCCCTGAGAGCTGCCCAAGAGACGCAGCAGCTAAAGTTCTGGCTAACTGGCTGGCACCGAAAGGTCCCCATGCTACCATAGGCCATCTGCTGCCATAAGTCTTCTGCAGCTTGTGACACTGGACCGGCTGCCCAGGAGCTGAGAGTGCCTGGGGTGATGCAGTACTAGCTGTGTGGGGTGGGGTCCTAAGGCGTCCTAGACTTACAGAAATAAATTAGTCATAAATTTTGGAACCTCCAGAAAGAAGATAGTCATTGGGCATTTTCCAACTTATAGTTCTTGGTATTTAGCATATTGGGGTCAAAAATTGAATTTTAATAGCTTAGAGTCTTGAGTCATTTCTTAAACCCTATTTTATTTTTCTCAAGTCAGCATGAGTATATGAATCAATCATCAATTTTAAAAGCCACCTGGAAAACATTTGATATCATCTCCTAAAATTCCCATAATTTTATTTTAGATTCAGTATTACATGAACCATAGTGACTTCTTTTGACTAAGACAATTAATAATTAAGATATTTTATATATTACTCTGAAAAATGTCAGTAACCATTTGAAATTTAGAAAGGTATATTTGGGGAAGATGAAAACCCACCATTTACTCATTTGAAGTGGCTGCTGAGTTTCTGAGATAAAGTTTGTTCTAATGATTAAGTTACTTTTTAGTTAACGTAGGTGATGAGAAAATTTAGAGTTAGACAAGCCATAGGAACTGTACTTAAACATAAATCTATTTTGGATTTGCTGCCTCTTATTGATAGTGAGTACCTTCTATAAAATAGATCAGGGTTGTTTCAAGACCCATCCACATCCATTAGTATCAGAATATTTGGGGATTCTTGTTTAAAATGCATCTAGTTTGAAAACATTATTCTAATTAATCGTTTTTTAGCAAGAATGACCAAGAAAAAAGAAAAATAGAGAAAACCCAATGTTTACCGATATTAGGAACGAAAGCAGGGATATCTCTACAGACCCTAAGGAAATTAAAAGGATTAAATATACTATGAACATCTCTATGCTTATAAATTTTGCAACAGATTAAGTTGGTAAATTCCTTGACAGAGACAAATTACCAAAACTCACTCAGAAATAGATGACTTGTCCTATACCTACTAAAGAAATTGAATTTATATGTTTAAACACCTTCCAACAAAGAAAACTGGTTCCACTGGCAAATTCTACGAAACATTTAAGGAAGAAATAATATGAATTCCACACAAACTGTTGCAGAAGATAAAAGAAGAGACACTTTCCCAACTCTTTTTATGAGATCAGCATTATTCTGATACCAAAACTAGCCAAAGACATTACAAGAAAAGAATATAACAGGCCAATGTACCTTGTGAACACGATGACAAAAATCCTCAACAGTACTTGATGAAATACAACAACATTTAAATGAATAATGCATCATGAGCAAGTGGGGCTTATCCCAGAAATGTAAAGCAAATTTGACGTGCAATAATCAATCAATATATTTCACAGTATCGACAGGTTAAAGAAGAAAAAACACATGAGCCTCTTAGATGCAGAAAACGGAGTTGAAAAAATACAATAACCATTCATAATAAAAGTTCACAACAAACTAGAAATGGAAGGAAACTTCCTTAACTTGATAAAAGGCATATTAAAAAACAAAAACAAACAGAAACAACAGCCAACATCATAATGACAAAAGACTGCTTTCCCCCTATGGTTAGCAACAAGTGAGGTTGTCTGCTCTCATCAATCCTATTATATTTAACATTGTTCTGGAGTCCTTGCCAGTGCAATAAAATAAGAAAAAGAAATAAAATGCATACAGATTGGAAAGAGAGAAACAAAACTGTCTTTATTTAAATGAGTTTACCAAGGTTGCAGAACACAAGGTCAATACACAAAAAATTAATTTTATTTCTATTTACCAGCAATGAACAATTGTAAATGGAAATATTTAAAAATATTTAGTGTTTGTAACACCAAAAGCAAAGAAATATTTAGGTCTAAATCGAGCGAAATATATGCAGTATCTATATGCTGAAAACGTCAAATTATTGGTGAAAGAAGTCAAAGAAGAACTAAGTAAATGAAGAAATATACGTAGTGTGTATGGATTATGGATTGGGAAATTCAATATTATTAAGACATTAATTCTTGCCAACTTGATTTATAGATTCAGTGAATTTCCAATATAAATCCTAATAGGATATTTTATAGATATGGACAAGCTGATTCTAAAATATATATGGAAAAGTAAAGGAGCTAGAATAACCATTTTTGAAAAAAAGAACAAAGTTGGAGGACTACCTGATTTCAAGGCTTATTTTAAAGGTACAGTAATCGAGACAGTGTGGTATTCATGAAAGGACAGGTATGAGTACATAGATCAATGAAACAGAACAGAGAGTCCAGAAATACTGTACATATGTGTATATGGTAGATTGATTTTTCCTAAGGTGTGAAGGCAATTTAATGGAGAAAGAATACTCTTTTCAGCAAATCTTGCTATAACAATTGAACCTCTATATGCAAAAATAGTACACCTTGACCTATACCCTCCACCTTATATCAAGTTTACCTTAACATGTATCACCGGCATAAATATAAATGGTAAAATTATAAAAATTTGGGAAGAAAACATAGGAGAAAATCTTTGTTACCTTAAATTAGGGCAAGAATTATTAGCTACACCATCAAAATGACAATTTATAAAACAAAAATATTTACAAATTGGACTTCATAAAAACATTTTTACTCTGCAAATGACATTGTTAAGAAGATTAAAACATAAGACATAGACAGAGAAATATTTGAAAATCTTGTATCTGGTAAAGACCTTGAATGCAGATATATAATGAAAACTGAAAAATAGAAAACAAACAATCTAATTTAAAAATAAAAGATTTGAACACACACCAGAATTCACCAAAGAAGGAATACAGATGGCAAATAAGCACATGAAAATATGTTCAACATCATTTGTCATTTGAGATACACAAATTAAAACTACAATGTGATACCACTACTCATAGATTTAATAATGACCAAAATCAAACAATGACCATTCCACACGGACAAGAAAGTGTGGAACAGCTGAAACTCTTCTAAGCTGGTGAGAATGCAAACTGGTACTTTGGAAAACAATTTTGCAGTTTTTTATAAAGTTAAATATACACGTAAATACGACCCTGCATTCCCACTTATAAGCATTTAACTAAGACAAATGAAAACCAATTATGTGAAAACCTTTTACATAAAAACCTGTATATGAATTTTATAACAATTTTATTCCTATTTACCAAAACGTATGAGTAATCCAAATGTCACTCAACTGGGAAATGGATAAAGAAACATTCATACAATGGAAGAGTCATCAATAAAAAGGAATGAACTATTGATACGTGCAATGATATGGATTAATCTCTAATGAATTATGCTAAGTGAAAGAAGCTGGATTTAAAGTATACATATATACTGGGGGGGTGCCAAAAAACATATACACAGGATTTGTATTTATCTTTTGTCATTGGTATATATTGAGTATTACAATTTTAATGCAGTTCTTTCCTTTCTTAAAATGTGTATACTTTTTTTTTGATATATATATATATACATACACCAAATATACATATATATTCATAATATACTCAATATACTCATAATATATTCAAATATACATATACATATATACATATATATACATATACCTTTCACCAAAAGGGCTGGTGAAATCTACGGAGAGGCAGCAGTGTGTTATGGTAAAACATAGATGTTGAAGTCAGACATTTTTAGGTTCAAATCCCAGCCTGCCACTTACTAGATATTTAGGCAAGTTACTTAACCTCTATGAGCTTCAGTTTCCTTGCTTTTAAATTAAACATACAGTACCCGTCCTAATGAATTGTTGTGAGAACTAATGAGATCATGTAGGGAGCTGAATTCAATATTTGGCAGAGTGAAGATACTCAATAAGTAATCACTGTTACTATTAATGTTATTACTATTATTATGCCCTTGTAAATCAGCATGGAACAACTAAATTGATTAAGTTTTTGTTATCCCTTCTAACACTCATTACTGTATGACTTTGGGCACATTTTATCATTTCTCTGGTCTTAGTTGTCTCATCTATAACATGAGGTTAAGCATAGTAGTAACTATTTTATAGTTACTACTATTGTTGTGAGGATTAAATAGGTTAATACTTCTAAAGCTCTTAGAACACTGAATTGCAATGGTAAGTATGCAATAAATGTTAGTTATTACTACCACCACTACTAGTACTACTACTACTATTACCATTGTTGTTATTATTCTCAATCAAGGATTAACACTAATAAAGCACTATTATAGGCCCAACAATTGTTGGTAAAAGGAAAGATTTGTGAGCCATACTGAATATTAAATTGTGTAGTATTGAGTCTAAGTTCCTGGTACTAAGTATTCAAAGTATTTGATTAATTAATGAAGGTATGTGTTAGTAATTCATACAACAAATAGTAAACTGGTAAGGAGCAATCAGGAAGAATAATCTTCATATTTTGAGAGGTTGAATACATGAGGAGATAAAGAGGAGTCTTTTGGTACTAGGACTCCACTAGGACACCACTGCATGGTGGCAGTGGTGGAGCCAAGTGCATGTGGACAGTAAAGTAATACAGTGGATTTTGTAAATGGAGAAAATCAACTAACTATATCAATGTGGATGAAACTCACAAGCAGAACATGGAGTGAAATAAGCAAGTCACAAAATAAAAGCTACTATTCCATTTATATAAAATTCTAAGACAGACAAAACTAAATTACATTGTTAAGTGATAACAAGTAAATGGTAAAACTATTATTAATGATTATCACAAAAGTTAGAATAGAGGTTACATCCGGGAAAGGGAAGTGAAGGTCTCCTGAAATATGAATGTTCAATCGTTGCATAGGGATGTGTGTAAGAAGTTGGGTGTTTGTGTTACAGTTTTTAAAAATGTGAATGTATGCTTTCTACATTCTTTTTTATGGATGACATATTTCACAATGAAAAGTAAAATCACTTAAAAGTAGGAGTGAATAGGGTTCAGGAAGTCAGCAAGCCCAACCAGAGGATCGTATATGTTGTGGGGTAACAGGAATTAAAGCAAATACGGTGATATTCGATCCATTGCTTTTTGAGTGCTAAACAGCATTCTACTGGTTGCCTTGTCCCCTGCTCCTCCCCCCATAAGCTTAAAAATCTCACCTTCCTCAATATATAGAAACAAATAAGGGAAGTCATCAAGCAGAGTCAAGGGGTCACGATGGAGGGTATTGAAACCTCCGAAAGGAATGTTACCTCTGACACCTAGCTAGCTGGGCTGGGGTATCAGGCGCAAGGCAAGAGCGAGGCCTTGGTAGACGGTATCAATATTCAGGTCTTCCTCATCACAATCGAGGCCCTTATTCCAGTTGACAAATGACACCCCACCGTAGGGACGATAGAATTCATTCTGCTATCAAGGGTATGGCTAAAGTAGAGTCTGGTCAGCCCTCAGTGGGAAAATGGAAGAGATCAAGTGAGGATAAACCAAAGGAATGTACTTCTACTACAAAGATCAGGAACAGATATAGGCTGATATATGTGCAAATTTAGACACTTGGAGTTTATCTCATGTGTCCAAATCTGCCCCAGACATTCCATTACTTATTGCTCTTTTTCTTCTTTTAATCCTGCTGTCAAGGAAATAAGATGCAAGTTGAGTAAATGGGAACTAAAATCAATAAGTTTAATATTCTATTTGAATGCCTCTAGAATTTACCCAGCAAGGAAAAGTTTCATTGGGAGCCCCCCAGCCCCCCACTTTTTAATGGCCAACCAGCTAAGAGCTGGATAGCTGAATATTTGGAAGTGTTTCTGTGTTATTTGTGTTCAATCAAAATCAGTCTCCCTTTCCCTCTTCCTCTTGCTCTCCTCTGTCTCTCAGAAATTATTCTGGGAACAAGGTAGATGACAAAGGCTAAATAAGGGGAATGCAAGAATACTATAGCAGATAAATCTCTCCTTGTTATAATAATTACTTTATTGTTGTATATGAAGTGGTAAATACTTCACATAATCCCTCAACAACCTTGCAAAGTTGGTATTTTTCTAGATAAGAAAACTGAGGCTCTGTGACCAAGAACATACAGCGAAGCTAGGATGCCAACTCAGTTCTATCTGAACACAAAGTAAAAGCAATAGTTAGGTGATAACTAGTTTCTTAAAAAGCAGAAGGAGGGGCTTTAGAAGAAATCCTACCAGAGCTGGCTAGGGAGGAAGAAGGATAGTTCCCAGAGGGTTTGGTATATCTCAGGGAAGTCTTTCTACACTCATGAAAGACTGGGAGGTAAGGCTCTTAACTAGCAAGTACAGGGGGAAACCTGAGAGAAAGCGATAGTGGGCCCCCAAAATGGAAATACTCAACATAGTATATTTGAACATAGTCATCTAGGTCATCCATTATGGTCGTTTTTGCCTTTACATTGCCATTGAAACTTGGACAGTCACTTCACCAATTTGACAAATACAAACTGCAATGTATCACAATGTATTGAAGTTGGAAAAAAAAGATGTGTAAGGATACCTACATCCATGAAAACCTGGCACATGGAAGGAGTAAAAACACCAGTGTCAAGCTATCCCTTTAATGTTAATATATCTTCATTTCTTTCCATTTGTAAGATAAAAATAACTGTAAAGAGGAGTGCTAACATTTTCTTCCTGCACCTCTTTGGTTTATCTTGGCACCCTCATAGAGCACACGTTCCAGGCATTTGGAGTCCTCTGACCAAGAGATGTGTCTCAGAAGACAGCAGAGTGATTCTAAGTCTAATTCCAGGGACATAAGGTGAATGGAACACAGGATAAGGCTGTTCCAGCTGGAGACCTCTACCTCGGCAAAAGGTCAGCCAGGTTAAATACATCAAGAAAGGAATTTAGTTTACAAATACTTTGGGGAGGGTGGTGTGGTTAGGAGAGGGAGCTGCTTTCTGGGTTCTGAACTACAGCTCTCCTGCAAAAATGCTTTCCAATTTTTAAATATAAAGAGACCTTTGTTTATCTGAGAGTGGCTTATGATGGACACCACAAACTCAAATACCTAAAGTGACCTCAATCAGTGAAATAAGTTGGATATACAAGGACACTCAGTCCTTTTGTTTCCTCATTTTAATAAGAATAGGTTTCTACTGTAAGTAACAGGGTGCATAAGGATTAGTGACATGTGCCACTCGGTCTCAGTGGCAGGCTGCTCAGTACTGCTCAGTGAAGGGCAGCAGTTGGGGACGACGGGAACCCTGTCAATGGGAAAGGCACATGTCATTTGAAGGGGGCAGTGGCTGCTCTTTGCCAGCTGCTAGTTGTAATGTGAGCTGTAATCCCAGTGTTGCCAAATTTCTTATTTTTCAAAAGAGACCAGAAATTCAGCTTTAAGTAAAAATCTGATTAAAAATTGAAAAAGGCTATACTGGGCCTAACTTTCTGTAAAACATGATAATGGCCAAACAACGTAGACATTCAGCCTGAATCTGCCTCGTAGACAACTGGTTTGCAACCCTGGACTTATCAATGCTGATAACCTCGGCTTGCAAATGGTTTTCCTTCTAGTCTCCCTTAAGTAGCTGTCTTTTCCTCAGGGAAGACTGCCCTGCCCAGGTGGGCAATCACAGTTGTACTCTCTCTGGTCCTCTGTATGTCCCCTATCCTTTCTCTCTGCACAACTTTTTTTTTTTTAATTAAAGTTTGATGTTTTTCTTCCCTGCTGAACTGTAAATTCATGGAGGAGGGAGCCACTTCTGTGTTGGTCATTCTCATTGGGTTCCCTGGAAGCAGACTGTGGCTGATGGGGACTTGTGTGAAGAAGGTTTATGGAGAGTGTTCTTGGGAGCATCAGGTGGGTGAGTAAACAGGAGTGGGCTGAGAGAGAGTTAGGGCGAACTTTTTAGAACTCTAACCTGGGACATAGCTGTTTATATTACACAGTAAATAATTTATAAGAGTATGTTATTATTAGTTTGGTGCAAAAGTAATTGCCATTTAAAAGGTTAAAAACAATTACTTTTGCACCAACATAATACTTTAATACAGAGGTATGAAAAATGGGTGTTTATTTGAAGTTAAATTAAATTCTGTACTGTTTACTTTTCTGTTAGATAAATGCTCCAATAGAGCTAATTAGCAGTGGCAATTAATAGGACTAACAACTGATGGTAATAATTAACACTAGGACTCATTAAAAAATCATGTGTGTGAAGATGTAACAATATTTTGATAATATTTCTTACCTCTGATACAACCATTTATTTTACTCATAACTCTTATTATCTCTTGATTGGATATTAAACTATTTCAGGCTATAGTAGTATATGCTTTTAAGATCCATCCTAATTAAACAGATATGACCTATATCTAATAAAAAATAACAATGAGATATTTCTTCCTGTCCCGTGATACAGTAGGATGTTTTTACTCTTTCAGTTTCCTTTTCCAGTGATACTTCTCTGAACTGCCAGCTGCCTTTACCTTAAAGCATCTTTTCTTTTATGTAGTGGTGAAAGTAAATATCGTCAAATGAAAAATTCACTTTGACTTGTAGCTCTGCTCTTATTTAGCCCACGTTACCCTGATTCCTGATGTCAATCCAATATGATGACGTTGATCTAAATATCTTCTCAACAAAAGAATGTAAGCATTGAATGCTTGGAATTATACTAGCTAGCAAGAGCAAGTTTTTATTTATTTTTTTTTGTCCTTTTTTAATTTGTATTTTTAAAAGATTTTAATTAAAATATAGCTAACATGAAATATCATATTAGTTTCAGGGGTACACCACAGTTGTTCAACACTTCTATACCTAAAAAAGTGATCACCATGATAAGTCCGGTAACCATCTGACACTGTACTATTGCTATCACAATATTACTGACTGTATTCCCTGTGCTGTACATTATATCCCCATGACTTATTTGTTTTATACCTGGAAATTTGAACCTCTTCTTCCCCTTCACTGTTCCCCCCTTTTATTTAATTTTTCAATTGCAATTGACATTCAATTTTATTTTATATTAGTTTCAGGTACACAACATATTGATTAGACATTTATATAATTTAAGAAATGATCCCCCTGACTAGTCTAGTACCCACCTGACATTATACATAGTTATTACAATATTATTGACTATATTCCCTACGTTTTACTTCACATCCCTGCGACTGTTTTGTAACTGCCTCTTTGTACTTCTTAATCCCTTCGCCTTTCTCACCCACCCCCAAAATCCCTCTCATCTGGCAACCACCAGCGTGTTCCCTGCATTTATGATGAGTCTGTTTCTGTTTTGTTTGTTCATTTATTTTGTTCTTTAGATTCCACATATAAGTAAGATCATATGGTTTCTGTCTTTCTTTGTCTGACTTACTTCACTCAGCATAATACCTTCCAGGTCAATCCATGTTGTTACAAATAGTTAAGATTTCATTCTTTTTTATGGCCTAGTAATATTCCGTTGTATATATGTACCACCTCTTCTTTATCCACTAGTCTGTTGATAGGCACTTGGGTTACTTCCATATCTTGCCTGTTATAAATAGTTCTGCAGGGAACATAGTGGTGCATATATCTTTTTGAATTAGTGTTTTGGATTTCTTTGGATAAATACCCAGAAATGGAATTGCTGGGTCATATTTTGCTGGGAACTATTTTTATTTTTTTGACGAATCTCCAAACCATTTTCCATAGTGAGCTGCACCAATTTGCAATCCCACCAACAGTGCATGAGGTTTCCCTTTTCTCCAAATCCTTACCAACACTTGTTATTTGTTGATTTATTGATGATAACCACTCTGACAGCTGTGAGGTATTCCTTATTGTGGTTTTTATTTGCATTTCTCAGATGATTAGTGACATCAAGCATCTTTTCATATGTCTGTTGACCATCTGTATGTCCTCTTTGGAGAAATGTCTATTCAGGTCCTCTGCCCATTTTTTAATTGGATTGTTTGTTTTTTGGTGATGAGTTGCATGAGTTCTTTGTATTTGGATATTAACCGCTTATCAGATGTATTGTTGTAGTTGAATGTCTTCTCCCATTCAGTAGGTTGTCTTCCTGTTTTGTTGATAGTTTCCTTTGCGGTGCAAAAACTTTTTATTTTGATGTAGTCCCATTTGTTTATTTTGTCTTTTGTTTCCCTTGCCCGAGGAAATATATCAGAAAAAAATATTACTATGAACAATGTCAGAGAGTTTATTGACTATGTTTTATTCTAGGAGTTTATGGTTTTGGGCTTTATCTTTAACTCTTTAACCCATTTACAGTTTATTCTTTTATATCGTGTAAGAAGGTTGGTCTAGTTCATTTTTTTTGCATGTATCTGTCCAGTTTTCCCAACACCATTTATTGAATAGACTATTTTTACCCCATTGTATATTCTTGCCTCTTTGTCATAGGTGAATTGACCATATAAGTTTGGGTTAATTTCTGAGCTCTCTATTCTGTTCCACTGATCTGTGTGTCTGTTTTGATGCCAGTACCATGCTGCTTTGATTACTATAGCCTCGTAGTATAGTTTGATATCAGATATGTGATACTTCCAAACTTGTTCTTCTTTCTCAAGATTGCTGTGGTTATTTGGGGTCTTTTATGGTTCCCCATAAAATTGCTCTGGTTCTGGGGAAAAATGCTATTAGTATTGTGATAGGAATTGCATTGAATCTAGGATTGCTTTAGTGTGGACATTTTAACAATGTTAATTCTTCCTATCTATGAGCATGGTATATGTTTCCATTTATTTGTATCTTTTTCAATTTCTTAAAATTTTCTGCATACAAGCCTTTTACCTCTTTGGTTAAATTTGTTCCTAGGTATTTTTATGTATTTATTTATTTATTTATTTATTTATTTATTTATTTATTTATTTATGTTTTCTTAATTTCTCTTTCTGGTAGTTCATTATTTATCTATAGAAATGCAACTGATTTCTGAATATTAATTTTGTATCCTGCTACTTTACTGAATTCATTTATCAGTTCTAATAGTTTTTCTGGTGGAATCTTTGGGGTCTTTTTATATACTATCATGCCATCTGCAAATAATTACAGTTTTACTTCTTTTCCAATTTTAGTGCCTTTCATTTTTGTTTCTTGTCTGATTGCTGCGGCTAGGACTTTGAATACTATGTTGAATAAAAGTGGTGAAAGTGGACAACTTTGTATTGTTTATGATCTTAAGGAGAATGCTTTTAGTTTTTCCAGTTGAGTATCATGTAGCTGTGGGTTTGTCTTATACGGCCTTTATTATGTTGAGATTATGTTCCCTCTATTCCCACTTTGCTGAGAATATTTTCATAAATGGATGCTTGATATTGCTAAATGCTTTTTCTTCACCTATTGATGTAATCATGTGATTTTCATCCTTCATTTTGTTTATGTGGTATATTTTGTTAATTGATTTGTGGATATTGAACCTACCTTGTATCCCAGAAATAAATCCCACTTGATCATGGTGTATGATCTTTTGAATACATTGCTGAATTCAGTATGCTAACATTTTTTTTGAGAATATTTGCATCTGTGTCCATTTGGAATATCAGCCTATAAGTTTTTTTTTTTTTTTTTTTTTTGCAATGTCTTTGTCTGGCTTTGGAATCAGGGTAATGGTGGCCTCTTAAAATGAGGTTGGGAGCCTTCCATCCTCTTGAATTTTTTGAATAGTTTGAGAAGGATAGGTCTTAATTCTTCTTTGATGTTTGGTAAAATTCAGTTGTGAAACCATCTTGTCCAGAATTTTGTTTGTGGGGTGTTTTTTGATTACTGAATTGATTTTGTTAGTAGTAATTGATCAGTTCAGATTTTCTGTTTTTTCTTGATTCAGCCTTGGAAGATCAGATGTTTCTAGGAATTTATCCCTTTCTTCCAGATTGTCCAATTTGTTGGTATATAATTGTTCATAGTATTTTCTGATAATCTTGTGTATTTCTGTGGTGTCAGTTGTCACATCTTCTCTTTCATTTCTGATTTTATTTATTTGGGTCCTTTTTATTTTTTTCTTGATTGGTCTGGTTAAAAGTTTATCAATTTTGTTTGTCTTTTCAAATAACCAGCTCTTGATTTCATTGATCTTTTGTATTGTTTTTTCAGATTTGATTTCATTTATTTCTGCTCTGATCTTTATTGTTTTCTTCCTTCTACTAATATTGTTTGCCGTTTCCCTTCTAGTTCCTTTAAGTCTGAGGTTAGATTGTTTACTTGAGATTTTTCTTGTTTTTTAAGGTAGGACTGCATTGCTATGAATTTCCCCTTAAGACTGCTTTTGCTGTGTCACACATATTTTGAGTGATTGTGTTTTCATTTTCATTTGTCCCAAGGTATCTTTTGATTTCTTCCTTGATATCATTGTCACCACATTCATTGTTTAGTAGTATGTTATTTATCCTCCATGTGTTTGTGTGTTTTTCAATTTTTTTCTTGTAATTGACTTCTAGTTTCAAACCATTGTGGTCAGAAAAGACACTTGATGTAATTTTAATCTTAAATTTATTGAGACTTATTTATTTTGTGGCCTAACATGGGGAATATCTTTGAAAATCTTCCATGTGCACTTGAAAAGAATGTATTTTCTGCTGCTTTGGGGTGAAAGGCTCTAAAAATATCAATTAAATCCATCTGATCTAATGTGTCATTTAAGGCTGCTGTTTCCTTGTTGATTTTCTGTCTAGAAGATCTATCCCTTCATGTCAATAGGGTTTTATACCTCCCTTCCTTGACTATTACTGTCAATCTCTCCTTTATGTCAGTTAATATTTGCTTCATGTATTTAGGTACTCCTATGTTGGGTGCATAAATGATTACAATGGTTATATCCTCCTCTTGAATCTTTTTATCATTATGAAATGCCCTTATTTGTTTCTTATTATGGTCTTTTTAAAAGTGTATTTTGTCTGATACAAGTACCGCTACCCCAGCTTTATTGTTTATTTCCATTTTCATAAAATATCATATTTCATCCCTTTGCTTTCAGTCTGAGTGGGTCGACAAAAGGGTCTCTTGTAGACAGAATATATATGAATCTTGTTTTCTTATCCATTTAACTACCTTATGTCTTTTGATTGGGGTATTTAATTCATTTACATTTAAAGTGATTGTTTATATGTACGTAGTTATTGCCATTTTATTTTATTATCTATTTGTTTCTTTGTTTATATTGGGGAATAATGTGTTTTTCCAGGACCCATCAGCTCCATGTCAAGTCGTTGTTTTTCCATCTAGTTGTGGAGGGTGCAGCTCAGATCCAAGGTCAAGCCATTGCCTCTCACTGGTCCATGTGGAAATCGAACTGGTAACGTTGGTGTCATGAGCACTGCGCTCCAACCAGTGAGCCCACCGCTGCCCACTAGTGGTCAGCTACAAGCTCAAGCCATTGTTTCTCACTGGCCATGTTGGAATCGAACTGGCAACCTTGGTGTTATGAGCACCGTGCTCCAACAACTGAGCCAACCCGCTGCCCACCGGCAGCTCAGCTCCAAGCTCAAGCCATTGTTTTCAATCCAGTTGTGGAGGGTGCAGTTCACTGGCCCATGTGGGAATCGAAACAGCAACCCTGCTGTTAAGAGCTTGTGCTCTAACCAACTGAGCCATCTGGCCACCCCCACTTTATTATTCATATTTATGGTCTTGTTTTCCCCCCATTTTCTCCCTAAAGAAGTCCCTTTGACAATTCTTGTAATACTGGTTTGGTGATAATGAATTCCTTCAGCTTTTTCTTGTCTGGGAATCTCTTTATCTCTCCTTCAATTTTAAATGATAGCCTTACTGGGTAGAGTAATCTTGGTTATAGGTCCTGACTTTTCATTATTTTGAATATGTCCTGCTAATCCCTTTTGGCCTGCAAGTTTCTGTTGAAAAATCAGCTGACGGCCTTAGGAGAATATCTGACTGCCTTTCTCTTGGTGCGCTTTTAAGATTCTCTCTTTGTCCTTAATATGTGGTATTGTAATTTTGATGTCTTGATGTGGGCTTCTATGGGTTCATCTTGTTTGGGATTCTCTGTGCTTCCTGGACTTATATGTCTATTTCCTTTGCTAAGTTTGGGAAGTTTTCAGTCATTTTTTCTCAAATATTTTCTGAATTCCTTGCTTTCTCTCTTCTCTTTTGGGTACCCCTCTGATGTGAACATTGCTATGCTTGATGTTGTCTCAGAAGTCCCTTAAACTACCCTCATTTTTAAAAATTCCTTTGTTTTTATTGTTCCGATTAGGTGTTCTCTGCTATGTTGTCTTCTAAATCACTGATCCTGTGCTTCATCTAATCTGCTATTGATTCCTTCTACTGCATTCTTCATCTCAGTTATTGTATTTTTTGTTTCTGACTGGTTCTTTTTTATGGTTTCTATGTCCTTCTTTATGCTTCCTATCTCTTTGTTGAAGTTCTCACTAAGTTCCTTCAGCATTTTTATAACCAGTGTTTTGAACTCAGTATCTGGGATTGCTTGCCTCCATTTTATTTAGTTATTTTTCTGGAGTTTTTTCCTGTTCTTTCATTTGGGATATGTTTTTTGTTTTTGTTTGTTTCTTTCTTCATTCTGTTTGTTTGTTTCTTTGTATTAGGTAGGTCTGCTATGTCTCCCAGCCGTGGTATGGTGGCCTTATGTAATAGGTATCCTGTGGAGCCCACTGATACATTCTCCCTGGTCACCTGAGCCAGATGCTCCAAGAGTGTCCCTTGTGTGAGTTGTTTGTGTTCTCCTATTCTAGTTGAGCCTTGATTCCTGTTGGTACATCAGTGGGTGTGATTGACCCTCAAGCTGACTGGCTGTGGGGTTTGGCCATGACCACAGTGTAGGAGCTGCTGTGTGTGGGCTGACCCCACAGAGAGGGATTCACCCCAGTAGGCTCTGGTTCCTGCTGAGACCACGCTTTTTGTGTGCTGCTTGTGGAGCTAATCAGCTAGTGTTCTGTTGTTGTTTGAAACTGGCCACCAGGTGTACTTGTTCTGGGGGCTCTTAGGAGGAACTCCTGTCCAGGGCAAGCTCAGCAGCTGCCTGTGACAAGTTTGGGGCTACCTGTTAGGAGCTACAAAGTGATCCATGGTTGGTTGCTGCCTGTGCTGGACCTAGAGGTGCATGGGAGAGGCCACACTGGGAACTGAAGTTGGCCGCCATCAGTACTGGGCCTGGGGCAGCTCAGCAAAAAACCTAGGGCACCCAGAGGCCTGCTGTCCATAAGGCTCAGTCGCTGAAAGAGACTCGGGTGGTAAGTGAATTGGGTGGGGTGGAGTCTGAGGAAGTCACCAGTGGGGAGTGAGTGGTGTTCAATAGGTTAATGTAGATTCAGATTTGACCCCAGTTTTGAGCCTGGGTCCACTTTGCAAAAGTCTCAGAGCACATCAAAGTCAGCTGCTGTCTGACTGGGGTCCATGGACCCTGAGAGTTGTCCAAGAAAGAGTGGAGATCAGGCCAACACCAGCTGCCTGTCAGCCATGAAAGAGCCTCTGGTGTTACACCAGTTGGGTGCAGTGGAGTCCCTGGGAGTCACCAGGGTGGAGGGAATGAAGCTCACCAAGTCAATGAAAATTCAGATTTGGTTGTGTGGAGGAAAGGCTCAATACAGAAAAGATGGTACTTGCCTGCTTGTTGAATGGGAGGAGGGCCCAACACAGGAACAATGCTGGCTTTCCCTCCAGCCTTCTCCTGGAGACCACACAACTCAGTCTGTCCCTGTATATCTGGCACCTCTAGAGTGCCTTCACCAGAGCCCAGGGTGAGTGCTTGTGAGTGAGTGAGTCTGTGTGAGGGTCTTTTGGAGGATAACTTGGTTTCCAGCTGCCTTCCTTCTCACCTGGTCGGACAGAACCCCCACTGTTTTTCACAGCCAGATGCCATGGGGGCTCTTCTTCCTGGCATTACTCCAGGCTGGGAAACTTTGTGTGGAGCTGGACCCCTTGCTCCTCAGAGGGGACCTCTACAGCCAAGATATTCTTTTCAATTCTCAACTACCACATGTGGGTGTTGGGCCAGCTTGTTTCATGTCCACCCCTCCTACCAGTCTCAAGGTGGCTTCTTCTTTATTTCCTGAGTTATAGGACTTCTGTTCAGCTATTCTTCAGATGGTTCTACAGGTTGATTGTTTTATAATTTAGTTGCAATTTTAATGTAGTCATGGAGGAAGTAATCACAGCATTTACCTACTCCATCATCTTGACTGGAACTACCAACAGTAAGTTTTTAGTTGCAAGAATTAGTTTCTAGCTCTCCCAAAATGTTCATTCATATTCTCTCTACAGACTTGTTTTGGTAGAACAGCTGCTTATCGATTAGGTCCTTTGCATGTAGAAATTAATCATGTAGGTTATCCATATCTAAATTGTCCATCATTTTTAAACAATCTTATGCACATTGGATACCATAAGTTAAACCTCTCTTTCTTAGGAAAATGCTTTCTAAAGCATGGAGGTAATTTAAACTTGGGAAATTTAAGTTGGATTTCAAATAAAATATAGTTTTAGTGAGAGAGAGAGAGAGAGAGAGAGAGAGAGAGAGAGAGAGAGAGAGAGAGAGATCTTGTTTAATTAGGCTGCCATTTTCTGATTTTAAAGCAGTTTTAATCATTCCACCCACACAAAAAAAGTCATTTGTTGCAACCTACACATAACATTGAACAATTCACGTGCAGCCAGTTCATCCTTTTCTAGGTTCCTTACGACTTCTCAAAGATCATCAGTTTCAGAGAAACAGCATATAAATTTCTGTTTTACTGTAATCTGTTTTTTCCATTCTCTCAATGCATTTTCAAATTAGAGAAAGACATTCTTATTGTTCACTTTAAAAATACAATTTTATGGCAAGCTAACATTTTAATATCTTTTCTATGGCTGGTAGCAATAATATCCATCTTATAGACATATGTCTAAGGAGGCAATCTCCTTTCATTTCTATCAAGTCCATAATCACATTAAATGCTTCTGCACATGTTAAGGAAATTGTAAAGTGACAAATGTTTTCATTATGAAATCCTCAATATTATAGGTAACAAACCACACTTTTTTTTTTTTGGTAGTGTTGTATACAAGGTGTGTAGAACATAAAACTGATAACATCTTTTCATTTTCTTTGATAAGAAGTTTACAGACTGGAATTTTCTAAAATTTACATTTGTAAAGTACATCTGCTGAAGATGCAGATAGATGAGCAAAGTCTACTTCTATTTGAACAAGATATCAGCAGTCTTTTGTGTGTTCTGTAGTTTCATTAAAATCTTCATAGCAATCAAGAATAGGGTTGACACTGCATTTTTCAAATCAAAATACCTAAGAGCCAGGGGAATATTTTTTTTCTTGCCATGATTCAATTTCTCAGTTATACTAAAGAAATTATGATCAGTCATAAGATATGACATAATCAGCTCTTCTAAGGGGCCAAAACATCTGTTATAAAAATTCTCCCTTTTGTTTTGGCCACAGGACATTTAGATATAACTACTCAGTGACATAGGACTGATACACTGTGCTTTATGTGCTGTGTCCAAACTAATCAATGGCCACTATTTTCAGCTGAGCATTGGTGTCTTTTGGGGAGATGAAAAACCTATTGATTAACTTAGAAGTACTTGCCTGTTTTATCCCTAATTTGTGAGATTTTGTCTTCATATGTGCTTTCACCTCCCATTCTCCTTCTTGATCAAAATCTATTTTTATTTTTTGTTTTTTGTTTTTATTGGTATATTACACCAATATTGTACCAACAGCATTCTCTGTTTTGGTTTGGCCGTGTGTCCAGTATTTAATAAAGTGCTTCTAACAGTATGAAAGGCCAAGCCTAGGACTATATCTTATACTTGAAGACTCAAAATTTCATCTTCAACTACTTAATGGAGTTCATTCTAACTTTCAGAAACCTGTTCAATGTTCCTATCTGCTGCATGAATAGGAAGCTGTTCTAAAAGTGAGGCCCTAACAGGAAATTGCAAGAGTCTTGGAGTCACCTAGTATAGCCCAACGGAAATAAAAGCCACCTCCCTTCTGTTGTTCCATTTCTCATTTTGGATGAGCAAATGGGAATCATCTTTAGGTCATTATGTATTCATTGAGGGGCTGTGACCTTAATCCATAAAGCCCTATATAGTTTATGCTTTGATTACCTTAAAGCCTGCCTCCCCCTATACAGTGTCCCAGACAATCAAAATCGCCCTGCAATGTGCCTGCCCACTAATGGATCACAATTTCAGTGGACCCAAGACTGAGCCATCTGGTAAAAAGGGCTTGGCACAGAGATTCCCCTTAAGGTGATCTGAGCACGACACACAGTTTGCCTGGAAAATCTCCTCCCAGGTTCCCATAAAGCTAGGCCAGTTTTCAGAGCTCTCCTTGGATTATTAGAGAACATAGTAATTAACAAAAACATACTATAATTGTTGAGCCACTGCAACAAAGTCGCCATGAAGAAGTAATACATGTTTTTAAATAATGATACTTAGAGAGTTCTTGTTATTAAAAGGGAATGAATAAAGTTGAAGTTCAATCAGGAGCATAAGGGAAAGAAAAAATATTTTTGGAGGACCTACTATGTGACAGGAAATTGATATGTTTTCTCACGTCACTCGCACAATTCTATAATGTCGATATCATTCCTCCTATTTTACAAATTAAGAAACTGGTTTAAAGATGTTAAGTAACATTTCCAAATGGATAGTAAATGATAGACTTGGAATTCAAATTCAAGTGGGAGGCCTCCAGATTCCAGGTCTTTACTGGAATCTCTACTACCCAAATAATCTTTTTGACCTCCCTATTTCTCACCTCAGCTCTAATTCATTTCTTCTTTATCCTCTTTACTTTTCCTATATTGTTCACCAGCTTGTCATATTTTTCATCTTTTATCCTTTTGATACTCTCTTTAATATCTTCTTTTAATGACTATAGTTTTATTTTTGCTTCTCGTCTCCAACAGCTAAAGCCATTGTCATCTTTCCTGGGCCAATGTATTAATCTCCTAACTGGTCTCATATTTATTCTCTTTCTCCTCATAGTCTGTTGTCCACATAGGATTATTTTAAAGAAAATAATTAAATGATGCTATTCCTTTGCTCAAAATCCTGTGATGGCCTCACATCACAATTTCGAGTAAAATTCACTCTTTTGATGGCTAAGAGGGACCTGTGTGGCCCGGTCTCCACTGTCCTCTCTCCCTGTGTCTGCTGCCACTGCTCCCAGGCTATCCTCACTCCCAGGCTAGCCACACCGGTTTTCTTGCAGAATGTTGCACTCCAGGCTCATCCTCCTTTTGTACTTGTTGCTCGTTTGCCTCCCTTCGGATCTTTTCTTGGCTCACTCTCTTACTTCATTTAGGTCTCTTATCAAACATTCCCTCTTGAGAAAGGTCTTCTTTGACTCTCTCTTTCTAAAATACCTGCCCACTAGTCCCACTCTAATAATGCCTTACCCTAGAATTGATGACTCACTACCTGGAATTATATTAGTTATGAACATTAATTTATTCTCTCTCTCTTTTTTTTTTTTGTCTTTCTCCTGCCATTAAAATATAGACTTCGTGGCAATAGGGGTCTTTTCTGTCTTGTTTATCACTGCATCCCAGAGCCTAAAACAGTACCTGCTTATAACAGACACTCAGGAAATATTTGTTGAGAGAATAAAGATCTACTTTCATAAGTGCCTCAGTAGTATTCAAGGTGATCCTAGCAAATTGCTTTTCTAGTTTCTGAATTATTTCTTCACTTCTCTTATTTATTGCATTTTTTAGTTAAACCCTTACTCTAGCAATTTATCACATACTGCCTTATGATGTATCTGGTATTACTTAAATAACTTTTATACAATATTGTAATAGTTTGTGTGTTTCATATTTTATCTTGTTGATAAGCACCATAGTAGCTTAAGCATGATCTGTACTACTCTTAGTGTTTCCCATAGCAAAACAGTTCATTAATAGCACATAATAGGAAATCATAGATGCTTTCTTGCTTGATGATTGAATTAATGACATATTTTTAAATACCTACTATATATAAGACAATATTCTAAGTGTTTTTTCAATATTGTCTCTCTTATTTTTATGACAATAATCTGAAAGTAGGAATTCTTATTTGCATCTTGCAAATAAGGAAACTGGTCCAGAAGGGAGAAGTGGCTTGCTTCGTTAAGGTTGTATACCTAAGAAAAGATGAAGTGAGTCTTAAACATTGATACTGACTTGAAAACAAACGTTCTTCCCGCTAGAGATGACAGCTTTGCAGTAAATCTCTGTTAATATATAGTTTCACTCATAAAACACAATGACTCCCCAATCATACTTGTCTACTATGGCGGAAGAGAAATGTATGGAGTGGAGTACGTTACTTTTGATTATGACCTTTATGCCATTTGGTTACAGGGTTACGTAAAGAAGAACTTGAAAGGCAACTGGATATACTCAAAAGGAAGGCTTTTAAAAATGCAAAGTAAATGGGTGTGTAGGGTACAGTACAATTTTGATTCAATTCTCATTATTTGGGTGCTGCATTACTTGACACCCAAGACAAACCAAATTGCTTTCCCTTTTCCTTCCTATGACCATTATTTCTAATCAGGCCTGAGGTGTGGGAAAGTGAAGCTCTAATTAAAATTGGGAAACTTAATATGGAGCCTAAGGGGAAAAAGAATCCGTCACTAGCTAACCACATTTCAATTCTCCAGTTGTCCAAACCTGCTATATCCTTGATATCTTTGCAAACATGACGTTATGTAAGGTGCCTAGCAAAATGAAGGATGTGGAATCCTTGCCTAAAGCACACAGAGGGTGGGGAGCAACATACAGTAGGTATTTGGTGATTGGGCGAAACTTGATGCTTCATGAGATCTTTACATTTGCTGTACTTTCTTATTCAAGCTGAATTTTCTGAATGCTATCATAAATCAGTAGCTCTTGAGTTTTAATATATTCAAGAGTCACCAAGGCCTCCTATATGAAAAAGTAGATTCTAGGGTCCTCATTGCTCGAGATTCTAATTTAGTAGGGCTGGGCTTGGGTGAAAACTGAGAACCTGAGTCTTAAACAAGTACTTCCAGATGATTCTGATAACACATTATACATAGAGAGATAGCAGTGTAAAAAAGTCTTTCCTCCTAAGATATTTTAACTCTGGAATTATGTTTTATATCTCCGAATAATATATCCTTTCCCACATCAGCATGCTCTTGTGTTATTATTAGAGACTCAATTCCAAAATGATAATCACTCAAGAGATTCCTCTTATAATAATTTATTCAAGTCTTTATTTTTTATTTTTTTGGCCTTCTAAGGCTTTTAATGCACAGTCAATCTTTTAAATTAGACATTGGTCAAGCGTTGGCTCACAATCTACATTACTAAGTACTGAAAGCTGGCCCAGCATTCTGGCAAGAAGGCTGAGCAGTGAACAGTGAGGCCTGACAGTCAAATGGTGTGAAGTACTTAGATCACCTTTGGGGGAATCTTGGCTCTAATGCTAATCCCTGTTTCCCATAAGGTTCCTCCAGTGTCACACAGTGAGGAAACCATTAGCAGACATACTGCAAGAGGATTTTGATTGCTATGATACATACCGTGTTTCCCTGAAAATAAGACCTAGCCAGACCATCAGCTCTAATGTGTCTTTTGGAGCAAAAATTAATATAAGAGCCGGTCTTACATTATATTATATTATATTATATTATATTATATTATATTATATTATATGACTGAATCTTATAGTAAAATAAGACCAGGTCTTATATTAATTTTTGCTCCAAAAGACACAATTATAGCTGATAGTCTGCCTAGGTCTTATTTTCAGGAAAATATGGTACTTGTGCTTGCTGCATCTTCTGGGGATTTTTATACTGCTTTTATTATACTTAATTTCTCTAAATACTTATTAAAACTATATTAGATTCTATAAAACTGTATATGTCAGTTCTTGCTTTATATACCCTACAAGGTATGGATAGAAGCAGGCCTGTTTGTTATTATTTATGATAGACTATGAAAAGCACTACACGAGGATATAAACAAAAGTGCTCAGAGCTTGGAGGTTGTGAAGAGCACAGAGAGAATGACATTTGAGCCAGGCTGTTGGGTATAAGGAGTCTTTCACCAGGCAGAAGATGGAGCAAAGGCCTTTCTATAGAGAAGAACTGTCTTAGGATGACACAAAATAATAGCAACTAACATTGATTTATTGAGAACTTAATATTTGCCAGTCGCTATGAAAAGCACTTGTGTTTTATCTCATTTGATTCTCAGAAACACTCTCTGGAATGGGCGCTGTTATTATCTTCAGTATAGAGGTGAGGAGACCAAGCTGTGTGCATATGTGAAACACTCTTGGGTAGCAGGAGCAGGTCAAGCGGTGGCAAACGGCGTGGTGTGACCTGCCTCAGCAGAGGAGGAGTCAAAGGTAGGTTGGGGCCAGGAGAAGAAGTGCTTCCCTGACATGGAGGGTTTTGTTTTTGTTTTGTAAATTCGTGTTTCTTCAAGAGCAATGAAAGTTCCACAGCCCCCTCCACGCCGCCACCAAGCACCCACGATCATTAACTTCCTGTGCATCTTTACAGAAGCAGTGTGTGGATACATAGAGCCTTGCTTCATCCTTTGTCGCACACACACATGAGCATGCTATACAAACCCTGCTTTGTGTAGTGAGATTGTTCCCTATCAGCACATTTGGCACATTTAAATCCACCTCATTCTTTTCCACAGCTCCATGTTTTCTAATTATGTGGTTGGACCATGGTTTATTTAACCAATCCACTAATGATAGACATTAAATGTGTTGCCCGTCAATGCACAATGATGATTTGAATAGTCTTGTCTTTGAAAACGTGCAAGTATGACTTACAGGAGATAATCCTCAGGGTGGAATTTCTGAGTCCCCTAGGGAGGAATTTAAATTGGGGAATGGCATGGACAAGCTGGCCTTTTAGAGCCAGTGGTCGGGCAGCTGCGTGGAGGATGGAGTGAGGGAGGAATGGTTAGAAGCAATGAGACTGGTCGAGAGTCTCTTGTATTTCTTCAGGAGAGAGCGACAGTGGGAGCTGCTGAAAGCACCAGCTGTGGGTGGTGCTGGGAGTGGAGCACAGATTGGAGAAAGACTTTATGGATCGAATCAGCGGAGAGAGAGACTTTGCACAACTTCTCTGGTTGCTGCCTTTCCCCTTGTGCCTTCCTGTTTCCCACTGAATTCTTTTCGGCAGATACCAAGAACCTGTGATGGCAAAGTGCATGTGCCAACATAACCATCTTCATCTTTGAGGGTAAAGCTGTATGTTTTTAGTCTTTTGAAATTAGGAACCACAGAGAATTTAAGGAGCCAATAAGCAGCGGGGAGAAGTGGGGGAGGAAACCCTTTTTAAAAACGAGTTCCAAAAGTGATGGTCGTGTCACCTTAGTGGTCGGGTGTGCTCCCAGTTCTGCCAGAGGATGGTGGATGGAGCTGTGTGCTGTGCATCTTTCATTGCCATCTTTCCTTTTTCTTTTCTCAATACCAATTAAAGCCAATGTGTTATCCTTTCCATTGGTGGGTAGCCACGGTCTCCTCGTTAGGCCCCACGATTTCTTTCATTCATTGTCTAGTCATAATCTTAATGACCCCTGCTTTCCAAAGCTTAACCTACTTCAAGGAGAAATAACAAACTAATCCTAGTTTGACACCACATGTACATTGCATCTGGCATCAGGACCAGCAGGGTTTACCCAACATCTATCAGCGAGTGGCTTCGAGGGGAAAATGCAGGGAAGTGAAGGCTCACAGCAGCCGCCCTCTTTTCTCTCTGTCTCATTGCATGGAGTCAGCTTTGGGAATGGACTCCCTGCGAGCCTGAGCCCCAGACAACTGCACAGCGCCTGTGCTCCGGGTTTGTCCAGCCTTATGTAACACAGAAATGAAGCAGAACTCCTCCTCGTGCGGTTGCAAGTCTATTAGAATTTGAGAAACATAAAACTGAAAGCCCGAGAGGACTGGCTGCCAGTCACACAGTGTGCTCTTGTGCTGGGGCATCCCTGCCTGGATGATCTGTCCCCCAATACTTGTTCTGGAAAAAAAAATGCCCCAAGTGGTGCAGCTCACACACCGCTTTGGCTCAGAGGGAGACCGAGCGCCGCCCCAGCCTGTGCTACACACCAGCAGGCAGGTATTGATCACGGCCTTGCAAGGCAGCAGGTCCTGTGCATTTGTGGAAAAAGTGGAATCTGCAGCTTGGTTGTCTTCTAGGCAAATGGTATTCACAATACGCTGGCCCTCCTAATGCTTCCATTTTAGTTATTATTGTTTCGTTTTCCTGGAGGAAGAAGACACAAAAAGGAAAGTTCTAACTGGGATCTTTCAGGTGGTGGGGCATCTTTGTTTGTTTTTTGTGCTGAGCCTGACTTTAGTCAACACATTTCTTTGTATTTTTATTCCTGGGAACATCAAAATTCAGAGCAGGTGAAGGAGCAGAGAAATGGAAGAGGTGAAAAGGAGAGCAGATGGGGTAGGTTCTCAATTCACTTTCTACTTGCCTGTCTGGAACATTTCTCCAAGGCAGACCTTCCCAAACAGGGTGGATTGCAGATTTGATAAAATAATGATCCTTTTAGCTCCCAGGTGGCAGGACGGGGACAAGAGGGGTGTCACGCTCCCTTTTCCATGTAGCCCAAGTCACTTTCAAATAGTCCTTTTCTGTGTATACCAAGATGTGATATTTTTGGCGGCACTAAGAAATGCTATCTCAGAACCTGAGAATCCCAAATTCTTATATAGAAACACAAGATGGATGTTTGGCCACATCAAATTTTTCTTTTCTAGGTTATGTGGATGTATGTATGCATTTACATATATATACACATCTATATGAGTGTCTATATCTATATCTATATTTGTATCTGTGTCTATAGAGAGAGTTAGGGCATTAACCAAGCACAGTGGCTAACACCATATGCTTTGGAGTCTAGCAGATTTTGTTCGAAGCTCAGCTTCATTCTTTTCTCACTGTGCAGCCTTGAGTAGGTTACTTCACCCCTCTGAACCTTAGTTTCCTGGGGATAAATACCCACCTTTCAGGTTTAGGACCTTGAGCAAGTTCAGTCTCATCGCCTGTAAAAGGGGATAATAATCGTACCTACCTCACAGTTTTGTTGTATTAATATGTTAGCTTATCTATTAATACATGTGTTAATATAGATAGATCACTTAGAACATTGTCTGGTACATGGGAAAGAATGAGACTGTGATTTTCGTTGTGTTAACCATCACATCATCGTCATGATGTGAGTGTTTAGCACAGGATCTCATATACGTGATAATTGTCATCACCGTCGTCGTTGTCATTGGGGAAGAACAATGTTTTTGTTCCCACCATAGAAAACCAAAATGTGTGGAGCTCTGATGACATGGTAGCACCTGCTAAGAGCACAGCACATAAGCCTCTTGTCTGGGTGACACCACCGTACGCCACGTAAGATCCTCGCAGCCTGGAAGATAAGCTCCAACATGGGATTCTTATCTCGGCAGAAGGCTCTCCTCTTTCCCCATTCCTCCCAGGCCTTCCTTTGTCATATTCCTGTCCTGGTTAAAGCACTTCTCCATTAATTCTGCCGAAAAGAAAAATGGGAATATTTGTGTTCTTTGGAGTCCTTGCATGCCCCTTGTCGAATCAAAGAGCCGCCTGCCAAAGAAACGTTGCCCTGGGGCTCCTTGGCTTTGCCTTCGCATTTCTCGTCAGCGGCTTTCCACCCTGGCGGCTGCAGGAAGCAGTGTTCCTGGGAAGGCGTGTGAGGAGTCAGCAAAAGCTGAGCTGGGCTCAAGTGTTGTTAGAAACAGAAGAATTATTGACAAATTGAACTTTCAAAATAGAAAATAAGGAAGCAGTGGAGACCGAGTCCAGGTGTATCCCCTACAGGCCTTGGCGTCTTGGGCAGATATATCATGCACGGGGTGTGGCATGGCAAAGTGACCCTCTGTGGACTTCTCATTGGTACCTGCCATCCCATCGCATGGGTCAATCTGCCCCACCTCTGGGAATGGGGCAGAGAGCCGCCCTTAGGAGAGGAATACGGCAGGAATCACCTCTTCCTTTTACCTTCCTTCCCACCTAGGCGTGCTTGACAGCCAGGCAGCTGGAAGACACAGGGCACAAGTCAGAACTGGAATACTCTGTCGAGAGTTCATTCCCAAGTTCCCAGGACAGCAGACCTGTCCAGGAACTAGGGTGGCTTCATGGGGGTCAGATGAACCTGACTTGAAATCCTAGCTCTTCTCTGCAACTGAATAACCATGCTCATGTGATTAATTTTTCTAAGCCTCAGGGTCAGCATCGGAGAGAGAGAGTTAAAGTGGCTGCACACATTACATTGCGCCTGAAGGAGCTAATGTGTGGAAAGAACTTACGACAATAGGGCATCACAGGTACTTAATATAATGGTAGCTATTGTTACGCTATTGTTATCATCATTAACATTATAGTCACTTACACACCGCCCTTCAATGCGCCTGCCCATTGCCACCCCTAAGACAAAACCTTTTTCTTTTTTCACTCATATCTGCTGGAAACTTCCCGCTGGCTTTTCTTGACTCTGTTTCCCTTTGGAATGCGGCGACTGATGTTGCTTTTGATCTGGCTTTTATTTGTATATATATATATATATATATATGTTTGCTCTTTGTGTCCAGTCCCTGGACCCTCAGCTCTCCTGGGCCTCTCTGATCAGGAGGGAGCTTGGGAAACAGCTCACAGTCTCAGATCGTGTCTCCTGCTCTGATCCTGGCAACGTCATTTCCTGCCACATCCAATCTGCCTGAGGAGCCTTATAAACTACAGATGCTTTCTGAGGGCACTTGCTGGGGCAGGAAAAGGAAATGATCGCTCCCCATAGAATGATCTCTGGAAAGAATGGTGAAAGGGAGGCTGGGTTATACAACAGAGAAACATGCTGTGAAATCTGGCTGTCAGGAGGTTCTTACTGGCAGTTATTTTGGTTTCTGGTTCTGAAACTGCTGTGCAAAATCAGCTACTGACAGTTTGGGTCGCTGTTTGTTGATGCCGGGGGATCATAAGCCCAACCACGGTTCCCTCAAACCTCCTCCCTGGGATTGTTTCAAAGAAAAATAAAGAGAAAAAAAATGCCATTAGTATCTTCTCCCTCTGAAGCTTTGATTGCTTCTCTAATTATTATTGTAGAAAGGGCTCTGACCCAGTCGTATTTCATAAGAACATCGAAACGAAGCTTGTAAAAATAATCCTCTGTGGGCCATGATGAAGGATGACATTAGATGTTACAAACAGAAGTGCTGGCTCAGGGGGACTGAGCTTCAGTATGAACAGTACTGATGGGTGTAGATTCAGGGTCAAAATGAAGAAAATGTGGTCTATCCTCTTAATTAGCATGTAAAGAAGGGACCAAGATACTTAAAGAGTGATCTGCAACCCCAGGATTCTAATCCTTACAAATCTAGCAGATGTCCTTGGTAGAAAAGTTGGTTAGCTTTGAAAAGAAATGAAGAGGAAGAGTTTTAACTCGTTGTGAGGACTCAATCTCTGAAGACTGGTTCAACAAATCCCCGGTAACACTCTAAGTCTGTGTGTTTCAGATCCCTCCCTTTCTTTGCTCCTGAGCACGGTTTCCAGTGACATCATCTGCACGTTTATTGAAATGGCTCAGGATATAATTATACCTGTTTTCTGGGCCCCACGTGAGTGCTTCACTGTCTCCCACCCCCGTGTCTGAGTTCTTCACAGTAAGTCAACTCCTGGCGTTAACTAGCTGATGTGTCTATAAACTTCAGTGTGTCCTGGACATAGCTAGTTAAAGAATCAAAACGAAATTAATATTTACTGTGTTGTGGCGTTCCTATTTACTGCGTTCCTGGGCTGGAGGGCGTAACATAATACAGTACGAAGCGATAAAGGGATTCTATCCTTCCAAAGACAATTTCCTATTCAGCGTAAGTACCTTAACCTTGATGGCTGAGCTGAGGACAACATACATTTTTCCAGCCCCTCCTCTAATAGGGGACTTATTTATTCATTCATTTGTTCAACAAATGTTTATTGAGCATTTTCCACGTCTGACAAACTCTTCCAGATCCTGGGAATATAGTAGTGAACAAAACCAAGCCTACGCTGTCTATTATTAGTGGGCAGTACGTAGACCGATAACCCAAAGAATATATTATATAATGCCAGTGGAGATAGTGCAATGAGGAAAAATAAAGCAGGCTATCTAGCAGAAGACTTGTTCGGAAAGCAAAGTCCTCCCTTTGTAGAGAGAAAGTAAAGCATTAACACTTCAGTCCTCAGCACCAAACTCCATGAAGTTGGGCAAAATGTATCCAGAGGCAGAGAGGTTTGGGTTAATCCTGACAGATCAATGGGAGGATCAAATGAACAGAGCAGTGTGTTAAAGGCACCTTCCAGGTAGAAAAATTCCATGTGTTTGCATACCTGTTATGTGCATACCTGCATTCAATACCTGCTGTTAAAGTGATTTGTATGTGCTAGATTCTATTGTATTTTACGTATTATTAATCTCTAACAAGGCACTGAAGGGCAGTTATAAGGATTCTCATTTTTCAGATGAGGAAACTGGGTTTCAGAGAGGTAAAGTACATTGTCCAAGGATATATAGCCACAGTCCAAGTCCAGTGTGTTAGACTCCCAAGGCAGTGCTCCTAACACTCTACAAAGCATAAGGGGAGGTCAGACGATGTAGCAGTCAAACTCTTCACCCTCCCCACCCCAGGGTGCAATTGCCCAGGCAAAGGTGTGGGGTGAGCTGGTCCAACTTGGCCCACTGGCTGATAAACCTGACTGAAGTACACAGCAGTAAAGGAAAGGTTAAGAAAAAGGGCAAAATAGCAAGATCTTTCTTTAAAGAGAAGAAAGCCAGACCTCTTCCTCCCCCAGCCTGGCGGTGCGGCACCGCGGTGGAGCGGGGTGTTTGGTTGCCTTGCAGCCGCTGTTCTCCTCGTTCTAAGGTTGCAGCGCAAGGCTCCGTTCACCTGACACTATTGAGAAGCGGAGCGAGTGAAACAGTGGCTTATCACAAGGCACCGGAGGTCTCTGTTTCTGGCTGGGTTCTACCGTGCACTTGGCATTCAGAAAGCACTTGTAGATGGACTGCCAAAATGCCAGCTTTTTTTTTTTTTTTTTTTTTTTAAATCCAAGGTAGGGTCAGATTTTCTCTCCATCCACCCCCCTCTCCTTTCCCCCAACGTAGTAATCGCATCACAGGGAAACCTGAGCTCACTTGTTTTTTTGCTGCCTGCTTCTATTTGCCTGGAAACTACATTTGCTGGAGAAAACTCAGGGAGGAGCTATGTCCTGATTTATTGCTCTTTCCCTGAGAAGTTTTGCTTTTGAGAATTCTATTGTGTCAGAACCATGGTGGGATTTAGGTCTTGCTCTAAAGGGTTTGACTCTTGGTAATGGGATTAATAAAGGGCATGTTTTGGCCCCCCAAAGCACTTGTGATGTGGCAACTTATTAAGAACAGAGAGGGGATGGTTTGTTAAATTGTTGTTCTGTTCTTGTGGATCTTTCAGTACTACCCTGATGCACCATAATGGACCAACTCAGGGGTTCCAGGCTGTCTGACAGGGCCTTCCCTGATCTCTGCAGCACACCTCCATCTCTTAACCCCTCACAACACAATGGCAAGATGCCCTTGACAAAGGGAACAGAAGAAGAGCCAATGTGTTTTTCCTTCAATGGCGGGCATTTCTAGTGATGTAGGTGCTCCATCAATGTGTGCTGAATGGATGAGCTGGGATTTGGAAAAGAGCAGGTCATGGAATTGGGAACAAATTGCTAGGAGCGAATGTGGAAGACAAGAGAGGTCCACAAAGTGGACCCAATAGTGGGAAGACAAAGCTGGGGTCATCACCTCCTTTGCTTTCTTCAGCACCAAAATCTTTTATAATCCTGGCTGGAGAAATCCAAATATGCTCAATATGTTCCCACAGAGGAGGACCTTTCTCTGTACTAAAATGTTTGGGAGTATTATTAGTAGAACTCCACTCTGTTTTGACTTTGGTGTTTGAAGAGGAGCCCAAACCCAGTGACATTTTGTCTTCTGTGAAACAATCATGCTGTTGAGCCCTTGTCAGCAATGGCCCCAGGATGAGTTTCTTTTTGTAAGCACCCCAGGGGTTTGAAGAGAAAAACTGTTATCATTTCTCCAGTCCAGAAATTGTATTTTGGTAGTCATGAAGGGAAGGACATTTTTGATAAACATATGGAAAGATGAAGCCAGGATTACCTTGATTTTAATTACAAAAATAATCTAATTGCTTTTAAATGACAAAATACAAAGTTAGAAGTAGTCAAGATCATAATTTCTGAATGTGTAGGGTAATTATGTACACTCTTAGTGGGGTGGAACTTAACTCCTGAATTCTAACTTACTTGTTGTAGAATGTCATTTTTCAATCTTTTACTAAGTCGGGGATCAGAATAATTTGATACACAGTTGTACCTAAATGCTTTCAGAGAGGGAAAAAAAGGACGAAAATGCTGCTAGTTTAAAAAAATAAAAGAGGAGAATCTGGAAAAGACCAAATAAATCCTGAGACCTTTCTGCACATTGCTCATCACAATTCTTGAGCTTTAATATATGGCTTTGGCTTTACTATATGGCGACCTAGAGGAACCTAACGTGGACTCAATCCCAGTGGACTTCTCTAGACAGCAAAGCAGGCTTGGAAAACTTCCTGGTGAGATCCTGAGACGCTGTGAGATCTCTGAGGTCGAGGACCATGTCTGTCTTGCTTATAGCTCTACCCAGAACATCTAATGAAGACTTATTACCTAGTAAGTACCCAATTAATAATTGTTGAGTAGACTGAATGAAATAAAATGTAAAAGGAAATCTGAAGCCTCTTCTGGGTTAAGTGCTGATGATTCAGGAGTGAATAAAACCATGTCCCTACCACCACGGTGCTTCCATTTTTCCCACCATGGTGCCACTGTGAGAATTTCATCAGCATTATTCCACAGGAGATACATTTTGTTGAGAAACTATTTTTCTGGAGTGAAGTGCACCAAATCAATTTAATTCCCTGACCAATTTTCTATAGGGTACAGTTAAACAATCCTAATATTTCTATTTTCAGTCTTATTTTATTAATTTATTTTACTATTTTTATTGAGATCTTTTCCCTGTGAAAAGCTCGTAATGAGATTCGATTTCCTGGTTAGTTTTTTGGTCCACATCAAGTATACCAATTATGGCTTCTTCTATTTGTAATTTTTGAACCCCCTTTTGATTCCTGCTTTTACTAAGTCTAACTTTCTCAGGTCAGATTGAAAATCTAACAGTTTAGCTGTTGCCAATCTTATTTTATGTTGAGTGTTTCTACCATTTGTTATAATGGGATAAAAGATCATTGGTTTTTATATATGTCCCAGGCAATTCTCGACACAGTGCAGGATGGCTCTACTGTCTGGAATTCATCTTCCAAATTGCTAACACGGTTCTTCTGATCACTTTGCATACTCCATTCTCCCTGTTGGTAGAACGGAGTATCATGTCCTGTTTCATCTCGAATTTTATCACCTCCATGACACTTTAGGCATCGTAAGTTCCAGCCAAATGGACTTCGCACTGTATATTGCTGTAACTTCTTTGTTCTTTCCCAACTTGGGGGGTTTTTGCTCATGTAAATTGTACCCATCTCTTTAGGTCTCTAAGAAGATGTTTTTGAATCTTCTAATCAGAGGTAATTTTTTTTATATCTTTAATGGCACAGATATTATATTATGTTATATTGTTATTATATTATATATATGTTTTACATATATATGTTACATATATATTATATATGTATATATTATATGTTATATATATGTTTTACATATATATTATATAATGTTTTACATATATATTATATCTTGAAATTTCTTGGAGACAGGGTTCATATCTTATTTATAGTTGTGTCATCTAGGATTACTTTAAAAAATAAAGTTTGAATTCCTCTTTTAGGCTGGAGGGATGACCAGGCTCATTCCCGTTCCTCCCCTCCTATCATTAGTCCACACACTGCTTATTACTGAGACACCTTGTCAACTCCCAGTTGACTTGTACTCCCTGGGATGGGCCTGGATTCCCACTCCTCTTACTTTCCACAGAATACACATTTCTCTGTTCTACCCATTCAAGATGTTTAAAATAAACTCCTCAGTAAGTTTTTCCAAAAAATGAAAAAGCCATCTTCTTCAAGTTGCTTCTGCCTTCTTCTTAGCAAAATTCTCTGTGTCAAAGAAATACTAAGGCTCTGGCTACCTTCTTGGTATGGTAGGGGCAAGGAAAAACATAAAGAATAAAAATGTATTAATAGTTTTGGGCGGGTCAAAAAAAAAATCTTTCCACAAACAAAAGGCTGAAAGACTGGTCCTGAGATGTGAACATTTATAAAAATAAAGGACGAGTCGGAATCAGGGTTGTAGTCAACTCTTTAACAGGCTTGGTACTGGAGACTGGACAACTCTAAGCAATAGGAAATAGGAGAAAATAAGTACTGGCCAGTGAGCTGCTGGGGATTTGACAACTAGCAAGAGCTAGAAATGTAAACAAGAAGAGAAGTATCAGGAAGGCTTAACAGATACTAGAGGGCATTGGGGGCTCAGGGTGCAGACACTGGCTTTCAGGATGACCAAGGGGACCCAGGTAGGACTTCAGCTATAGAGGGATGGGCATTGTGTCAGGCCTCACAACAGGATGTTCAACAAGGAAAACCACTATGAGACCCTAGTTACTAGAAAGGGATTCAAAGGTTAACCATGTTCAGAAGCAAAGCTGACTTCATGCTGGTTTGCTGAGTCACTGAGCTACTTGCTTCGAGTTCCAGAATTGCCTGCTAACGCTAGGGAGGGAGGAAGATTGGTCCCCAAGCTGGGGGTGAGGCTAAGCTCCAGCCTGAAGCAGAAATCTGAGTTGCCCCAGGGATGGGGAGTGGAGGGATGGGGGGGAAGGAAATGAGAGTGAGTCAGGCAGGCCATTAAACCCGGCTTTTGATGCACAGTGTTTGAAAAGGACACTGGCACAAAAATTAGTCTTCACACACTTCTCCACACATGGATGCTGTCAACACTTAACTTTAAAAATATTGACCAAAATAAAAATGGCCTGCTTTTCAAAAATCACCACGTATATCTCGTTCTCAAAAATTCTGTTGCCACAGTCCAAGGTAGAGAATGTCTCATATGTTGAAAATATAGTGACAATATTATTCTGATAATGACTGCTGGTGAAGCATGAAGAATGACTAGCACGTTTTCTGGGAGGATTAGTGAGCATGTCATGGATGATTGCCAGTTTGTGAACCATCAGTCAGGAAACACTTATGTTAGGGTAACTCTAAGACCTTCAGTTGTGCAACAACCATAATTGTTGCAGTGAAAGCACTTGAATGTTTTTCAGTGACTTCATAAGCAAATAGATCCAATCTCTTTCCACTTTAATCTATACCACATTCTGCAACCACAGAAAGCTTTCTTAAACTATTAGTTAAATGCATTCTTCCTCTTACTTCAAAACTTCCAGTAGACCCTTAATATGCTCCATGTCAAATCCAAAGCCTTCCTGTCAAAGATCTCCACCAACTTGAACTCAGTCCACCAATTCAGTCTTCTCTCATGGTTGCCAGGCTCAGTCTCCACCTCGATCTGTTCTCTGCATATGGCAGGCTAATCATTCAAATCTGCCTTCCACTTCTGGTCATGCTGTTCATGCCACTGGAGTAAACCCCTTCGCCTTTTTTTTAAATATCCAACTTTTGCCATCTTTTAAGATCAAGCTCTTGTTTCACTTACTCCATGAAACCCTTTCCAAGAAATTTCTCCCTTCTTTCAACTCTCAGTATTGCAGAAACAAATGGTCATCTACTACTCTCCCTTTCTTTCTCCTGCATGGATTCCCAGTTTTGTTCTAGGCAGCTCTTTTGGAGCATGGAGTGATAATATTCTGGCCAGTGAGACAGAAATAAATTTCTAGGAAAATTGCTTTCCTGGCCCCACCTTTTTGTGCTGGGTGCTTCTTTCATTTTTCCCCCTCAGCTTTATTGAGATATAATTGACATATGACATGTTTCTTAAGTTTGTTGTATATAATATGATGCACACACAAACACACACACACACAGATGGTGTGAGAAAAATGTATACACATTTTAAGAAAGGAAAAAACTGTATTAAAATTGTAATAATATATAATATACCGATAACAAAAGATGAATACAAGTCATGTGTATACATTTTTTTGGCCCTCTCTGTGTATATAGACATACATTTATATATATACATATATATATATGTATATATATATATACATATATATATATATATATATATATGAAACAGTAAAAAACACATTGCCATTAATCCCCCTCAAAATACTCTCCCCCCCACTTCAAACACACTCATCCCATCATTCTTGCCACTTTCTGAAGCAGTTCTGGAAGTTCTCTTTTCGTGAGTGTCTTTACTTCATCCTCCATCATGACAATGCTCCGTGTCGCACATCGCTCTGGTATGGTAATTTCTGTCAAATAAGAATATCACTGGGTGTCCTCATCCACCTTTTTTACCAGATCTGGCACCATGAGACTTCTGGCTCTTCCCCAAAGTGAAAATGACCATGAAAGGAAAATGTTTTGAACTGATTCAGGACATCGAGGCAGCCATGACAGCGCAACTAAAGACACTCATGAAAGAGGATTTCCAGAACTGCTTCAGAAAATGGCAAGAATGATGGGATAAATGTGTTTGAAGAAAGGGGGAGTATTTTGAGGGGGATTAATGGCAATGTGTGTTTTACTGTATCAATTTTTTTAAATTTAAACATTCACTGTATTTTTTGATCACACTTTGTACGGTTTTTTTTTAATTGTTGATGGACATGTAGGTTTTTTCCATGTCTTAGCTTGTGAATAATGTTGCAATGTACATGGGAGTGCAGATATCTCTTCAAGATAGTGACTTATTTCCTTTGGTATATACGCCAAAGTGGGATTGCTGGATCATGTGGTAATTCTATGTTTTGGGGTTTTAGTTTGTTTGTTTCTTTTGTTTTTACTATATAATCCTGTTGATTTTAAGACATTTTAATTTAAGGGCAGTTGGCATACAATAACATATTAGTTTCAGTTGTACAATATAGTGATTTGACATTTTCATACCTTACCAAGTGATCACCACACAAAGTCTAGTAACCATTTGTCGCCATGCCAAGTTATTACAATATTATTGACTATATTCACTGTGCTGTATACTATATCTCCATGGTGTTTTTATTTTATGACTGGACGTTTATATCTCTTTTTCCCCTTTTTACCTATCCCCCAGCCTCCCTCCCCTCTGGCAGCGATCAGTTTTTTGTCTCTTTCTATAAATCTGTTTTTGTTTCTTAGTTGTTTGCGAAACCTCCATATTCTTTTCCATAGTGGCAGCAACAATTTATATTCCCATCAACAGTGCACCAGAGTTCCCTTTCCTCCACATTCTCTCGAGCACTTGTTATCTACCATGTTTCCCCGAAAATAAGACCTAGCATGATTTTTCAGGATAACATCCCCTGAACATAAGCCCTAATGCGTCTTTTGGAGCAAAATTTAATGTAAGACCTGGTCTTCTTTTCGGGGAAACATGGTATTGTCTTTTTTATAACAGCCATTCTAACAGGTGTGAAGTGATATCTCATTGTGGTTTTCATTTACATTTGCCTGATGTTTGTGATGTTGAGCACTTTTCCATTTACCTATTGGACATTTGTATTCTTCTTTGGAAAAATGTCTATTCATGTCATTTGCCCAAGCTTTAATCAAATTATTATTATTAACTTGGCTACTGAGCTGTATCGTTTCCTCAGATATTTTGGATATTAATCCCTTAGATATATGGTTACAGTATTTTCTCCCATTCCATAGTTGCCTTTTTATTTTGTTTATTGTTCATTTGCTGGGCAAAAAGTTTTTTAGTTTGATGTAGTCCCACTGTTTTTGTTTGTTTGTTTGTTTGTTTGTTTTTGTTTTTTACTTTTGTTGCTTATGATTTTGGTGTCATATATATATATAAAAAGTTGTTACCAAGACCAATATCAAGGAGCTTTTCCCTGTTTTCCTCTAGGAGTTTTATGGTTTTACATCCTACGTTTAAATTTTTAATCTATTTGGGGTTAATTTTTGCAAGTGGTGTAAGACAGGGTCTAATTTCATTGATTTACGTAAGAATATCCAGTTTTCACAGTACCATTTATTGAAGAGACTATTTCCCCAATGAGTATTCTTGGCTTCCTTCTCAAATATTAGCTGGCTGTATATGCATGGATTTATTTCTGGGCTCTACATTCTGTTTCATTGACCTATGTGTCTGTTTTATGCCAATATCATACAATTTTGATTACTATAGTTTTGTATTATAGTTTGAAATCAGTAAGTGTGACACCTCCAGCTTTGTTCTTTTTTTTTTCCCCTCAAGATTCTCTGGCTATTTGGAATCTTTTCACATTCCATACAAGTTTTAGGATTGTTTGTACTATGTCTGAAAAATTCCTTTGGAATTTTGATAGAGATTGCACTGAATCTATAGATGGTTTGGGGAAGTATGGATGTTTTAACAATATTAATTCTTCTAATCCATAAACAAGGATATCTTTCCATTTATTTGTGTCTTCATCAATTTGTTTCATCAAAGTTATATAGTTTTCAATGTACAGGTCTTTCACCTCCTTGATGAAATTTATTTCTAAGTAATTTATTGGTTTTAATGCTATTGTAAATGACATTGTCTTCTTAATTTTTTTCAGATAGTTTAATGTTAGTGTATAGAAACATAACTGATTTTTGCATATTGATTTCCTGAATTCCTGAATTCATTCATTAGTTCTAACAGCTTTCTTAGCTTTATTGAAGTATAATTAACAAAGTTGTAAGATATTTGAAATGTACATTGTGATGATTTGATATATGCATATGTTGTGAAAGGATTCCTCTAATCTAGTTAATTAATATATCCATCACCTCACATATTTATCTTATTTTGTATATGTGAGAGAACAGTTAAGTTTTACTCTTAGCAAATTTCAATTATACAATACAATGTTATCAACTATAGTCACCATGTTAGATTTTAGTCACCACGATTTTAGACATTACATCCTCAGACCATATTCATCTTATAGCTGAAAATCTGTAGCCTTTTACTAACATCTTCCTATTTCCCTTGCCCTCCAGCCCATGGCAACCACTTTTCTATTCTCTCTGACAGTTTTTTTGTGGATTGTTTAGTATTTTTTCTATATAAGTTAATGCCATCTGCAAACAGATAAAACTTTACTTCTTCTTTTCCAATTTGGATGCCTTTTATTTCTTTTTCCTGCCTAATTGCTCGGGCTAGAATTTCCAGTACTATGTAGAATAGCAGTGATGAGTGGGGATACCCTTGTCTTGTTCTTGATCTTAGAGAAAAAGCTTTCAACCTTCTGTGTTTCCCTGAAAATAAGACCTCGCCGGACTATCAGTTTTAATGCATCTTTTGGAGCAAAAATTAATGTAAGACCTGGTCTTATTTTACTATAATATAAGACCAGGTCTATAATATAATATAATATAATATAATATAATATAATATAATATAATATATACCAGGTCTTATATTAATTTTTGCTCCAAAAGATGCATTAGAGCTGATTGTCCAGCTAGGTCTTATTTTCAGGGAAACACGGTCTCACCATTGACCTTGTTGTTAGTTGTGGGCTTCTTATATATGGCCTTTGTTATGTTGAAGTACATTTCTTCTATACCCAGTTTGTTGAGAGTTTTTATCATGAAATGATATCAAATTTTGTCAATCTATTTTGTCTGCATCTATTGCTATAATCATATAATTTTTATCTTTCATCTTATTTCTAGAACCTTGGAGTTGTACTAGAAGTTGCAGGTGGAGCAGTCACCTTGTATTTATAAAATGACCACAGGAATGATAGAGAAGTAGATTAGGGTATTGATAACATAATAGAGCTCACTACCAACATTGAACCTGCCTATCTATAGACAGACTTTTTTTCTTGTATGAGAAAAACAATCTTTTCTTTAAGTAATTCACAGTAGGTTAGTGGATGATATGTACAGCTTAATAACCATCTAGTAACCCCATCTAGTAACCCCACATATCTAGAGTCAATATCATACCACAAATCAGTTTTTTATTCTCTTATCCTTTTATCTTTGCTAATTTTCTCTCTCCAATTAGATAGTTATCTCCTTGTGGATGGGTATGATCTTATACGTCTTTATCAACATTTCATCACTATTCTTAGACACTGTTAGAAGTATCTATAAATAAGTGCAACTAATGTTGATTGAGTCAGTCCTGACTGCATCAATCAGCCAATAACTATATAATAATTTAAACTTTATATCCCACATAATAGAGACAATACAAGCTGGGTTTTGTTTTTGTTTTGCATTTTGAAGTGGTTTTTCACTAGAAATCAGATATTCACATATGGGCTTTTAATGTATTTGTTTAAAAATGGTCATTAAGAATCTTTTCAGGGGCGGCCGGATGACTCAGTTGGTTAGAGCGCGAGCTCTTAACAACAGAGCTGCCGTCTGATTCCCATGTGGGCCAGTGAACTGCGCCCTCCACAACTAGATTGAAAACAACAGCTTGAGCTTGGAGCTGAGCCACTAGTGGGTGACCGGTTTGCACAGTGGTTAGTGTGTGGTACTCACACCACCAAGGTCACTCGCTGGTTTGATTCCCATGTGGGCCAGTGAGAGACAATGGCTTGAGCTTGGAGCTGAGCCGCTGGTGGGTGAGCAGCTGGCTCAGTGGTTGGAGCGTGGTGCTCATAATACCACGGTCGTCGGTTTGAGTCCCACATGGGCCAGTGAGCTGTGCCCTCCACAACTAGATTGAAAACGACTTGACTTGGAGCTGAGCTGTGCCCCCCCACAACTAGATTGAAAAAACAATGACTTGACATCCTGGAGGAACACACTATTCCCCAATTAAAAAAAAAAAGAATCTTTTTAGTTACATTTCAGTATTTAATTTCATTATATTTCACTATTAAAGGAATACTTGTGCTTTCAGCAACCAGTGTTAAAATAGATAGAATAAATAGATGATAAATAGAACTGGGCAACATTACAGGACCTATTTAAACTATATCTTAGTGTAGTATTTATGGGATGAGTGATCTACTTCTATGAGAATACTCTTGGAATGCATTTCCAATGCAAATTAGAAAGGAATATTTTTTCATTAGTTGTGGAAGAAGCCATCGTTGCAATTGAAAAAGTTAAGAAACTGAAAGACCTGGATGTAGGATGAGTTATCTATACAAAGTTAAATTCACCAAGAATGAAGAGAATAAGTGATAGAGAAGAAAACAGTGAGCCAGGTACTAAAGTGGTTGATGAGTGAGGAAGATTGATCAAGTAGTAAATAACAGCAAAAAAGAGAGTCAGTAAGGTGTACTGTAAGGTGATTATATATTATTATCAGGTATTATTATTAAAAATACTATTTCATTACAGTTCTGATTTTTCTCACCCAATAATTATTTAGGAAAGTGTTTTCAAACTTCTTTCTTTTCTGATTTTTTGAAAAATATTTAAGTATAGTTGGCATACACTATTATATCAGGTTTAGTTGTACAATATAGTGACTCGACATTTGTATACTTTACAATGTGATCAGGTCAGTCTAGTGATCATCTATCACCATGAAAACTTATCACAATATTATTGACTATATTCCCCTTCTCCTTTTCCATCTATCCACCCACTCCCCACTCCTCTTGTAACCATCAGTTTGATTTCTATGAGTCTATATTTTTCTATGAGTCTATATTTTTAATTAAAAAAATTTTAATTCCACATATAACACCATAAAACCATATGGTATTTGTATTTCTCTGTCTGACTTATTTCACTTAGCATAATACTGTCTAAGTCCATCCATGTTGTCAAAAATGGCAAGATTTCATTGTTTTTTCTGGCTGAGTAATATTCCTGTGTGTGTGTGTGTGTGTGTCTGTGTGTGTGTGTGTACCACATTTTCTTTATTCGTCTACCAGTGGTCACCTAGGTTGCATTCATATCTTGGTTATTGTAAATAATGCTTCAGTGAGCATAGGGGTGTATATATCTTTTCAAATTAGTGTTTTCATTCTTTGGATAAATACCTAGAAGTGAAATGCTGGGTCGTATGCTAGGTCTATTTTTCAGTTTTTTGAGGAACCGCAATACTCTTTTGTTTTTATTAGTTTCAGGTGTACAGAATAACATAATAATTAGACATTTACACCTCTCACAAAGTGATAAACCCCCCAAGTATACTACCCCTCTGACACCATACATAGTTATTACAATACAATTGACTATATTCCCTATGCTGTACTTTACATCCCATGTCTGTGTGTGTGTGTGTGTATATATATATATATATATATATATAGTCTATATTGGCTAAATAATGTAAAATAATGTTGAATGTCAACTACAATTAAATATAGTTATTTAATTACAGTAAATATAATTAAGTATATGTGTGTATATATATATACGTCTATATGTATACATATATATTTAATCATAGTTGACATTCAACATTATTTTATATTATTTTCGTGTGTCCAGCATAGTGGTTAGGCATTTATATAATCTATGAAGTGATTCCCCCTGATAAATCCAGTACCCATCTGGCACCCTACATAATCTTTACAACATTATTGATTATATTCCCCATACTGTGCTTCATATCCCCATGACTGTTTTGTGACTGCCAATTTGTACTTCCTAATCCCTTCACCTTTCTCACCCATTCCCCCAAACCCCCTCCCATCTAGCAACCATCAGTTTGTTCTCTGTATCTTTGAGTCTGTTTTTTGTTTGCTCATTTATTCTGTTGTATAGATTCCACATATGTCAGACCATATGGTATTTGTCTTTCTCAGTCTAACTTATTTCACTTAGCATAATATTCCCTAGGTCCATCCATGTTATTGCAAATGGTAAGATTTCATTCCTTTTTATGGCACAGTAATACTCCATTGTATAAATGTACCACAATTTCTTTATCCAATTGTCTATTGATGGACATTTTGGTTGTTTCCATATGTTGGCTATTGCGAATAGCACTGCAGTAAATATAGAGATGGATGCATATATTTTTTCGAATTAGTGTTTTGGATTTCTTTGGATAAATACCTAGGTAGCTCTATTTTTAATTTTTTGGAAAACCTCATATTGTTTTCCATAGTGGCTGCACCAATTTGCAATCCCACCAACAGTGCACAAGCGTTCCCTTTTCTCTTTATCCTCACTAACACATGCTATTTGTTGACTTTTTGATACTAGCCGTTCTGACTAGTGTGGCATCTCATTGTGCTTTTGAATTGCATTTTCCTGATGATTAGTGATGTTGAGCATCTTTTCATATGTCTACTGGCCATTTGTATGTCTTTTTTGGAGAAATATCTCTTCAAGTCCTTTGCCCAGCTTTTGATCATATTGTTTATTTTTTGTTACTGAGATGTATAAGTGCCTTACATATTTTGGATATCAACCCTGTATCAGGTGTATCATTTGTGAATATATCCTCCCATTCAGTAGGTTGCTTTTTTGCTTTGTTGATGGTTTTCTTTGCTGTGAAGAAGCTTTTTAGTTTGAAGAAGTCCTATTGGCTAAATTTCTAACCCAATGGTTTTATTTTATTTATTATTTATTTTTCATTTTGAATTTTATTATATTTTGGGTATATAAAATGTCCTGTTTGATTCCATTTTGTAGACTTTGTCAAGGATTTTTTTCATGGCCTAATATATGGTCAATTTTTGATAGTGTTTCATTGCTGTTTAAAAATAATGTATTTTTTTTTTCTTTTTGCTTTGGGTGTCTGCAGTTTGATATGTAGCTCTTGCGTTCATTTTATTAATTTTATTATTCAATGGTGAGGAAATCAAACTCATAGTTTAACTCATTTTGTGTTAAACTCAGAATAATCTGTATATGCTGTTATATAGTTTATTGTGTTAAAGAGAATTTGAAATTTTAGCACATTTGAGAGAGTAACCTTGTGATTCTAACTTTGAAAGATTAATTGATACTAGGTTTGTTATTTTTAAGCTAAAAGTTGTTAAAAGAATTTGTCTAAATTTTAAAAGACTATTGAAATACTTAAAAGAATTTGAAATTATCTATCTATCTCTATGTCTCCACACACACACACACACACACACACACACACACACACAATTTGTTAGACAAAAGAGTTGTGTAAATGCTAGGGCAGATTTTCCTAATAGTTCTGTGTACCTGTCTAATCATGCATTTGAAGTTCTTTAAAATAAAATAAAATAACTAATCTAAAATGCAGCTTTACATGCTGAGGAAAATAAATTTTATTCATAAATTAAACGGTTTAAGTGGAATTTAGTCCATTCTACATTAGTTGACCAAAAATTAATTGAAGATTCTCCTGAAAATTATAGTTATTATTTGACAGATAATTTACTAGATTTATAGGTAAAATAAAGAATCTCTTAGGTGGATTGAAAAGCTTAAGGAAATTTTGGGTTTTAAATTGAGAAATTTATTATATTGATTATTTAAATCCTATGTAATTCTAAATAGTTTTTTCTGGGCACAAAAACCCTCCTTGAGCACAAGGAAACTCCCATTGATGAAAACTGATATTTTAATCAAAATTCCAGAAAGGGTGGGTGTATGGGTATGGCTTTCTAAGCAAGGAAACATAGAAGAAATCTCAGAGAAAGATTTCAGGGGAAAATGGTAGCTTAAACACAGGTATCATAAAATTCTCCCATCCTGAACTGAAATTAACGAGTGAATACAAAAATAGAGACTGTACATAAAATTTGGAAGATTATATCTTATCAACTATCATGAATTTTTGCTAGATTCATTGCAAATGGGACCAAATAAAAAGAAGATATCAAGGGGTCTACAATTCTCCCTTTTAAGAAAATAAAATGGTTTTACAGAGTAAATAGATAATAACGTGAAAAATTCCATCACCATCCTCTAATTGTGAGGTGCCAGGACTGGAAGCAAAAGACGGGGGCCCCTGAAATGTGTCACGGGAATATTTCATTTAGAGTCTCTTTCACCACCACAGATTGGCAGAGTTTGGAAGCAAAATGTCCAATGACAAATGTGGGCATACTGCACAGAGAGCTAATTCTTCCATTCCCATGGGCTCCTTTAGGAAGAAGACCATCCAAGGGCCTACCATGTGGTTAGATTTGTTCCCAATAGGCAAATTAATAGGCACATATTAGGGGACAGGAATGATGTAAAACCTTTTTGAATCTGGAAAAAAAGGCTTGAGTCGGGGACTGTTTCAGAGTCATAGGGAAAGGACCAGTCTCTCCTCTTGTTCTCACTTTTTTCCTGCTGAGCCTTTCTACCTCAAATTAAGGCCTAGCGGTCGCCGGTTAGCTCAGGTGGTTAGAGTGTGGTGCTGACTGCGCCAGGGTTGCCAGTTCGATCCCCACATGGACCACTGTGAGCTGCACCCTCCTAAAAAACAAAATTAAAAAATGTCTGTTTAACAAAAAAAAAATGAAGGCCTACTATTTATTTCCCTACTTCCTTCCATGGTTGCATTAGGGATCTCCAGGCCCTATCTCCTTAGAGTTCTAGATTATGGATTTAGGAGATTGGGAAATGCATAGGAGGGAACCTGGTCCATACCGGACCCTCTTCAACCTTCTAGTTGACAGTAGAATCTTTGTTCCTCAGTGTAGACCTGAGAACCTGAGGTGTTTCTGCATGCACAGTTTGATAAAGTAATGAAGCTTACTGGCATAAAATGCCACAGACACGTAGTTACTTCAGTACATATACTATTAATTCCTGCGATATGCATAGGAGGTCGGCGTCAGTAGGCAGCTGGGCCCAGGGGGACTGTGAAAAGGCTGAACAGTACCTGTGTATGGATGGTGGATGTTGATAACAACCAACAACAATTTGCCTCTTTGCATTGTAAATGGATATATGTCAAATTCGTCCAACTTGTTTAGTGATGCCAGTTATTCATGCAACAATTTACAAGAGAACAACCATTTATCATCTTATAACTGCACTTATTAACAGGGAAAACAATTCATAGGCATTTTAGCCCATCTCTTTGCCATGACCATGGCTAAAATCTGACCATAGTTTTGTTAAAAGAAATTGGTCAACTACAACTGTATTTGAAGGTGTGAGTTGTTCTCTGAAATTTTTACTTCTTTGGCTGAAAGAACAGGTGGCAGCTAAGGGATCTATAAATGTAAAATCATAACTAAGGGAGCAAGGATGTACTCAGCGTCTGCTTTAAAGTAATGGTGTGGTTTAGTGCGAGGAGCCAGGGTCCAGGGTAAGGCAGACCTGCAGTTACAGTCTGGTTTTGCCACTGACTTGTGAGTGATTTTGCCTAGGTTGTTCAATTTTCCCACGTCTGTTTCCTCATCTGAAAATGTGGTAATGCTACCTAGTAATTGTGAGAATTAAATTATTAAAATAGCAAAAATCCTCTAACATAGTATCTGAAACATAAAAGATGCTCGATAAACACCAACTATTCCTTAAATATGGCTTATAATTGATTCTTGAGGATGTCGACCGTTTCTGTTCTGAGTAAAAACTCTTGACCTGTTGATTTTCAGCTGCATAGAGAGACCCCAAAACTCAGCTGTAAATTACACACAGAGAAAATAATTCCCAAACATCTGAAAACCCTTCTATTTGAATGCCATTCATTAGTCCTTGTCTATTTGGATACGTATTTTACATTTTAGGATTTAAGGTGGGATGTCTCAAAGGGCAAATCACACTTTTCTTTTTGAGAGATTGAATTTCATTCCATTATTTTCTGGTGTCTAAAAGTCATGCCAGGCGTTTTGCTATGTTCTACCTATGTGAATATAAGATAAGGTGATTAAGGGGTGTAAAAGATAAGGGAAAAAATCAGGATGAGAAAAGTGAGAGCAAGAAGAAACGCTAATTTTCTCCAACTTAAATTATGTTTCCCTATTCACCACGTACGTACGCCACGTGTCTTAGATGGTGGTCTATAAAGCTGACTTCTTGACATGCACAATTTGGTGAACGTGATGCAGCCAGAAAACAAACCCAACTCCTTCAGCAGATGCAGTAATTGGCATACATGGTATGAAGAGTTTGCCGGATGGGAGGAGCTGGGCACGGGAGATACGGGGAAGACTGAGTGACAGTATAGTTTTGAGAACTGATTTTAAAAACAGTGCAAACGACAGTTCGTCTCTTTGCCTTCAACAAATACTTGCACCCTTATTAACTTAGTTTCTATGTCAGTCTCCCTGGAGGTTTGTAAGCTCCTTCAATGCAGGTTCCATGTCTTATTTCTCTCTGTACACGCACCCACTGACATAGGGATTCCTTAAATAGTTGATGGATGAATGAATAAATAAATGAAATCACAACGTTAAGTAGCCTGAGGTTACTGGACTGAGTGTGTCCTATGATCCTGAAATGTTGAGATTGTAACTTCAGTATCATATTTTAAGAGGCTAACTCTGTCCATTTACATGTCTAGGGCAATGTCACTCATGATCACAAAGTTGAGGCCTACAGTCTTAATTTGGTAAACAATGTGTATATGCACGTATGTATTTAAAAATTTTAAGTTTACTACAAGTAGCAATTGGGGTATATCACAAAAATTTGTGTTTGTATAATTTTCTGATTGGACGTTGACTAATATACAATTTCTCTTGAAAAAGGAAAGATTTGGCTTTAGTAGGTCCAATGCTTATGTGAACAACTTTGGCCAGAAACAACTAGTGATTGCCCTCTCTGGATGGGACATATAATCTGTAATTCACCATCGTCTCCACCTACCCACTTAGCTCATTTATATTACCTGCTTGATCCCGAATGGCTGGTTGTGTTTATGACCTCAGCAGCAGATGATGGTCTGGTTAAAAAAAAAAAGGGCACCCAAGGAAGTAGGAGATACCTTTTCCACTTCCAAAAATACTGTGACAAGTATTTTTGACCTGATAGGGAGCTGTTGGGGTTGGGGTTGGAGGGAATGCACACCTGCAAAGCAGCTGCATTATAGGGCAAAGCTGATACAACTGTTCGTGCACTAAGGGATGGAGGGAAAAGCAATGGAAGATTCCAAATTCCATTTCATTAGGCTGCATAATGGTCCTTTGTGGTCAACAAAGACCAGTCTTTCGGCAGTCAGGGGCTTGCAATTAAAGAACTTGGTTTCTGAAGGGGAAGAGCGGAATGGAGGTGGGCTGAGATTGTACTCAGTCCAAACTACCTCATACAGCTCTCTGGTTCTTAGAAGTCAGCCAATTCAATTTACTTACATTTGGCTTCCACTTTCAAAAACGCATACATTGGATGACACAATCTGTTATATTAGATTTACTAATATTTTACAGTGATGCAGCAAAGAGCAGGCCAAGTACCTTAGACACATGAGATTTATGGCCAGTGATTAATCTTGTAAAAATAATGAATTGTCACCAAAAGGGGGGAAAGGACAGATTCTTTCCCAAACAGGAAAGGAAATCTAACCCACTCATTTGATGGATGAGTGTTTCTTTTTTTAAAAAACAAACAAATAGAAAACATTTGAGTTCCAAAATATCTCTTTCTGAACACCTAACCGTCAACAGCTTCCAAAACTGACTTTGTAGATAGAGTTGACAAACTGAATTTGCCCTCTCACCTTAACAATATTAGCAAATTGCAATGGGTACTCTCCAGAAGAAATATAATATTCTTGCGCTAGGACTTTCCAGCAGGAATCCAGCTTTTACAGTTGGCAGGCTCTAACAGACACGCGCAAACAGGTCCAGTTTGAAAGATGAGGATTTAGGATGCAGTGAACAGCATATTTTTCTTATTATTTTTTCTGCATATCTAGACTTTTGGAAAAAAAGAAAAAAGAAAAATGTCCTTGAAACTGAAACTCAAATGATTTCTAAAAGCCATCCCTTTATTATTATTATTTCCCTCCCTCTAGTTCTTACTTTCTTTGTTTCCCTGTGATTTCAAAAGAAAGGGGCAAATGAAATTTTCTTTTTCAGATCTAGAGGAAAAGTCATTTTAAATTTTTTGAGAAGGCAGGCTGTGTAGCAAGTTGTCTAAATCTATACATACTCCCTACATACTGTATTTCTGGTGGTACTCTTGCTATTATTATCAACTTTGTAAGAGAAAAACCCACCTTTTGGGAAATGGCATTACCTTATAATCCATTGATTTTTTTTTTCTTTTTGGAGCTTTATATAAAAATTCAGAGGAGTCTTGCTTCACTGGTTTTTCATGAAAGAAAACATTTCCTTCGCAGCTTGGAATTAAAAAATGCAACTATTGGAGTTGTTTTCCTTTTCCTTCCTCTAAAACCAAGAAACATATTTTTCTTTCTGCACTGAGACTATTACTGAACTATCAGATGACCAGTTAAGTCCTGAAACCAAGATATTTATAGTCTGTAAATATTTTTATGGTGGTAGTGGTGAGGAAAGGGGTGGTCTTCCCTATACACACAGACTGCCTTATAATTTTTTTTTTTTTTAACATTTAAAAGTAAAGTCTATTTTTCCTGCAATGAGAGCAAAGCAATCTAAGCCTCTGCTGGGAGAATTTATGGTGATTCTCTTTTATTGCATTCTCAGACATTGTGAATCTGTGAATTATACAGATTATCAATCAATTTTTGTGGTTCTCTTTCATGTACAACATAGGTATTGAGAAATAAAAAAGAAAAATTACAAACAGATTAAATTATATGTCAAACATTGCATTTTATTCTGACTCAGTTTTATCTCAAAGCATGTAGCCCTGGAAACAAAAACAGTGTACTTTAAAACATATCGGTGTTTGTGCATTAAAGGCAATTTAATGATGTGTAAGTCAGCTTTGCTTTGGTAACAAGTGAGCCCTCCATCTCAATAACTTAGAACAACAAAGGGGTGTGAGGGTTAACTGAGGGCCTGCTGTATGTGTCCTCTTATTCCAGGATCCAAGATAAAAGATCAGCTCTTATTAGAAACATGTCATTTTTGTACCTAAAGAAAAAAAGCAGGAGAAATTCACGATGGCTCTTAAAGCTTCTGTTTAGAGGTGGCATGGGTCGCACATGCTACTGACTGAAGCAAATCCCATGGCCAAGACTGATGTTAATGGCACAGGGAAGTGTGTTTCTCTCACAAGGCTCCATGGCAATGAATAAGATGAATGATTACCCTACAGGAGAGGGGAAGAATATAATTGAAAATCACAAACAATCGCCCAGGATGATCAAGACGAACTTCCCTAAACACATCACCAGTCCGTCCAGGGGGCTTTTAGTCTTTATCCTACTTCTATGATTTAGATCAGGACTCCCCCTGCCATGGAGAACACATCCAGAGTTCTTTCCTCCTGTTGTTTGATGTGCACTTAGGATATTAAAAAATAGGTTTTATTATTTGCATAAGCAGAGGAAATTTAGAAGCGTCAAAATTCTAAAAGAAAAGCATCATAGTGCAGCCCACAACTGGACAAAAAATATTGCTCAAGGTTTCTAATTTCTTCTACCTTCTCTTATTCTTTTTCTTTCTGCCTTCCAACCTCTCTTCTTCTCCCTTTCCCCAAATACATAATTTTATTTATTACATCTCTTACTTTTTCTTAATTTCTCTTATTTCCTATTCCCTTTTGTCTTTTCATTCCACTCATTCGTTCAATTAATCAACATTACTTCCTGAATACGTCTAGGATACCAAGATAAAACAGACATGGTCCCTACCTCAATTTATGAAATAAGAAACTCCTACTAAGTCTGTCCAAAATACTTTATCACTCTGAAATCCTATAATGATTTGTTCCTCAGGGTATATAGATTTGTAGGAGAGATAAAGACATACAAAGTTAGCTGCAATACAAGGTGAAATGTTTTAAGTGCCAGAAAAAGGTCATTGATATAGTGCTATGGAAATTCAGTAGGAGGAAATTATTTTTCAGATGGGGTGGTAGTAGATCAATCTCATATCTGAATTTTCTGATCATTTCCTCTTTTACAATGTCTGTCCAGGCCTCTGAATACAGTGTTTAGATAGCGGGATTCTTTTGCTTGTAAGTTACCGAAACCTAAATCAAATTGGCTTAAGCAGAAAAAGGAGATGTATTGCCTCACAAAATAGCAAAGTGTCAGGCATAGAATCTAGGTATTTAAAGGATATCATAAAATATCTTTCCCCTCCTGGTCTTTGCTTTTCTTGGTGTTGGCTCTATTCACAGGCAGGCGCTCTCCTCATGGTTCCAAGAGGGCTGCCAGACTAATAGCCTACAAGTTTAGAGACCTCTGCAGTTCCAGCTTTCTCAGGAGTTTCAGAAAAAGTGCTCCTTTCGTTGGTCTGTCTTGGAAAATAGTCCCACTCCTGAATCAATTACAGTAACAAGAGGAATGGAATGCTTCCATTGGTCAGGCTACCAGTCCAGGGGTCACATTACCAATCCTGGAGCCTGGAGGAAGGTGAGACTTCCTTGTAAATGGACACAGTGTGTGCGTTTCCTTATTAAGGAAAATAAAATTACTGCTTGAGAGGAAGGGAGAATGGAAAAGAAACATGCAAAAACAACAGCTGTCTGCTACTCAGTAGGGGCTTAGTAAGGTATTTTGGTAGACATCATGGTGTTGATTTTATCTATTATATAGGCATGTCTGGCTGCAAAGAGAATCCCTCTTTTTCCCCCTGTGAAGGCATTAAGAAGTACGATTGGTAATTGCAAAATCGTCATGGGGATGTTAAGTAAAGCTTAGGGAATATAGTCAATAATGTGGTAATAACTACGTATAGTGCCAGGTGGGTACTAGACTAGTGAGTGGGATCACCTCTTAAATTATATAAACGCCTAACCACTATGCTCTACTCCTAAAATTAGTATAAAAATAATATTGAGTGTCAACTGTAATTGTAGAATTAGAAAAAGGAGGAGAACGTGAAAAAAACACACACACACAACTTTATTATCCTCAGCCTTTTCATCCTGTCTCACTCACTGTCAGTCCTATGCCCTGCAGACATTGTCAAGCTTGTTTGTTTGTTTATTTATTTATTTATTTAAACACATTAAAACATAGTTAGCCTGATTATAACAGTATTTTAAGTCTTTGTGGGTCTGTTTATGTTGTCTATTTTTTCTTGTTCACAGTGACTTTTTTGTGTGTATGTGTCTAGTTATTCTAGTTATCTTTTATTTTGTGCTGGTTATTGTATTTGAAAAATTATTTGTAGGAATAATGTGAATTCAGGGTGAAGGTACTTTATTCTTGGGTGCATTTTGAATTTGTTCTGCCAACCCCTGTGGGCACTATCTGTCTAGGATAACCTTAATTCAAATTCAATGTTTGAGGGTCTCTAGACCACCCAAGTGATGTAAATCTGAGATGCAAAATGTGGTGAGGGCTGGTTTACTCTTGAGCCATCTTGACTCTAAGGGTATAGCTGGGGTACCAGCGTATTGTGAGGAGGGTCTCCTATTTAATCCTTCCTGAAAAAATTGAAAATTCACATTTTTATGTTGGGCCAATAGCCTCAGGATGAAAGTGACTTTTGAGCTCACTTGATATACTGGGTTCTTATTTGGTCTGTGATTCCTTACTGTCTTATTAGCTCTTTGTGGCTGTTGGGAAAACGTTATTACATTCAGCAGTTTTAGTAGTTCTCTGCAGGAAAGTTGGTTCAAATAATCTAGTCCGCCATTCCTGGGAACCGGAAGTCTTCTCTCTGAACATCCTGATCTATACTTCATCATTCTTGTTTTCTGCCCCTATTCTTTCATTGTGCTCTGCTTGTGGAGAGGTCTTACTGGAATGGGATAGCCAAATCTACAGTTTTGATGTGACATTATGGATCAACTTCTCATGGTATTTGCTGCACCTCTTTCCTTGTCTTGAGAGTGATGGTGTGGGGTCCTTCTGATTTCTCCAAAATACTTATCATCTTGGTCCATTTGGACTCTTATATTGTTGTGATATCTATCTTTCCAATCTTAACACATTTCTGCCATCTGAAAGCATGCTAAAAATTACAGTGTAACACAGGTGAGGGATCCCAAATATACAAGTGATGTTGCACGTGCAGAACTGTAGTATAAAATTGTAGCTGGGATTTTTAACTTACTTTCCCCCTAGAACTGAAATAGATGGGCAGCCACCTAAGGTCTTACTTGATTTGTATAACAGAAAAACTTTAGGTCTTGCTTACAGAAGTGTAACTTGAGTCACCACAACAGAGCATCACATTCCCAGAGCTCCTTGAATGAAGAGGAGGTCAGGTCTGTTGAGCAAGGACCCTCACTGTAAATCTTTCTCCTAGCCTTTCCCAAAAGGACCTGGTGCCATTCATTCAGATGACTGTGTTTGGGGGGAGAGGTAATAACCAGACTTTTGGGGACTACTATTAATTTTTTGACATCCAAAATGTCAAGAGGAGGGGCTTATGAAGACTAGGTAATTAATGGACTTTTGGCTTGGGTTCATTTCCCAGTGGGCCTAGTGGATCACCACATTCACACCAGCGTTATTTCCTCCGTTCCGGAATGAATAGAGTAGACAAAGTCAGCAACTACTAGCAGAACCTCACATTGCTTCTCTGCCCTGTGTTTACATTTTTGTATTATCATGTATACCAGATATGTATTATGATTTTTGAAGTTTCTGTAGTGTTCCAAAATTAAAGTGGCTTATAAAGATGAATATAATATTGCAAAGTAGAATACATTAAAAATAGGTGAGTAAAACACAGTAAAAAGAAAATAAGAATAGAAAGATAAAATGGAGCAAGAAATGAGACTACCGTGTTTCCCCGAAAATAAGACCTAGCTGGACAATCAGCTCTAGGGCACCTTTTGGAGCAAAAATTAATATAAGATCAGGTCTTATTTTATTGCAAGACCAGGCCTTTAATATAATATAATATAATATAATATAATATAATATAATATAATATAATATAATATAATATAATGTAATATAATACAATAATATAATATAATATAATATTATAATACCGGGTCTTATATTAATTTTTGCTCCGAAAGACTCATTAGAGCTGATGGTCTGGCTAGGTCTTATTTTCGGGGAAACAGGGTAGTACACAAAGAGCCTGCCTGTGTTATACACTGGCTGACAGTAAGCTACACATTTGCTTTTGAACAGTAACACAATTCATTGTAACCATAAGTTAAAGACAAACTAATTGCTTAGAAGAGGCATATCTATTTTGGATACTAGGACTGAAAAAAAGTGCTGGGGAGGGTATATTCTTTTCTTAGGGATTACCTGTTGTATTGTTTATCTCGATTTGCATCACAGTGAAAAGAGGTATACTCTTCACATGAAGGAAAACTGAGTCTAATTCTTAAAATAGCTAAGAATCTTTATGCATGTCTTGTTATTAACTGGATATAGTAACACTTCCTTCCAGCAACTGCATTCACACAAAAGAGAATGGAAATGACACACATTACTTTAGTTCAAAAGCGTTCAGAGCACACAAGATTAAATAAAGGAAGTAACTTTAAAACTTCAGGTCAAATCTTGAGTTTTCTCTTATGAGCTGGTCTGAGTTGGACTTCCTTGCCTCCTGGATCTCTTCCATGGGGATAGAGAGCAAAATGAGAACCAGGCCTTATCACATCAGTCTACAGAAGAGTTCTCATGTGGCAGGACACAGCATTAATATTTGGAGGAGTCAAATATTTACACATTTTTCAAATGTTAAATAAGTGATTATGGTGTGGCTTTTTAAAACAACAAAATAGCCTGGATAAGGAGTGGTCAATGACCTTGTTGAAGATCTTTCATATTAATTAATTTAATTATTTCATACAAAATATAATAAATGACCATAGGCTATCACATGCAACTAGCAAAATGGACATTCAGCTTATATTTAACAGGTAAACAATTATACTATCAATATGACTCAGTTGCAAAAATGATGTAATTTATTCCAAAGCAACTAATGGATAAATTCTAGACTGAAGGAGTGACTTTAACATCAACTGATTTCAACAATGAATAAGAAGATTGTTGAAAACTTCAAATTTGAGAATATGAATATCTGATAACATAAAAGATAAGAGAATTTTAAATCAGTTAGCTAATGAAAATGAGTGTCAGAGCCAAACTCAATCAAATCTGTGAACAAAAATTCTTAGGAAAGATTCAGAAAAATTTAAATCTGTTCTAATATAGTCTTGCCATACGGCAATAAAATCATTAACATCTTATGATTTTTAACATTTAAAAAAAGTATGCGGAAACTGCCAAATGAAAATTTAACAATGGCATGGAGAAAAGCTTTAAGTATGATACAAACACAGAAGCTATATAAGATAAGACTGATAGATTTAACTACATAAAAAATATTTTAAAATTTTCATCATAGTAATATATTCGACAGCAAAGTTAAGAGACAAATGATAAACTTAGAAAATATTTGAAACTTAAATCACAAAAGATAATACCAGGGGTGCCCCCAAAAAATATATACAAGTGGACACTTTGGTCAGTGTTACTCAAGCAGTAGTTTGCCGTAATCAGAAGTGTCTGGACACTGATGGTAACCACTTTGAGCACCTTTTGTAATCGCAGAAGTCAAATGTGACTTATATTCATCTTTTGTTGTTGGTATATATTGAGTATTACAATTGTAATAAAATTTTCCTTTCTTAAAGCGTGTATACATTTTTTTGGCACCCTTTGTATATATCTATATCTATGTATCTATGTATCTATCTATCTATCTGACTATCTATCTATCTATCATCTATCTATCTCCTATAATGCAAAAATAAATAACAAAGAACATAGAAAAGGAGGTAAACAATATCTTGGAGAGTTCGTGGAAAAGGAAATATAAATTGCTCGAATATATTAAAGACATATAATTCATTTCAAAGAAAAGAAATACAAATTAAAATTACTGAGATACCTGTTTTTGCCTAGGAGTATCAAAGATAAAAATATGTTGGTTGGTATGTAAGGAGACAGACCTTTTCACACACAGTAATTTGATAGAACCTCTATGGAAGGTAATTTTAAGAAGACATACACACACACACACACACACACACACACACACGCATATTCAAGTATTTGATCCAACTTTTCTACTTTTAGGAATTTGTAATGCAAAGGTAAAATGACCCATGAAAAGATTAATCGAAGCCTTGCTTATAATAGGAAAAGAATGAAGATAATCTAAGTAGCTATCAGTCGGGAGCTGGCTAAATACAACCGTACAATGAAATGATATGTGATTGTATGGAAAGAACAAGAAAGTTCTTTATGAACTGATAGTGAATGAACTCTAAGATGTATGAAAAAAATTGAAGTGCAGTTAGTGGATACATTATTCTAGTTGCATAAAAGACAAGAGGAAGAAAGTATGTATGTGTACACACCCACACATGCATATAGTCATACGTCACATAATGACGTTTCAGTCAACAATGAACCACAAATTCGATGGTGGTCCCATAAGAGTATACAGTGAAGGGTTTAGCAGAAGCTTTTGCAGACCTCACCAAGCTCCTTAAAAAGTTTGAAAACATGGAGCCCCCCAACATGGAATGGTTTTCATTAATAGAGAGGAATGTTCATGGTGCATTATCTGCTTATAAGCAAATCTCTGATGAAAAAAGAAACCAAGCAAACTACCATGGACATAGTTCTGAAACGAGTAATACCTCCTCAAGAAGAGCCTCGGGCAGGTCCTCCAGGTGGTATTCCAGGAAAACACATTGTTATCACAGGAGATGACGGCTCCATGCCTGTTACTGAACCTAAAGATTTTTCCCGTGAGACAAAGTGTGGAGGTAGGAGGCAGTGATAATGAAGATCCTCACCCTGTATAGGCCTAGGGGTGCTCCTGCCTTAGTTCTTAACAAAAAAGTGTAAAAAGTTAAACAAAATAGGAAAAAACTTACAGTATAAGAATATAAATTATTTTTGTACAGTTGTACAATGTGTTTTAAGCTCCATGTTATTACAAAAGTTGAAAAGTTAAAAAATTAAAAAATTATAAAGTGATAAAGTTACAGTAAGCTAACTTTAATATTGAAGACAAAATATTTTTTATAAATTGAGTATAGCCTAAGTGTACAGTGTTTATAAAGTCTATTGTAGTAATACCCTCGCCCTTCACATTCACTCACCACGCATCACTGATTCACCTAGAGAAACTTTCAGTCCTGCTAGCTCCATTCATCATGAGTGTCTTACACAGGTATACCTTTTTTTTTTTTTTTTTACCTTTTATACCATATTTTTACTGTACTTTTTTCTATGTTTAAATATGTTGAGATACACAAATAGTTATCATTGTGTTACTGTCATCTACAATATTCAGTATGGTAACATGCTGTATAGGCTTGTAGCCTAGAAGCAATAGGCTATCGCAATCTGTGTTTGTGTAAGTGCACTCTATGATGTTCGCACAATGATGAAATCACCTAATGACTCATTTCTCAGAATGCATCCCTGCTGTTAAGCGATGCATGACTTTGTATCTCTCTTTCTCTCTCTCTACACACACACACACACACACACACACACACACACACACACTTTCTTGCTAAGCACAATATATCTCTGAAAGTATACTCAAAACATGGAAGGTTCTACGTGGATAACTAGTTGTCTCTGAGGAGGAGGGAGGACAACTGTCTGGCTGGGGCAGAACCTTTTCCTTGTATGCCTTTTATTAAGGATTGTATTTTAGCTGTATGAATGAATTACACGTCAAAAAAGCGAAGTACACAAGTTGTCTCCCATTTATCACCTCATCCCCTCCTGCCTTCAGTTAACCTTTTTTATCACTGAAAAGTGTTATGAAGTCGACCTCATCAGTATGCTTCTCTGTGAACGGACACCAGGCACTTGTCTATTTACAAAGCTAGTTTAATGAAACCACCATCTAAACTCAGTTTGACCAAAAGTCCATTGAGCCTCCAAGATTGAGAAACTGTGAGCTCTGAGCCTCAACAAGAACACATTCAGAGTTTAGAAATGAAAGGAAGCAGAAATACAGGATTAAAGTTAATGATAGTTTAGGATCGCTAGGGTTGTATTTTTTAAAGCAAGAACATTCCTGGGTTCTTGAAATCTGGAAAAATATTCAGTGAATAGCAAAAAAAAAAAAAAAAAAAAAGAAAAAAAAATCTGCATTATCAACAAACTTGCCCCAAAGAGATTAAGTACCTTAAGAACTAAGTGTGACAGATTTTTGAGGATCAGTGGTGTCTTTAAAAAGCAGAGACAGACCAGGAGGAAGCACAACAAGAAAGGAATTAGGAATCTTCTTTTCTCCCAAAGCCCATTCTTATCTTATTAAGAGCATTAACCAATCTTCAGCAGAAGCAGTGCTGTTAGAATTCTTTTTTATGAACTGGATCTGTGAGTTTACTAACCTGAAAAGTATCTCTGGTTTAAAAAATGTCAACTTGAGACCTAAATGATTAAAATTATGGAAAATAATCTTTGAAGACCAGGTTGAAAAGGATCTGTAAATTTAACTAAGGATGACAGTGGCTAATTCTCATTTTTCTACATTGAAAACCCATCGATGATGAGTTTGTCCTCACACTAATTAGACCCCATAGCAAACTTCTTGATAGAAATAGAAAATGATTACAAACCAGAACATGGTAGAGGGGAAAGAGATCTTGGTCTAATTTCTTAAAAATACCACCAAGGAAGCTGTGATCCAGAGAAATTCCCAAAGTGACCCACGTGATTAATGATAGCGCTAGTTCTATTTGGTCTTGTGCTAATTTTGCTTTTAAATATTTTAAAATACACTGATAACCACTGATCTAGAATGGGTCTCAAAGCTGTACAGGAATGCAGAGGGCTTGTTTAGAGAAGACTTTGTTCTCCCGTGGATTTAACTCCTTTAGAAGTACAATAAATTTGGTGCGTGCATGTATGAGGGGAGTGGTGTTTATGATGATGGAGGGATATTCACTGGAATATAAAGTCGTCACACTTGGGCCACTCACTCCCAAAGCTGAAATGTTTCCAACTGCTTCCAAATTCTGTGATAAAAATCAAAGACTCAGAGAAACAGATCCACTGTTTCTGCAGTGTGTTTTGTCTCTGTGCCCTGTGGGCCAGTCTCAGGCTGAATTTTCTTATCTAGGAAATGGGACCAGTGACCTCAGCTCAGATTTACTTTGGTGTTGTCAGGCATGCATAAGAGGAATAACACTGAAATTCTTAGCACACAAATATTGCTGTGTAATAGTGACGCTGGTAAAGATAGTTCTGGGTAGGCAATAATGGAATAATTAATAAACATGACTATTCTAATGTTTTATTGTTTCTATATAATTGTCTCAAGTCTCCAAAATTTTGAACAGCTTCTGAAACTGAAGGCATAGTAAAGAAAACATAAGTGGTACAAAATGCTAGCATAATAATATGGTACCTGTGGCCATATCCACAAACATTCCTCCTGCCATCGTTAGCAGTATAAATTCTTATCTGTAGCCTAAAGGAGTAAATAAATACAGTCATTCCCACAGTAATGAATGCAAGACAGAGTTCACCAGAATGAAATCAGGTAACATCAAGTGTATTTCATGTAACATTTTGTTAAACAGAATATTCCCCAAACCCAAGGCGCCCAAAAGTATGATTCAGGAAACATTGAGGGTGGGGGGAGGATTATGAATGAAAAATACTTAAGTGGAAAGTGAACTTTTCTGTAAAGAAGCAAGGTCCCGATTTCTTGAGTATTGCAAGCAAGAGATCAGAGGTTTTTTTGGAAGTTTTCCTGGAGGAGAAACAAAGTCAAGAAAGAACACTTCCGAGGATAAAGCAAAAGCTATTGGCAATACGCTTTCACTACCTCAGCGGAGGGCGCCTTTCAGTTTCAGCCCGTGCTAATAGATCTTCCCGTAAAACAAAGCCAAGACGTAAATGAAAAAGTGGCATAGGTGTGGCATCTTTCGGGATGCGGCTCAAATTTAAACTCCGCTTGTCCACAGCAGCAGTCCCGGACCGGAGCACGGGAAGGTCTGGAAGAAACCACCAATCAGTCAGATCTTCCAGCAGGAAGGTCAGCACTGAGGTTGGAACCGAACCCGCAGCGCCGGAGAGAACGCTTTGGGGGTGAAGCCAGCTGGGCTCCCGGGCCTTGCACGGTCAGGGGGCGCCTCCGTGTCAGGTGCTCTTCAGTGTGGCCACCCACTCCAGGGAAGCCGGGAGGGGATTCAGTTGGGGTCAGGCTCGCTGGAAGCTGTCAGCTCTCTTTAGGACCTCAGGGAAACCCGAGAGTTTCTGGCGTTAGGACCCAGGAACTCCGAGGCAGCTTTGACTGAGATGCCTTGGACCACAGCACCACCTACTTATAGAAGCATCCCGAGCCTCAGCTGAGCAGCATCTCCGTCGGAAAGTGCGCTCGCCACATCCTTTCGGCCTCGCGTGAGAGTTCTGTCTCCCACAACTAGAAAAGGGAGAAACCTTAGCTGTGAAGTAGCTGTGGAGAGGGCTCAGGACATCGCCCAATAGGCTAGGGACCCAGAGAGTGAGAGCGGGCGTGCCCCTCGCCGGAGGCTCGCACTCCCGGGCGGGGACGCAGCATCCTAGAGGCTGCGGACGCGCCAGCCTCGCCGCTCTCCTGCCAGGCGCCGCCAGTCCAGAGGACCCTCGGTGCACTTCGAACCCGCGGCGGCCGCCGTAACCCCGAGCTGCCACGCGCTCCCGGTGGGTCTCGGCAAACTTTTCCCCAGCCCACGTGCTAGGGAGGCGGCTGGCTTCCGGAGCCGGGGATGGAGCGCCGCTCCTAGGCACGCCGCACCGCCCGAGACGTAAGAGCTCGCGGCAGGCGACCCGCGCCCCGCCACCGCGACCACGGCGCTTGGGTACCCCACAGTGGAACTAAAGGGCCGAAAAGCGCTTCTTTAACCCTGCGCCCTCAGTGCCTTTGGAGCACTTTCCTTTCCCCGGGGTCGCACACGCCCTTTCTCCGGGGTCGAAGCTTGCAGCTCAGCAGAGATTGCTAATTCACTGATTGTAATCACCTTCCTCTCCAAGTCGCAGGCAGCTGTGCGCGCTGGGTTAAGCTGCTCCGCGGCTTGTGCCAGGCTATGAGTTCGCTTCCCCCTCCCTCCCCTTCTTAAGTTGGGACGCGCGGAGAGGCCGCTGCCTCCCTGGGGCTCTCTCCATCCCCCACCCACCCTGTTTCTCCTCCTCGTCTCTCAGGTTCAAGGCGGAAAGGTGCTGACGGTGCCGAATTGAGCAGTGCGGCCCCGGGGCTAGTGGCGACTCTGCGTCTTCTCCAGCAGCGAGGTCTGCGCCGGCTCCTCCGATGAGCCCTCCAGTTCCCCGACTTTGAGAGGCATCTCTCACCCGTCCGACCGCCCAGATGCAGTTTCGCCTCTTCTCCTTTGCCCTCATCATCCTGAACTGTATGGATTACAGCCACTGCCAAGGCAACCGATGGAGACGCAGTAAACGAGGTGGGTCTTGCTCCGCCGGAGGTGCGTGGGGCCGGGGGGCGGGTCGCCCAGCTTACGCCCGGACTCCCGCGGCTCAGGGGCAGGATAGTGCCCTCTCCCCTCGCTCTTGCACACTTCCGCTCCCCACTATCTACAGAACCCTGTCTTTTCTGTCCTCGGAAGGCGCGGCGAGGGAGCGAGACGCGCGGAGAGCCGGGCGTCTCGCCGGCACTCAGGGCTAAGTGGTGCGGTCGGTGCCCAGGTTTCGTGCCGCGCCTCGACTCCTAAACTCTTCTCTTTCCGTCTCATTTCTTATCGGGCACCCAGTTTTCTTGTTCTTTTCTGTGTCTCTTTTTAGTGCTCTTTCCCACCTCCCCTGTGGCTCATCTATCCCTACCTTCCCCCACGCACACGCGCCCGAAATCCTCATCCCAGATCGCTATGGACACAGCCTAGCATAGTGTGTGTGTGTGTGTGTGGTGTGTGTGTGTGTGTGTGTGTGTGTGAGAGAGAGAGAGAGAGAGAGAGACAGAGAGAGAGAGAGTTAGAGTTGCGGAGGAGTAGCATATCGAGGTGGAGAAGCTGTATTTCCAGGAAAAGGGCAATATTGATCTCTTTTTCTGGATCCTAAGAGTAGTAGGCACGATTCACGGAACTTTCTGTGTTGAGCAGTAACTCTTGAGCAGGTTTTCTGGGGAGCGCTCGCCCGCAGAGTGATGTTTTGGGGACAGGCCCGACTTTGCCCTCTCCACTTACTTCCCTCAAAAGCAGCTATTTCTGAGAGAGGTTTCTGTTCTCACTGAAATTCACTTGCGGCTTTTGAACCGCTTCCTCCCACTCCATCACTTGTGTGCGCAGCGGGAAGGGCGAGTGAAAATCTCCAGAAAGGTTTCAGAAAGCTAGCTTTCCTGCAGATTTGGTGCGCGAAGCTCATCTCTGAGTCCTGCGGTGGCTGCAGCTAATCCAACTGCATTTGAGGGACAGAGCTGCTGAACACAATTAGGTCTTCTGGGGGATTTAAACAACTCCCCCTTTCTTTTTCCCCACCTTGTATGTATTAATATTACCCGCTCCTGGGAGGTGCACCGCACGCAGCCCCTTAGAGCTATCTAGTAATTTGGACTTTTTCGCGGTTAGAATTTGTCTTGAGTTTAACACATCTGATTTTTCTGGGATATAAATGTCTCACTCGACCTGTGATGTGATTTGTTTATAACTCGTTTTATGGAGTCTCCGGTCCTACATCCAGATTTGGGAGAGAGCTTTTCGCGTTCTAATTTTTCATAGTTTTTTTTAGGACGTCGTTAAGCTGTTCTCACCTACCCGTGGGGCTGAAGTTGGCCCGCCCAAGGGCAGCGCTCGAGATAACTCTGGCGTGCGACTTTCTTAGCCCTGTTCAATTGACACTGCAGACCTGTGGGTTATAAGGATCCCCCTTTCTCTCACTCTCTTTCTCTCTTTCGACATTTGGAAAATGCAACTTTTCAGAAATTATTCTGCATAAAAATACTAGGGAGAAATTTCTTCCCAGAGGTCATGAAAGTGTGATATTGATATTAGTCTTGGAAAAGTCCCTTTCCGTCTCTCTCTCTCCTCCCCTCACCCCCAATGGCTCCTTCTCCACCCCAGTGTTTTCTTTCAAGGTATTATTCAGTAAAGTTGGCAATTTTTTATTACACTGGTCAGAAGTGTTTGGAGAGACTTTTCCCCCTCTTAGAAGCAGAAGTTGCAGTCCCCTTGGTTGAAGAAACTCAAGGGCTTAAAGCTTGGGAAACATAGATTGTTAGCAGATTTACTAATTCAGGGATGCCTTTCTCATCCAACTGACTGTTGTGGCTGTGTAGGGAAGAATCACAAATATTGTTTTAGTAGAACTTAACGTGGAGATGCTATTTGGTGGAGAATGACATTATAGCACTCCTGCGGCCAGAAGAGAACACTGCATGCTTTCCTCCTCAGTGCCGTCTTCAAGTCCTGCCTATGCCTTCTTAGGTATCTGAGGCAAAACCTATTTATTTCAAAGCTGCTTTAGCAAAATCTCATACCTTCCACATCCCCACATGCTGACATTTAGAAACTAAATTCTGAAGTGTGCGATGGTAACTTCGCCAAACCAACCTTTCCATTTAATAAAATTCAAATACTTTCAAGTACATGTAAATTGGTAAAGTTGTACAGAAAAAAAAATCTATCAAAGTGTATCCCCCACCCCCTTTTTTTTTTAACAGATGTTCCTTCCCAACTCCCAAGTTTCTGGCTAAAATAACTGCGGTCCTTAAAAGTGACCACACTATCTGTTGCCAACAAAGGGTGTACTGTGTTTTTAATTAAAAGTGGAACTACTTAAAGGGCTGGCTAGACAGTGTAGGGTGATAGTAGCTTTGCTGCCTTGCAAGGAAGCTTAAGGATTGTATTGTGAGAGTATTGAAATGAATAGAGATCTAACTCAGGTTGTGTGAGTTGTTCCTCTTCACAAACTTAAGCTGGTTTTAATTGATCTCATGTCCACTGATTGATCCTACACCGATTGTTGCGCATACCACACAATCGGCTTTCCCAAAGGAGATTGGTTTAAATGAGTTCCTTGGTGAATGCTTGACGACTAGCCAAATCATGTCAGCAGTGACAGCTGACAGGCTAGAGCCTATTGTGGTCCCAACATTTCCCCCCTTTCTCTTTGTTTTCAGATAGTGGCAGTTAAATATTACTTTCTAGGAAGGAAAGTGATTAGTACCTTCCAAAAAGAAGGTGTTGTGGCTTCGGAGATCAGTTATTTTCTTGGCTTTGTGCTACGATGTAGGCAGCAATGATACCAGGATTGGTTAGGCTAATGCCTGGGATCTGATTCTTTTTTTTTTTTTTCCTTCCATATTCCATCTGCAAATAATCAAACCTTCACTGTGGAGCATTCTCAGAACTTCTTTGGCATTATGTTTAGTCTACTCTATGATCTCAGATGCGCTATAATATCATTTTCTTAATGAAATAAAATTCTTGGCAGAGATCAGATAATTTAGTCAGTTGAAATCAATTGCATCCAGTCTGGAATAGAGAGCAAATATATCATTTAACTCCGTGTTTTATTTCAAAATATAGCCAGAGGATTGAGAGAATAGAATTTTGACCTTCCCTACTTTTAGACAAACCGTTGGATGGGGGAGACCATCATGAACAATACCAATTACTCTTTGTTCCCTTTATTTAGAAAACAAATTCATAAAATATAAATGCATTTAATAAACACTAATAGAGCCTGGCAGCAATAAGTTAAAAAAAATAATTAGGCACAAACACAATACTGAGAATGAATATCTTGTAGAGAGGAGACACTGCCAATGTTTTGAAAAGCTAATTGACAACTCATGTGTATGGCGGCAGTAACTCATTGGACCCCTCACCCACCTCCCAGTTCAAAAGCATAGTCATTATTAGCTACTGTTAACCCGTACTGCCTGTATCTGTCCTGGGACCTCTTGCGATTTGTTTGTATTGTAAACTGGGTTATTTGATTCGTTTTATTTTTTGGAATGGTTGTAAGCCACATTTCAGGTTGAATTACTGAAAGGTGGATAGGCAAATCACAACTTCATTATAGTCTCCTGGGATTTCTTGAGCTTGGTGCATAGTGATTTATTTTTACATCTCTTTCATTCTGTGTATAGGCTCAGTCACATTTTAACTAGGGCTTTATGAAAACTTCTTGATAAAACTCTTTAAAAGCAGCAAGGCCCCTAACCGTGATTCGTGTTTCTGGTGGTCTGGTTGGTGGTAGGGGGCGTGGTATGACAAGTGTTTCCTGCTGTAGCCTTTTCCATACTGAAGTGTGGAAACATCTCATTTTCCTAAGATTAGATTTGGCTTCTTCCATGAAGCTGAAGTATTTATCACAAACAGTGTGGTGTATTTCTGGCAACTGATGTTGGTAAAAAAAACATAAATATTTTCTCTTAAACCTCATAGGGCTAAATCAATTTGTATTTTTAAAAATTTAATGAAGAGATTAAATGTCTAGCCATTACATTATTTTGTACACCTGAAACTAATGATAAAAAAAATTAATGAAGCGATTTGGAGATATCTGGTTTTACAAGTACTTTTAGTAATAGCATATTTCTTGCAGTATTCTTTCAAAATACAAAATGGCACATGGAACATATTAACCTACACTTAAATGAAAAAGCTTCAAAATACATTTTGTATGCTTACTTTTTTAAGTTCCAGAGTATTTCAGGAAAGCTGATGTGATGTTTAACTTTGCAACATAAGCATGTTCTTTCTTTTCTTTTGTTCTCTCTTTTGTTAATGGGCTGCTTTTTCTTCCCGCAGAATTCTGAGTTTTTCCGGCTAGTATCTTACTAGTGCATGGAGGTCAGAAAGTTGCCGTGCCCCAGCCAACATCTTATTTAGCTACTGAAATTTGGAAGTGATTCAGAATAGGTGACATTCCTCCAGGTCTCCATTTAATCCTGGCTTTCTTTATCTGCTTGTAAAATCCAGCTTGGGTAGAATCCAATATTTGCAGAAATCCCAAGTTGGAAATGACACTTCTAATTCCTGTATGCAAACCCAGCTCTTGATTTATTGTCCAGGCTACTTTTGACTTCTTTCCTTTCAACCAACTGCCTTTTAATCCTTTTTTTTTCCTTCTGGAAATAAGCATTCTTATCCCAAGGCCAGGGAATAGATGACAGACGAATCATTTGATAAAACACCTGATAACCACACTGCTAAAGGGAGGTAGTAAGTTCTGGGATGAAAATAAAGTTTGAAACTTCCTTTTTTTTTTTCAAACTATCATGATGTTCATTATTTTTTCCCATGATCTGCAGCATTCAAGGATTGACCATTAGGTAAATACAGTGTGGCGTGTCCATATTTATAAATTTTCATATTTTTAGCTGGGATACATATGGAAGGTGCTAATTAATACTAAAGTGCATATATTACGTACATAACTATGATAGGGAATGTATATATACCTGTATGTATATGTGTGTGCATATTTAGGTGTGTAGGTATATGTTGAAAAGGGGGTGGGGACGGTATGACTTTGGAGAATTGGGTTTTTGTGACTAAACAGGATTTTTACTTATCTTTCTCAGTTCTTGTTTTCTCTTCATCTTTCTCTCAGGATGACAACAAGACAGAGGACAGTGGAAGGGAGGACAAGAAAGGGGAGGGAGGGAGGAAGAGATGGATGAGAAAGGAAGGATAGAGCATTTTTAGTTTGTCCAAAGCCAACCCCCCACCTAGTCTCCTCTAGGATATTTCTGTATGAGTCACCCTCTTTTCAAGCATGCTGCTGTTCCCCAATTTTAAAATTCTTAATTTCCTCCTTCCTCACATTGTTTTCCAATCTCTTTCCCTTTTCTTCACTTCTCCCCTTTCCTTCTCTTGCTTAACAATCCTCTCGTTCACTCTTCAATCTGTAACAATCTGGCTTCCACCTCCATCATTGTACTGAGAGGGTTTTCTTCATCCATATTCAATACTCACCTCATTGCCAACTCCACAAATATTATCACAGTCCCCTATTACTCGTTCCTCTGGAGATATCTTATCACTCGTTTCCAAAGAAAGTCTCTTCCTTTGGCTAGTGACACCACACTCTAGTTGTGTTTCCCACTTCTCTTTGATCCCCTCATTGAGAGCAGGCGTAGACTAGTATTTCTTTACCTTTATCCTTTCATTGGGGATTTGACCCATCCCTGTATCTTAGACTGTAATTTCAATGTAGAGTCTTTCAACTCAAGCCCCAACATTTTACAGAATGAATGATTTTTTTGAGCTGCAGATTATGTTACCCTCTGATTTCTCATCTATTGCTTTATGGATAGCTATTCCACTCCATGCACACTTAAACTTGACAACTCTTTCCTCTTCTATGTCCTCTCCTAACTGTGTTCCTCTGCCTGTGTTCTTCTTTCTATTCATGGGGTTTCTATGTGTCAAGGCTGGAAGCCTGTTTTATTAATTCATTCAGATTTAGTGAGTCTACCTCAGAAATGTTGTTTACATCCACCCCATCCTTCCCTTTACCAAAGGTTATTTTCTAGTTCAGACCCTCACTGACTCCTCATGTCTCAGCAGCCACTTCTTCCTCACTCCATCCTTTACAGTGTTGCCGCACTGAATTTTTCTCATCCACAGATCTAATCATGTTCCGTCTTTGCTAATAGACCTCCAAACATCCCAGGTCTCCATATGGACAGTACAATAAATGTCAGTCTCTTCCGCGTTGCATTCAAGAGTTCCCCACCATCTGACTGTTGTAGCCTGTTTCCAAATCTCTATCACCCTGAAAGCACTATACGCTTGAGCTATACCAGATTACTTCATTTCCAAGCATACCATGTGTTTTCATGTTTTTATGTTGTTGAGCATGTGGTAGACCCCAGGAAAAGGGCACTGCCTCTACGAAGTCTTCCTGGAATTTTCCGCCTTTCTTCTGAAGCCAAAGTCAATTATTCCCTCATAGTTTTCTTAGCTTTTGGTGCCACTCTTAAAGAACTCTTATTTTCACATTTATTCTGGTTATTTTGTCACATGTGGTGACTTAATGAGAAAGGCTGGCTTTTTTATCTTTTTTTTAATTCGAAAGTCTTTGGACATAGTTGCAGTTTGAATGAATGGTTAGATAATAGGTGTAATGAGTTTAAAGACAAACAAAAAAACCCACTGAGGTATAAAACCATCCCAGCCCAGTCCTTATTCTGAGGTCTCTTCTCAAAATCTTTGCCATTTTACAGAGTGCTAGTGCCTGTTGCGTATCCACATATGTGTTATGTGCCTTTGGATCAGCTCCCACTCCTGACATTCCCACACCCTTGTGAATGAATGAGTGACGTTTGCAGTGGCCTGTCCTCCGCAGCCCCGCCCAGCCCCCATAGATTCATGCCTGTGGCTTCTCTTATGGAGACTTCTATCGGTGGATCTGTTTGCTATTTGAATGATAGAGTATCTCAAATGACGGGTGAGTTTGGGGCATGGTAAGGTAAACTCTGGGAGGAACCTGTATGTTAGAAACACTTCTAGAGAAAGGGTCGATAAGGGATTTTCATCCCCAAATACTTTGCCTGTACGAATAATCATTTAGGGGAAAATTAAAGAAAGTGGTGTCTGTGTTCTTAAAGGCAATCATATTAATAACATAAATTAGTGCAGGAAAACATTCAATCTGCATTTTTTTATGTTTATGACTTTAGTATAAATATAGCTATGTAGACATACCTGTGAGAGACATAAGTAGGGGTGTGTATGTGTGTGTGTGTATTTCAGAACAAGTTCTTCTGTTGGAGTGCATAGAATACATAGGTTTTCAGTATTGTGCCTTCCAGGAGAGCCCTGAGATATTACTACCCTTCAAAGGAGGTGAGACTGGGTTGACTTTTCAAGAAGGTGAGCTGCTTACTGAAATAAATACGATTTTTAAAACTAACAGTTAAATGGAAGAGAGCTAGAACTAGAATCCAACCTTCCCGAATTCCCTGGCCTTTCCTGTACACAGTACACCTTTAACATAAATATTCATTTAAAAAGGAAATAAATCACCTTTGAACCCATTCAAAAGGTCTTTGGTGTATAGACTTTTGTTGAGCCTCAGAACTTCCTAGAACTCATAATTATGCTAATAACATAACTGATACTAAGTAACTGAAGGCTGAGGGGGTAGATTAATTGAGGTGTAGGACCATAAGTATTATATAATCTGATAAAAATTTGCCTACTGCGTTGGTAAATTTTTTGATCACTATTGTTTTTTTCAAAAAAAATCATTATTCTTGTATATGAATTATAGTAACCTCTTATATTTCTGGAACAACAGTAACCAGAATAAATATGTGTGTTTGTGGGTGCACGCTTGTGTGTGTGTCAACATGTGTTTGTATGTATGTATGTATTTTATGTATACACACATATAACCATCGTAATACAATCAGAGTAACCAATCAGGATTAGAGAAAAGCTATTAAATACTGTTTTTACCATAAAGCATTGAGAAACAGACATAGGTAGCTTTCCCTCTTATATAGTTGTTTGGGGAAAACCTTTACAATTTACTTAAAACCTTTCAATTTTCATCACCTGCTGAAGGATATTAAGAACACTCATAAAACAGGTAGGCTTGCGCAGAACATTTCTTTTGAGTAGGGTTTCTTAACTTGGCTTCCAGAGGTGGGGCCAGGGTTTTTCTGTCTACTGAAATTAGAAGGAAAATCTTTTCTTGTTGTGGGGGTAATGTATAGAGAGAAGATCTAGAGCTTTCACTGAATTCTCAAAGTGACTCATGGTTCATTTCTTGCCTTCAACAGGTTAAAAAGCTTTGGTTAAAGAAATAGGAGGTCGACCTTCTTAATTAGCATGATGCCAAACGGCTGCTTCAAATTGGTATAGAAATTTGTTCCCTAAGTTTATTTTCCATGTGTGGGTTTCCAGCCATTTGCCCTGTGTGTATTCACAGTATGAGGACACATTTGAAGCACTATCTCAAGATTTATTTCAGTAAATAATTACTTGGCTAATAATCTCTCACGCAAAAAATAGTTGTTAAACTCTCCTCTCTATTTCCCTAAAAAGTTTACAAAAATATAAATAGTATAAGGGGTTCTGTTAAAACTTCTCATATGGTCTAATTTTGATCTCATTAATACAACAATAATATAGAGTGTTAGAAATCGCTGTTGCAGTTTTCCAGCTGATTGCATACGGTGCTGGCATTGATGTGACTTGTATCTCTCACACTGCTGGTTCATAGACTGGTCAGAACCAGGCTGAGCACTCTTCACTTCTGGCCAAGTGGGCCTCTGCTAGATCCTTGCTTCTGGGTCAACACATTTAGAATTGTTCTACAGTGATGGCCTTAGCCTCTCACCTCTCATTGCTGGATATGACTTGCCACGCAGCCACTCCACAATTAAAACACTCCGACCGATAGAGGGCACACTTTGCATTCTTTTCCTTATGCTTTGTTCTCTGAAGTTCTGTAGGATTTGTGCTTGCTTTGCTTTGCAGCGTAGGTTCAGTTGGTAAAACTGCTTTGCTTTCTCCAGAAAGATTGATGCCATCATCATCTTGACATTCTCACAGAGAGGGAGGGAAAAAGGAACCAATAAAGAGAGCTTTCAGTCTTAGCATTTCTGGTCTCTAATCTCCTTTTGACAAGATCTTCTCACTTAACCAACCTCACAGTTTTAGTATCTGGGAGGCAGATGTTAAAGTTAAAGACTGCATTAACCTGGAGATGGATGGATTCCAGTTTCACATACTCTTGGAAAACATTCATTCATTTGTTTGTTTGTTTTTTAAAAAATGTTTTCCGTAAAGTGCATGCCTACAAATTTACGCAACTGGTAAAATTTGGAGTTGCCCAAATGATTTCAAATTAATACTTCCCAATTAATTGTTTCCCAAATTCTTTCATCTTTATGGAGAGACCCATTTCTTTCAATAAACTCTCGCATTTTAGCCTTCTGAGAATAGTGAAAATTATCTGATTTTATTTTGAAAATCCAAAGTTTAATTTTTTTAAAAAAGATTCTCTTCCCTCTCCTGTAATAAAGTCTGAGGTAGGATTTAAAAATTCTCTGACCCCTCGTTGTTGTTCACCTTACATGCTATGTTGGAAGTCTCTTTTTGGAGTCAAAAGCTGGTTTTGAATGTTGAGGGATTTGTGCTGTATCATCATTAACCTGCACATTTAGTCTATCACACTACTTTAGTTTCAAGACCAGGTTTCAGTTTAGTTGAATCATAGTGGGGTTAATATTGCTCTGACTAAGTGACGTATTCAATGCCCATCACCCCCATCCCCCTTATAACCCTTTGGGGTAACAATGATATTTGTTTCCTCTCCTCTTCCACTGCCATAATTGGTCTTTGAAGACTCCCCACTGAATGAGAAACACTTGCAGCCCAGTGAATTGAGAAGCGTTGCACCTGGGACTCCCAGGTTACCTTTCCTAAATATACATTAAATTAAGGCAGCCCTAGTCTTTGACTTGTCATGTGCTCTGGGTAGTTCTTGTAGATAGAAGAATACTTTGTTAAAATTAATGCTAATTTTTGACACTTGCTTCTTGATGTGTTAGAGGTTCACTTTCTTTGGAGGTGTGTCTATATGTGTGTTTAAGGATCAGGTTTGTAGGGGAATTTTGAGGGACTCTTGGGTATTAGTTCTGGGCTCTTCTCAGTAGATATGAGGAAGTGGCCAAGAACAGCTGTAGGTTGGGAGATTGGAATGAGTACACTAGCTTAAATTTTTATTTATCCAAGGATCTGGACATCTGTTTGATACTTTGAGAGAAATCAGAGCTGTCTTGTCCACAGCATTACTTCTACTGGTCAAAGATATCTTGTGGAAACCCTCCTTCTACCAGCTTAGTATAGTGGAGAAACTTGTTTAGGGTTAGGAGACTAAGTAATTTGAAAAACCAAATGTTGTTTGATAATGGACAGCGGTAGTTCCCAGAAGCACAATTAGTGGGTTGAGGTTAGTTTGTTGTGGAGTTAGGGAAGCCCTTCATCCCAGGCCTGGTGGTCAATAAGTCATGCCGTGGCTGATGTGATTCTTGACTGAATCCTGTCAGTTATGAAAGATTTCTTCGTTCTTCCTTTAAACAATACTATCTGAAAATTGATGTAGGGCTTAGAAATTGCCCCTTGAAAATTGATCATCCAAAATTATGAATTTGATACAATTTAATCATTCCCTTATTCAGAAGTAAAAATAATTAGTTCTTTGCAGCTGTTATGGGTGATCTTAATATGATTTGGATTTGAAAGTGACTCAAGTGACTAATAACTGTTCTAAAGGCTTTGGCAAGCTACAAGTAGTCATCTTTGTGTTGAATTCCAGAGAAAGGTGTGAAGAAATGGCAGAAGCTGGACCTAGAGAGGGGAAGAAAGAGAGGGAACAAGGTCACTCCTTCCTGAGACTTGAAGCCTGTTTTGTGGAGAAAAGATGTGATTTATTCTACCCCTTGGAATTAAGACAAAATAAAGGAACTTCACAGGAAGATTATAGCTTATATTTAGGAAACTATCCATTAATGGGAGAGATCCTGAATCTTTGGAAATTGCCTTTTTCCAACAGCAGAGGGTATCTTTTAAGAGTTTTGTAAAGTCAGCGACTGTTGAGTGTAGAGGGACCTCTAAGGACCATTCACACCATAAGAGCCACAGTGAGACATCTGTAATACATCTGGCATCTCATAGGTATTTAAATAGAAATTCTTGTTGACAACTATTTGGACTCAAATTATAAGATTCTTGCCTTTCTAAATAGAGGAAACTGAACAAAATTGCTTAGATTCTGCATCATATGCCTCTTGAGTCATTATTCTGAACTTCAGTAATAAATAGTACTATAGATATTATATAAATTTAATCTGAATTCTTAAAAAAAAAAAGACATTTCCTAATTCTTGTATGACCATGATGTTGATTTCCAGAACATTTCATTATAAGCCTGAGATTTCAATGCAACTGTAAACACCATGGGTTATGCCATACAGTTTTTTTCTTTTTAAAATGGGGTTACTAGCCTGGTAGATAAAGAAGCATTTGACAAAAATTCATCATTAATAATACTTTGCATGTATGAAAGCATAATAGGCTTAAAAAATCCTTTTGGGAAAGGTAGAGAAATGCAGTTATATCTACGTATGTTACTTGAATTACATTCGACGGAGAGGGGTGAGTAATGAATGGACTGATGTCCACTTTGAGGGAAGACTCTGGTGTAGTACAGGACACTCTCTTCAGCCTTGTTTGGAACACTGTTTTCTTAATGGCTTGGTCGAAGACAGATGGCCTGCCAATCACACGTCTGCATAACATGAAGTTGAACAGGACATGTAAAATGTTGGTTGACTGGTTACAAAAAGATCTTGATGGCTGGGAATGACAGGATGAATTGATGAATGAAATCTTAACAGGAAAAATGTAGCGTTTAGCTCTGAAGTTCAAACCATCGAGTGAATGAAATGCTTTGATTTGTGTCAAACCATCGCCTCGTGTTAGCTTGAAGAGCAGGATGTTGGAGACAACAGGTTTTCACTGGTTTTTTACTCATCCTGAGTTTACGAGGTGATATTGTTGCAAAAAGAAATGGGCTGCATTAAGGGAAATATTTACCTAGATTCAAGAATGAGGCAGATGAAGGTTCCCAGCCCACGCCAGTGTTCTGTTCTTCTCTAGATGTCAGTACTTTCAGAAGTGCACTGGCAGCACACGTTACAATACTGTATTAATTTCCTAGGGCTGCTGTAACCAAGTACCACAAACTTGGTGGCTTAAAACAACACAAGCTGATATTCTCACAGTTCTGGAGGCTAGAAGTCCAAAGACAAGGTATCAGCCGGTCTATACTCCCTCCAAGACTGTACAGGAGGATCCTTCCTTGTCTCTTCCGGCTTCTGGTAACCCTAGGTGTTTCTTAACTTGTGGCAGCCTAACTCCAGTCTTTGCTCCATCTTTACATGGCTGTCTTCTCTCCGTGTCTTCCCTTCCTTCTCTTTTCTTGGAAGAATATCAATTATATTGAATTAGGGCCCACTCATGAACTCATGTTAACTTGATTACATCTGTAAAAGCCCTATTTTCAAATAAGGTCATATTCTCAGGTACTGGGGGTTAAGACTTCAACATGTCTTTTTTGAGGGACACAATTCATCTCATAAGTCCCAACCTTTTCAGACCCTGTGGGTTCTTTAAGTCCTCATTTTATTTTCACAACCCTGTGGAATAAGTATTATTATTTTTTTACTATTGATTGCACTATACTACTACTACTACTAATTATTATTATTATCAGTAGTAGTAGTAGTAAAAGAAGCAGTAATGATGGCAATAGAAGATAAATAATTAGAAGTAGGGCCTTTGCACATAGCCATACAGACTGTGTACTGGACATAAAACATATTAATAACACCCCCTGGACTTATGCACACAGTGACCCTGGGTGGGAATGGTTTGTAAGAGAATAGGGTTTGGACTAGGAGACTTCAATTTCCTTTCTGTTCCTGACGTTCTTTGAAATTGTGTGAATCCAAAAAATCACGTGGGCGTGTTTACTACTTTTTCAAATCATGAATCACATTGGCTTCTTGTTCAGCAGAAGCTGAACATTCTGTTTAGCTGGTTTCCTATTGAAGTTTACTGTCCTCTGAGAGCCGTTAGCATCCCCTATGGGACGTGACTGCAATGCTAGTGTCATCTCCTGTACCTTGCTTCTGGTGTGAGTTGTCTCACTAGTTTCCTCTGATTTTTGAGTAGCATTGACTATTGGCATTGCCAAGGAGCTTGATGTATTTATGCTTGTGTGCTATATATAAAGGACTAGTAAGAATATTCTTCTAAATATTCTCAAGTTTTAAATGAGAAAAATTTTCAGACATACAAAAAAGCAGAGAGGATAACATCATGAGCCCCATGTACCCATCACCCAGATTGAAGATATGTTGAGATTTTTGCCACTTTGGCTCCATCTGTTCTTTTTTTTTTTTTTAAATTTATTGGGGTGACAATTGTTAGTAAAATTACACAGATTTCAGGTGTACAACTCTGTGTTACATCATCTATAAATCCCATTGTGTGTTCACCACCCAGAGTCAGTTCTCCTTTCATCACCATATATTTGATCCCTTTTACCCTCATCTCCCACCCCCCATACCCCTTACCCTCTGGTAACCACTAAACTATTGTCTGTGTCTATGAGTTTTTGTTTCTCATTTGTTTGTCTTGTTCTTTTGTTGTTTTTGGTTTATATACCACATATCAATGAAATCATATCGTTCTCTGCTTTTTCTGTCTGACTTATTTCGCTTAGTATTATACTTTCAAGATCCATTCACGTTGTCACAAATGTTCTTATATCATCTTTTCTTACAGCCGAATAGTATTCCATTGTGTATATATACCACGACTTCTTTATTCATTCATCTCTCGAAGGACGTTTTGGTTGTTTCCAGGTCTTGGCCACCGTAAACAAAGCTGCAGTAAACATTGGAGCACACGTGTCTTTATGGATAAATGTTTTCAGACTTTTTGGGTAGATACCCAGGAGAGGGATTGCTGCATCATATGGTAATTCTATTCGTAATTTTTTGAGGAACCTCCACATTGCCTTCCATAGCGGCTGCACCAGTCTGCATTCCCACCAACAGTGTTTGAGGGTTCCTTTTTCTCCAAAGCCTCTCCAACACTTGTTACTATTTGTCTTGTTGATGATAGCCATTCTGACTGGGGTGAGATGATATCTCATTGTGGTTTTTATCTGCTTTTCTCTGATGATTAGTGATGTTGAACATTTTTTCATATGTCTATTTGCCATTCGTATGTCCTCTTTGGAGAAATGTCTCTTCATGTCCTCTGCCCATTTTTCAATTGGGTTGTTTGTTTTTTGTTGTTGAGTTTCATGAGTTCCTTGTATCCTTTGGATATTAGCCCCTTATCGAAGGCACTGTTTGCAAAAATCTTCTCCCATTCAGTTGGTTGCCTCTTTATTTTGTCGATGGTTTCTTTTGCTGTGCAGAAGCTTTTAAGTTTCATATAGTCCCATTTGTTTATTTTAGCTTTTACTTCACTTGCCTTTGGAGTTAAATTCATAAAATGCTCTTTGAACCCAAGGTCCATAAGTTTAGTACCTACGTTTTCTTCCATGCAGTTTATTGTTTCAGGTCTTATGCTTAAGTCTTTGATCTATTTTGAATTAATTTTGGTAGATGGTGACAAATAGCAGTCCAGTTTAATTCTTTTGCACGTGGCTATCCAATTCTCCCAGCACCATTTATTGAAGAGGCTGTCTCTTCTCCATTGTATGTTTTTGCTTCTTTGTCAAAAATAATCTGTCCATATTTATGTGGTTTTATTTCTGGGTTCTCAATTCTATTCCATTGGTCTGTGTGTCTGTTTTTCTGCCAATACCATGCTGTTTTGATTATTGTAGTCTTGTAGTACAAGCTAAAGTTAGGGAGTGTGATAATTCCAGTATTGTTCTTTTTTCTTAAGATTGCTTTGGCTATTCGGGGTCTTTTGTGGTTCCAAACAAATCGGATGATTTTTTGTTCTATTTCTTTAAAAAGTGCCGTTGGGATTTTGATGGGCATTGCATTAAATCTGTATATTGCTTTGGGTAATATGGCCATTTTAACTATGTTGATTCTTCCAGTCCATGAGCACGGAATGTCTTTCCATTTCTTTGTGTCTTCTTCAATTTCTTTTAAAAATGTCTTATAGTTTTCAGCATATAGGTCTTTCATATCCTTGGATAAGTTTATTCCTAGGTATTTTATTCTTTTTGCTGCAATTGCAGAAGGAATTGTTTTTTTTTTTTTTATTTCTTTTTCTGAGATTTCATTGTTAGTATATAGGAATGCAATGGACTTTTGTATGTTGATTTTGTAGCCGGCAACTTTACTGCATTCATTGATTGTTTCTAATAGCTTTTTGGTGGAGTCTTCAGGGTTTTCTATATATAGCATCATGACATCTGCAAACAGTGACAATTTAACTTCTTCATTCCCAATTTGGATGCCTTTTATTTCTTACTCTTGCCTGATTGCTCTGGCGAGGACTTCCAACACTGTGTTGAAAAGCAGAGATGATAGGGGACAGCCCTGTCGTATTCCTGAACGTAGAGCAAAGAGCTTCAGTTTTTCACCATTAATTATGAGATTAGCTGAGGGTTTGTCATATATGGCCTTTACTATGTTAAGGTATTTTCCTTCCATACCTATTTTATTAAGTGTTTTAATCATACATGGATGTTGTATCTTGTCAAATGCTTTTTCTGCATCAATGGATATAATCATATGATTTTTGTTCTTTATTTTGTTTATGTGATATATCACATTGATGGATTTGCGGATGTTGAACCATCCTTGTGCCCCGGGGGATGAACCCCACTTGGTCGTGATGAATGATCTTTTTAATGTATTGTTGTATTTGATTTGCTTGAATTTTGTTTAGGATTTTTGCATCTGTATTCATCAGATATTGGTCTGTAGTTTTCTTTTTTGTGTTGTCCTCACCAGGTTTTGGTATCAGGGTAATGTTGGCCTCATAAAATGAGTTAGGGAGTACTGTCTCTTCTTCAATTTTTTGAAGAGTTTGAGCAGGATTGGTATTAGATCCTCTTGGAAGGTTTGGTAGAATTCACTAGTGAAGCCATCTGGTCCAGGACTTTTGCTTTTGGGAAGGTTTTGGATGACTGATTCAATTTTGTTACTGGTGATCGGTCTGTTTAGATTATCCAGTTCTTCATGGTTCAGCCTAGGAATTCTATGTCTTTCTAAGAACTTGTCCATTTCTTCTAGGTTATTGAATTTGGTGGCATATAGTCCTTCGTAGTATTCTTGGATGATCCTTTGTACTTCTGTGGTGTCCGTGATAACTTCCCTTTTTCATTTTTGATTTTGTTAATTAGTGTCTTCTCTCTTTTTATCTAGGTGAGTCTAGCCAAGGGTTTGTCAATTTTGTTAATCGTTTCAAAGAACCAGCTCTTTGTCACATTAATTTTTTCTATTGTCTTTTTGTTCTCTATTTCATTTAGGTCTGCTCTGATTTTCGTTATTTCCTTTCTTCTGCTGACCTTGGGTTTTATTTGTTCTTCTTTTTCTAGTTCTTTAAGGTGTAACATGAGGTTATTTATCAGGGATTTTTCTTGTTTCTTGAGATAGGCCTATAATGATATAAATTTCCCTCTTAAAACTGCTTTTGCTGCATCCCAAAAATTTTGGGAGGATGTATTTTCATTGTCATTTGTTTCTATGTATCTTTTGATCTCTCCTCTAATTTCTTCTTTGACCCAGTCTTTCTTTAAAAGTATGTTTTTTAATCTCCATGTATTTGTGTTTTTTCCTGCTTTCTTTTTGCAGTTGATATCCAATTTCAAAGCCTTGTGATCAGAGAATATGCTTGGTATGATTTCAATCTTCTTAAATTTGTTGAGGCTGATTTTATGTCCCAATATATGGTCTATCCTTGAGAATGTTCCATGTACATTCTCTATACTAGAAAAAAACGTATAGTCTGATGTTTTAGGATGAAGTGCTCTGTATTTGTCAATTATGTCCATTTCATCTAATGTGTCATTTAGGGCTGGTATTTTGTTATTTATTTTCTGTTTGGATGATCTATCCATAGCTGTCAATGATGTGTTTAAGTCTCCTAGTATAATTGTGTTTTGGTCAATTTCTCCCTTTAGTTCTGTTAGTAGTTGCTTGGTATATTTCGGTGCTCCCTGACTGGGGGCATAAACATTGATGACTGTTATGTCTTCTTGTTGTATAGTCCCTTTTACCATTATGAAATGTCCATCTTTGTCTCTTGTTATCTTTTTCACCCTGAAAAAGTTTCATCTGATATCGGTATAGCTACACCTGATTTTCTCTGGATACCGTTTGCTTGGAGTGTCAATTTCCACCCTTTCACTTTGAGTCTATGCTTGTCCTTGTAGCTGAGATGTGTCTCTTGGGTACAGCATATGGTTGGGATTAGGTTTTTGATCCGATCTGCTACTCTGTGCCTTTTTCTTGGTGAGTTCAGTCCATTTACATTTAGGGTGATTATTGATATGTGAGGATTTCCTGTCATTCTATCTTTAGTTTTCTGGTAAGGCTGTGTCTCCATTGTTTCTTTGCCTTTTTGTTGTTGTCTATTATTTCTGTGTGGTTGTATTCTATGATGTTTCCCTCTGTTTCTTCTTTTATTACAGTCTATATTTCAGTTCTGGATTTTTTTTGAGTGGTTACCCTTAAATTTATGTAAAAGAAAGTTTGATATTTAGAGTATTCCATTTTCTTCAGCACGCTTACTTTCTCCATTCCCATATTCTGGTTCAGGCCTTTACTCTCCCTCTTTTTATGTTTTGGTTGCCACAAATTGTCCCTGTTGATGGTGGTTGAATAGCTTCCTTTAGTATTTCTTGTAGTGCAGGTTGTGTATTAGAAAATTCCTTCAGTTTCTGTATGTCTGGAAAGGTCTTTATTCCTCCTTCAAATCTAAAGGATATCTTTGCTGGATACATTATTCTTGGCTCATAATTTCTCTCTTTCAGTGGTTTGAATATTTGGTTCCACTCCCTCCTGGCTTGTAGAGTTTCTGTTGAAAAATCTGATGATAATCTAATGGGCTTTCCTTTATAGCTTACCGTCTTCTTTTCCCTGGCTGCGTTGAGGATTCTTTCTTTGTCGTTGATTTTTGACAGCTTCAATACAATGTGCCTTGGAGAAGGCCTGTTGGGATTGAGGTAATTAGGTGTTCTATTTGCTTCTTGGATTCGAGGATCCAGTTCTGTCCACAAGTTTGGGAAGTTCTCATCAACAATTTGTTTGAAAATATTTTCTGTCCCCTTCTCTCTTTCTTCTCCTTCTGGTATGCCCATTATTCTTATATTGCTCTTTCTGATGGAGTCAGAAAGTTCTTGTAGAGTTGTTTCATTTCTTTTAAGTCTCAAGTCTCTTTCTTCTTCCATCCATGTAATTTCCAGGTTTCTATCTTCGAAGTCACTGATTCTTTCCTCCATCTGGTCAACTCTACTACCTAAGCTGGCTATTTCATTCTTAATTTCTTCTATTGAGTTCTTAATCTCCAGAAATTCTATTTGGTTCTTTTTTAAAATTTCAATCTCTTTTGTAAAATGCTCATGTTGTTCTTTGATTGTGTTTCTGAGTTCATTAAACTGCCTTTCTGTGTTTTCTTGCATCTCGTTGAGGTTTTTCAGAACTGCAATCTTGAATTCTCTGTCATTTAAATCACATATTTCCATATCTTTAAGTTCCTTTTCTGGAGACTTTTCACTTTCTTTTTGAGCTGTCTTGTTGCCTTGGTTATTCATGGCAATTACTGATTTATTATTTCTCTTTCTAAACATCTACAGGAATGGCTTCTGCAGCAGGTTGATAGGAAGAGGTCTTTCTTTTGTTTTCCAGTACTTGTTGGTAGAATGTTTCATTTTCTCTCCGACTGCAGCCTTTTATTTCTCTCATACGGTAGTGCTATGTTTTCTCTGCACTATCCCAGCTTCTCACACAATGGGGGGATTCCCTGGGAGACGGGCTTCTCCTCTGTTAATAGTTTGCTTGGGTCACAGGGCACAGTGTCCGTGTGGGTATGTGGAGAGCTTCTGAAGTTCCAAAGCTCTTCCTGCACCAGATTCAGAGCCCGTATGTTTCAGCAGTTCTGTTTACTCCTTCAGGGATCCGCCCAGATAGGTGGGGCCAGGGTCGTGGTGAGTTGTGAGAGGTGTCGCAGAGCAATGGCAGGGACCACCACCACAGCCGGTCCTGCTTCCTCAGCTCCGTCCCCTTTGCTGGAACTAGTTGGGCTGTGAATCTATGTCTGTGGTCCACAGTTATCAGAACAGCAAATATTCTGTTCTTTTGATCTGACACTGCTACTGTTCCACTTCTAGCACCGGGCAGGTGGGGGCGGGGCAAGCTCTGGGAAAGTGAGGAGGGGCGGCTAGTCTCAGTGCCTAAGGCTTCCGTTCTCTGCTCGGCAGTGAGGACTTAAACCACTGTTTTCAGCCTTCTTCCCTCAGTCTTTTTTCTGAGGTCTCTGCCATGAACATTGGGTTCAGCCGTGTTATATGCTGCCCCCTCTGCCCTGTGGGCCATAAGCGGAGCCCTAGCAGTCTGATTTCTTCCCTCTCCCGCCCTGCGGTAGTTCCAGGATGCAGCGAGCTTGGAGCACTGAACTAGGTCTGCGTCCTGCGCCTGCCCGCGCGGCTCCGTGTCTGTACTTCTCCCTTCCCTCCTCCCCAGCTCATGCAATTCACCCACCTTTAGGTGAATTCAGTAGTGGGCCTCTTTGTCTTGCCTGTCTGCTGTGCAGGGAGTCCTTTGTGGAGTTATAGTTGTTCGAGTAGTTGTAAACTCCAGGGAAGATTTACAGAGGCTCACCTCACACCGCCATTTTGATCTCCATCTGTTCTTTATCTTGTTTTACTTTTTATTGTTATGTGTTATAAAGCAAATCCCAGCCTGTATGTCATTTCACCCTATGTATTTCTGAATTCATTTCTTACAAATATGGTTATTTCTTGATAACACTTCTTAATCAGTATATAATCAAACGACATTAATTGCCTCAAAAATGACTTTATGCAGCTGGTATGTATGACTCAGCATTTAAGTAACATCCACCTGTTGCACTTAGTTGGTATGTCCCTCAAGTAACTGATTCAAAAGCTGTTACTTCCTTCCCACTCATTTTTTCATACAATTGACTTCTTGGAAAACAAAAAGTTTTCTGCAGAATGTCTGATATTCATTCTGGATTTTTTCATTTGTTCACTTGTGGGGGTCATTTGGCTTTATTCTATATCCTCCATATTTTCTGTAAACGAGAAACTCTCCTTGGAGGTTGGATTAGATTGTTCAACTCTTTTGGCTAGGACACTTCACAGGTGCTGCTGTGGCTTCATTTTATACCACATCAGGAAGCACACAATGTCCTGTTGTGCCAGTCTCAGTGGTGCTGAGATTAATCCATGTGTTCATGTGGTAACAGTCTGATCCTTCCATTTTAAGGTTTTTATTTAACCTTTTGTCTAATGGTTTCTTCCATTGATGATCTTTGAATCATCAGTTTCATTAGGAGTTGCAAAATAGTGATTTTTTTCCCCCAATTTTATTATTCCTTCCACTTTTAATAGCTAAAACACTTCTATTAAAAATCATTTCTTTTCAACTATAGATATGGTAGGAAACATAGTTCTTATAGGAAAAGCAGGCAATACACCTAATTCTTCCTTTAAGTTGTCAATTTGCAGAGCAAGGAGTTAATGTGTGTTCCGCTGGCCAGTGAATCAACTTTACTGTAAGTGAATAAAATGCTTTGATTTGTGTCAAACCATTGCCTGTCAGGTGGAGGAGGTGAAGTCTTCCAACAGTTTCTGCTTACTGAAACATTAGTGGTCGAATGACATTAAAAAATCTTTTTGGCTTCTGCTAACAAGAGTGAAATGCAAACCTTCTGAAAACCTGAATTCTATTAGACATCTTCTGATAATGTTTTCTGTTAACAGCTTTCAGAGAAGCTACTGAGTGAACATACAGTAGCTTCAGCCTAGTGTAATCTGAAGCTCATTGGGTAGGAAAACCATACTTTGTGCTGCTTAAATACTCTCTGGAAGGCTTAGAAAAGAGAGGAAGGAAAATATTTGAGGAGATCAACTGGATGTTGTAGAATACAAGTAACGTCACCTGAGGAGGAGTCAAGTTTCCACAAAGCTTGACCTAGAATGTGCTCTCTAAACCCATCAGTGGCTTGTTTTTTTTTTTTTGAGGTGCATTCTTTAAGTTGCCGGCCTACGAAGAAAGGGTCTAGATATTATGTGTTTTCAGTGGGTAAGTGACAGTGAAGTTGTAAAAAAAAATTAATATTCCTCCTAATTATTAGCTGCAGCTGGCTCTTTCAATTACAGAAGTCTTTTCTTTACCTATTTAAAAACTTAGCTCATTGCTACTAATCAAGTTACGATTGGTGTAGTTTTTGTATTACCCCCTGAAAGATACTGTGATATCTTGTATATTTAATAATTTTAGTATTTAGTGCAATTGAACATTTAGTTTACACAAATGTTTTTAGGAAGGATTAAATTAAAAAGCATGCTGGAAAATTTGAATATAAACATATTTAATACGTGGCTGACAACAGACAAACCTGTTGCTGGAGAAATACAACACTGTAGCTATACTTACGAGGAAAGTGCCTTCCCAGTATTTTGAGAGCAAACAGTATTGTGAACAAAAGAAACTGGTTACCTTGCAATCTAGGGGAACAGAACTGGGAATCCACGTTGCTTCTTTTACTAATGGAAGATTCTGGCGAATTAATTTTTTTCCCCTTCAACCTTATGTTTTTAAGTAAGAAAACAACTGAGCTATATCCACGAATTAGGACTAAGAATGCATAGCCTTCATACCCCATTTTTTTTCATTTGATTTTGAAAGTTATTTTGGTAATACATCCCCATATTATTGACACATTTAGGTGTTTTGTCTTGGAAGCAAGTGGTGAAGACTTTACACTGTGTTCATACAGGTAGTTGGTTAAAAATATGTCACTAACTGAGGAGGGTTTTTTTTTTTTTTCATGACTATAAACCCAACGTGAATACAATGAATACATTGTTGGAAATTTGGAAAATAGAGACCAACTCAATGAAGAAAACAAAACTAGCAATAATCTTTCCACTTAGTGATAACCACTGTTAACATTTTGGTTTTTATCTTTCCAGATGTTTCCTTCCCTTCTACATAAATATAAGGTTTTAAAACAATACATCATAAGCATATAATCTTAACTATTTTAATGACATCATTTATAATTCCTGGATCATAAGTTATTGTTCAACATGAAATTTTGAAATCCATTTTCTTATTGGTGGGCAGTTAAACATTTCAGTATTAATTTTTCAGTATTATTAATAATGCTGCTATGAATATCCTTGTACATCTTTTCCCATGTCTTTTTTTTTTTTTTTAGAAATCATTCACAGCATTAGATATAACAGTTAATATACTTTAATCATTGCATTTATTGAACTCTTGCTATGTGCTAAGCATAGTTCTTTGGGCTACGTATGGTGTTATTTAATCCTCAAATGACCTTATGAGGTAGGCTCTATTTTTCTCCCCATTTTATAGATGAAGAATAGGAGGCACAGTAAATAATTTGCCCAAGGTCACAGAAATAGTCAGTGGCAGAGCTAGAATTTCAGTTTAGGCATTTGACTCAGCCATAATCTTAACCACCAAGATGGAAAGGTGAGACTTTGGATCTTACTGCCAATTGTCCTCCAGAATATCTTAACTGATTTTTGTTCTGTAGGTGGGAGATGGTGTGCATATTGCCTTGAGCCTTGATAGTGTAATTTTTTTTTCTTTTAGAACATATCTTGTTGGATTATTCCTGTTGAGAATACAAAAGAAGCACCTCCTTTATCCCCCAAGAAGCTCACTATTTAAATAGAGAGATAAAACATTGTCTTCCCCCCGCCCTTTTTTTGTTTTGTTTCCTGGCTCCATATAATAGTAATATCCACTTAGTTGCTTAAACATTTATTCCTTGTTTTCTTAGCAATACCTGTTATTTCTTTGCCCCCTCTCCAATATATTTTGAATTACTCGTCTCTCTAAGTTTACTGCCATTTTGTAGACCAGGTTATCATCAACCCCCACCCCCCACCACCACCCCGAACTATATCGGTAGCTTTTCAAATGAACTTCCTGGATCCATTCTCCACAGGACAACCAGTGAGACTGCTTATAAAGTGAAAATCAGAGCATTTGATTCTGCCACTTAAATGCTGCAGTGGATTTCCAGTATATCCGAAATAAAACCTAAACTCCTTGCTCAGTCTGGAAGACTATGTGACCCAGTTGTCTCCAACTCTGTTTTTGTATCTCACTCCTATTGGCCTTTTTCTGTTTGTCAGACACTAAACTTGTTTCTGTCTTAGAAACTTTGCATGTGCTGCTTACTCTGTCTAGAAAGATCTTTCCCCATCCCTTTTCATGATGAGTTCCTTTCCCAATAACTATCTGAGGCAGCACATTCCTCTCTCTCTCTCCATTTTCTGCCGTTAAATTGTCTAGGATAGAGTGAGGCCCGCGGTGTGGGTTATGGCACAAATCTGAAGAGTACTTGCTAAGCCTGAGACTGAGTGACTCCTTGCATTTTGTACTGTAGGGGCCTCGCTCACCTCATCTTAGTCCCAGCCCTGCTCTGTTACACCAACTGTTTATTTCTTAAACGTGCTAGAATTTTCTCTTTGTTCCTGTAGCAGAGAACACTGTGTATTCATCAAAACCCATTTCTTTTGCCTCTTGGGCATGTAGCTAGATTGTTTTTCCCAGCCTCCCTTGGACTTAGGTGTGGCTATGGGCCTGAGTTTCGTAGTGGAAAGTGTGTGGAAGTGATAATATTTACTACATTGAGACCTGGCCCCAGTAAACCGTCTGTGGAAGAGTCTCTCACTCTTGTTGAGTCAGTCAACTTGGTGCAGAGGAGCCAGCCCCATTCCCTGAGCCCCTGGGGGATGACAGGACCATCAGGTGAACCGAGCTCGGGTCCCCATATGACCTTGGGGTAGTCTCCCTGCTGCATATCTGCACTGGATCGTTTGCAGCAAGATGGATGAATCTGGAGGACATTATGCTAAGTGAAATAAGCCAGACAGTAAAAGACAAATACTGCCTGGTATTACTTAAATGTGGAATAAAAAAAACCCAAAAACCCAAAACAGTCAAACTCATAGAAATAGAGTAGAAAAGTGGTTGCCAGGGGCTGGGAGTTGCGGAAATAGGGAGAGGTTGGTAAAAGGGCACAAACTTTCAGTTATGAATAAGATCTGGATCTCACGTATACCATGGTGACTACAGTAACAGTGCATTGTGTAACTGAAATTTAAGAGAGTAAAACATAAATGTTCTCGCTACACCTCCCCAAGCAACCCCCCTCCCCGAAAAAATAACCCAAAGGTAAATATGTGAGGTGATGGATGTGTCAACTCAATGGGGGTAATCCTTTCACAATATACATGTATCAAATCATCACATTGTACACTTTAAATATATGACAAACTTATTTGTCAACTGTACCTCAATAAAGCTGGGAAGGAAAAAACATCATTGCTTGCCCTAACTGAGGCACACTCTTTTATCCTACCAGAGCTTTGGAACAAAGGCTCCAAAGGGGTGGAGACCTTGCTCACATCACATCACTAGTGCCCAGTATATATAGTGCTTAGCCTGTCATGGGTGTCAAAGGAATATATATTTTTTGAACAAATAAATGCAGAATATCAAAGCAGTATATAAGCAATTCAAGATAGAAAGCAGATAGGAAATGTCGTCTGGGTTCAGAGGGGAAGGTGTGGATGATGCTCTAGGAAAAGATTTCATGAAAATGGGGCTTAACTCTTAAATGTAAGGTATTCGCTGTTTATAAAGTGGTCCTTATATGTCTTAGTTGCAGATATTTTGAAAACGTATATCTAAGGTACAGCACAGTGATTTCACACTGAAAGTATAGAATTTAACAATACTTTTACATATTAGGTTATAGCCAATCATTTTTATAGTTACATGCGTAGTACCACTGGAAAATATTGAAACTGTATTGCTTTTATTTCTTACTGTTTACACCCAAGATATATTTGAACTTTTATTTTAAGAATTTCTTAATTTATGCAATAGAGAAGGAATGTCTGCTTTTATTGCTTATGTAGTGAAATTCCTTGATATTCAAGGTTCAATTGATTATTCGGTTTGCCAGTGATAGAAACATTACTTTGGGGTTAGAATCTTCTAGAACTGTTTACAGGCTATCAGAAGAGGGTATGTCTATCATTGTACAGTTGACAATGGGGAGGATTTTTAACCCTTCTAAGAGGGGAGGCTGTTTTTAATTTCTTGAAAGTCTTGAGATTCTGGCTTGGAGGGGCATGGGTAGGAGGAGAGTGATTACTGCTGCTAATGAACTTTGCAGGCTGGCTGTGATGGGGGTGGAGAAGTGTGCCTCTGTTGGCCTTGGGCCCCTTTGCACCAGGAAGCCCACCCTGCAGCCACTTGAGAACAGGTGGGATTGGTGGCAGCAGATGGCCCAGGTGCTGTGGTCTGTTAAAAGATCCAGATGTGCAGGCTTCGCACTGTTGACCTAGAATGTATGAAATCAGGTTTTTGTTCCTGTATTCCAAAGTCAATGGTAAGGAGTGTGACTCTCTGCCCTATCTAAGTTAGCCTTGGTAAGTAATTCTTCCCTAGCTCTGCCACAAACTGGCTCTCTCTCTTTCTCTCGTGAGCAGGGAGGGAGGGAGAGAGAGAGGGGATATTCAATAATAAAATTCATACTTGTAGTCATTGTTTGTTCCAAATTTTTACACCCCAAATTCTTCCATCTCTGTAACATTGATCAGATTGTTTCACATGTTTGTGACTCAGTTTTGCTATTTAAGAGGGGGTAATAATAGTTGCATACCATGATTTTTGTTGTGAGAATTGAATCGAGGGTGCACGTCAAACCTTTGGCATAGCACCTGGCACTGAGCGAGTGTGCAGGGCCCGTTAGCTGCTGCCAGTTACTTTGTCCACTTGCTCACTCTGTGGATGTCTTCTTACTCATATTTGCTCCCACACCAGGTGTCTAATAAATTCTCCAGTCATGGTTTTGAAAAATTCTATGACATGGTGTCTTTTCAAAATTCATTCTAATTCTTACAAACCAATAAAATACTTCTACACTATGTAGAAATTAGAGAAAAGGGACAGTTTTCTTAATCTGGCATTATTGAATATGGTGCTGAGAAATTCATCCCTGTTGGAAATTTGTTCAAAATCATAGGTAAGTTTTAATTCTCAAAGAAAGGAGATTTCTTTTCTTTCTTTCTTTCTTTTCTTTCTTTCTTTCTTTCTTTCTTTCTTTCTTTCTTTCTTTCTTTCTTTCTTTCTTTCTTTCTTTCTTTAATTTTTATTTTTTAATGGCTGCTTCTGGTGAAGAACAGAAAATGTTCATGCTTAGAGATACCAAATGTTGCTAGCTAAGGTGCAAAATACACCTTACAAAAAGTAATGAGTCCATAGAAAAATGTTAATCTAGAACTCTAAGTCACATGTGTTCAATTGTCAGGTTTTCTGTATTAGCCAGTTCTCCAGTTTTATATAGATAGGTTTATCTCACTGTGAAAACAAGTCACATTAGAAATAGTCCCTCAGCTGAAAAGGCTAACATTTTCCTTTTTCTATTTCTTATCTTAAAATTTTTACTTTTTAAAAAGTATATATGCAAACCAAGATGTTAGCATGTGCATTACTTATTTTGGTATAAGTTACAGAAGAACTAAGATGGAATGCCCAAGTAAAACACTTAAAGAAACAACCTTAAATTTACTTAACCCTGGTTGCACATGCGATGTAAAAAAAATATTTTATTGAGACAACATCGATATATCAAGATCTGTACATATTTAATATATACAATTTGATGAGTTGGGGAGTAAGTATACAGCCATGAAGCCATCATCACCATCAAAGCCAGAGACATACCCATCACCTCCCAAAGTCTCCTCCTGCTCGCTCTTATTTATTTGTTTATTTACTGTGGTAAGAACACTTAACATAAGACCTACCCTCTTAGCAAATTTTAAGTCTATAATGCAGTTATTATAGGCACTATGCTAACAATACCACTTTCTAGAAGTTATTTTATGCATGTATGATTTGAATTCTTTGGTGGAGAAAAGAACTTTTCTTCATTTTAGTAGAAAATGCTGACTTAAGGGGCAGGAGTCCTGGACTGGAATTTCTCCTGGAAGTGAGTCACCAGCTCTCCTTGTGACTTTAGTCCTTGAATCTTTTTGGGGCTCATGTTAAAAGAATGGATTTGAGTACATGATTGTTACTCCCTCCTCTGTCTCTAAAGACTAACTCCTTATCATTCTTCTTCGTTTACTGGGATGATACTCAAAAATATTTTGTTCAGCTGCTCCACTTGTCCTTTCAAAATCACAGCCCTGATAAGACCCAGACCCTTCTGTTCTCTCAAACCATTCATGCATTTTCTCTAGGCATTCTATTTTTCATTAATGAAGCTTTTTAAGCAATAGGTAATGTTTCTAAACTTTAAGTCATTTGACATCTTAGTCCCCACATTTTCTGTACAGTGCAAGCAGCAGCCAGTTCAAAAGTAAACTTAAATATCTTTTTCACTTTTTTCCCCCTGCTGATGGAGCCCCACAACCCCAAACTTGAACTGTGCTAAATTTGGAATTTTGATTTTTACCCCCCTGTAAACTGCCTCTGCCATGCTCACCTCACTCTCAACATGGTGACTGCCAGTGACACGTGTCTCGATTATTTTATAATAGGAGGCATCCTATTTTAATATCTAGATAAACTTTAAAAAAAATATCCAGTGGTTATTCCCTCCCTTAACATTTCAATGAGGTTTTCTTCTTCATCATATGTGTTGGTGGAGTTGGGGTGCTGTGGGGCCGCAGAAACTTGGCACGTTGCTGAAAGCCCTGCAAGCCCTGTGGCATTCTTCAGCTCGTGCACACATCCTTCCATGTGGTTTTGATTTTATGGTGTAAGAGGGTTCTTTACTCCTTGATTCATTTGTGGTATGTTGCTGTAGCCGTGATGTCATTAGTCTCCCAGGAAGAAATCTGAAGGTTCAAGTCAGTCAAATGGAACCCAGGAAGAAGCAGTGAAGCAATATTTTTTCCCTGGTGATTCTTCTGTCCTTGGAAATGTAGATAACTCCCTGATCTCATAGAATATATTATGCTGCTTTTTTCTTTTTCTTTCTTTTTTTTCTTTAATGCAGAGAGTAGTGATAAGGGAGCAGCTTATCTAGCCCAACCTGGTTTCAGATCCTGTTCAACCTTTACCAGGTAGTGGCAGCAGTTTTCCCTGGAGACTGTTTCATTTATTCACTCTTGCAATTTATTTTTTCGCTTTGTTCATCCCAAATGAAATTTTATTAATGCCACCTTGCCTCCCTTTGTGACTTTTTAAAAACTATTTTTCACTTGTCATTTTGATAAACTGGGAATAATCAGAAACATAAAAGGATGGTATAATAAACATCCACATACCCACATACTAGAATTAAAAGTTAATATTTTGCCAGATTTGCTTCATCAAGCTATATACATACTTTTGTTACTCATTTTAACAGGTAAACAATAGCTACTTAGTATGGTCCTATGAAAGAAGTGACAAATTATCCGGAAGGATAAATCTTACTCTTGTATGAACTCTTTTTAAAATTAAGAATTATTATAATTAATCTGTACCTTAAATTCAACATCCTATGAAAGTAAACATTTTAGCCCTTAAATACATATAAGTAAAAAGCAATTTGTTTCCATTGGATGACTTTTTCTGGGCTGTGGAAATTTTATTTGAAAATGCAATAAATATAAAACAAATATATTCTGGAAACCCAAGTGATTCCCAAAGTGGAAAATCTAGTGGAAAAAGTAGAGCAGTGAGTGGTCTAGTGTTCCCCCCGCCTCCGAGATTATGGAACTATGTACAAGATAGAATTTTCTTTTTAAAGTTTTGAAATTCTCAGCTTGGGGTTAAAAAAAATGGAGCAGAAAGAGTTTTTTGTGTTTTTTCTAAACGTTAGGATTTTAAAGGTATAGTGAAGCTTAAGCTATTTGTAACTCTAGAGAATGAGTCATTTTGGAAAGCCAAGATTCCAAGTAAATGAAAATGATTATTTTAAGTGTTGGACTTAGAAAAATTGATGTATTTCTTTTAAGATATATTTATTTTCCTGACTTTAGTAGATTTTCTGTAATTTCACTGTTCATTTGTGATTTGTTATTTCTAATTTTAACTATTGAGTTATCGTGCAGCCTAATGTAGGATGCAAAGATCAATAGATGTTGACAGGTTGGCTCCACTCCCCTTTCAGTGGCCCTGGAATTAATTGGCTTTTGTAAAGTTCCTCAGGAATTGGCTTTCTCAAATTTTTCTTTCTCAGAGTTTTACATGAGGCATATGAGCAGATGCAGGATACTTAATGGGTAGCATCCTAGTTTACGCTGTGCGTCTTCAGCAAATTGTTCAGTCTCTCTTGGCCTCGGTTTTCCCATCTGTTAAATGGGTGTTAACAGTACCTGCTTCCTGAAGGTAATTGTGAGGATTAGATAGTGATACCTAAACCGTGCCTAACATAGTACCTAACACATAGTAAGGACAAAAAAGTTGGAGCTGCCCTTCATTTTCTGAAGAATTATTTAGCAAATATGCAGAAACAGATCCTTGTACAGAGATATTTTCTCTTTACAATAAAGAAAAATCTTCATGGTCTCAATCTCATACCTTGTCCGATTACTCAGGGTGAATATTATCAACACAGTGGACTGCAGGCTTCCTCTTTTTTTTACTTTACTAAGTTATTTACTGGGTGAGAAGAAGCACACTGCCCAGCAACAGCCTTTCAAGAATTTTCCCAAGGTGTTTTGAAGAGCATGTATGTTGAATTGTGCAAATTCTTCCCCGCTATCATAAGATAGCACATTTGCTGACAAGCCATGAGGTCACAAATTCTGCAGAGTTCCCCTTCATAGACCTGGTATGGCCTCTGGCATGAACCGTATGAAAAACTGCAATTTAAATATTTATAATGATTGCAAGCTTTAAATAGTGTCTGGTACATGACTAAATTTCACATTCATTGATAATATTTCATATCCTAGACGATGCCTATAGGCTATATTAAATAATACTGAAGAGCAGGAAGGTGAGAAAAAAATATTACCAATTGCCAACCCTGCATCTGTGGGGTGACCTCAGGCAAGAAGATGGCTTCTGGTTACTGAGTTCTAAATCCTCATTGTCTCTAGCTACTTTCTGATTCTGACTCATGTTGTTTCCAGTATATATATTTTTTTGCCTTGTCTGCTGCCTTGGTAAAACTTTGTGTTTTGTCTGCACACCCAAATGGTTTATTTTATTTATTTATTTATTTTTTAAAGGTGATATGCTGACAGTGAACCGTCTCCATCTTAGGTTTTCTTTCTTTTCTTCCTTCTTTTTTTTTTGTTTTGTTTTTGTTTTGTTTTTTTTTTTAAGATTTATTGGGGAATATTGGGGAACATCAACTCCAAGCCGGGGCCCATCAGCTCCAAGTCGTTGCCCTTCAATCTAGTTGTGGAGGGTGCAGCTCAGCTCCAAGTCCAGTCGCCCTTTTCAATCTTTAGTTGCAGGATGCGCAACCCACCATTCCATGTGGGAATTGAACCAGCAACCTTGTTGTTGAGAATTCATGCTCTAACCAACTGAGCCATCCAGCCACCCCTCCGTCAGGTCAGCGGCAACTCGCTATCTTCAATCTAGTTGTGAAGGGTGCAGCTCACTGGCCCATGTGGGAATCAAACTGGCAACCCTGTTGTTCAGCACTTCACTTCTAACCAACTGAGCCATCCAGCCGCCCCCCAAATGGTTTATTTTATTTCTAGAAAGCCTATACTGTGGATTGCCCTTGACAATTGTATTGAGAGGAGGAATTCATAGGGTGAATATTAAAATTCTTGTCCGTTTCAAGTATAATTTGGCAGAATTGCATCCATACACTGGGCCAGACTTGAGTTACGGACTGGAAGCACGCACTGTTTCAGATCACTGATGTTCTCATGCAGTAAATAGTGTCGTATTTTGCAAATGATGCTTGTGACTCAAGGTGCCAATTTTAACCCAAGAGAAAAGTGTACATGGCCGGATATAAGATTGTTCCTTCCCTAAACTAAAGGGTTTAAAAAAATGATCAATGACTATTTTCATTGTTAGTCTTAGTTCTCTTTAGTTTTCCTCTATACATCATGTTGTATTCACATTTTAATGGTTCGGTCTACCACTGAATAGACAATTTTCTTCCTTTCTAATCATTTGAATAGTCTAAAAGAAGTACTTGTTAAATATTTCCTGGTGTATGTGGTGTGAGAAAAATCTATAATTCTTCTTGATTGGGACATTTCACAAGGCAATCCAACACTAGATATTATAATCTGTGATAAATGATAGCACATTTTATGTGTCCATTTGTGAAATCTTACTATAATGTTCTGAGAATGTATAAACATTTTCTTTTCATAAGGCCCTAGGCCTAAATTATGGCTGCTCATGAACAAATGGTTTCCATACTTTGTGAAACGTGTGCGGGCAGCAGCCGCTGTCATCTGCACTGTCTGGAACAGGGGTCATTTAGCATTTAACTCTACCTGCTCTGGCTTTTTGTGTTTCCAAGATAAGAGGTGTTTCATGTTTCATTGAATATTTACTTATGCAAACCTTTAGATTCAGGGATTCTCTACTTCAGTGAATAAAGATGGCAAGGAGCGATTTTAAACATAGCTATGTTTTATATTACACAGTTTAATTCCAAATGTAAATATATACCTATATATGTATATACATATATACATATATTCACATATATACACACATATGCACATCATATACATATACATACACACACACACTGGGGATGTCAAAAAAATGTACACACATTTTAAGTGATGTTAACACTTTGGTCCACGTTGCTCAAGCAGTAGTTTGCCATAATCAGAAGTGTCTGGACACTGCTGGTAACCACTTTGAGCACCTCTGGTAATTGCAGAAGTCAAACGTGACTTGTATTCATCTTTTGTTATTGGTATATATTAACACAGTTATTTCCTTTCTTAAAATGTATATACAGTTTTTTTGACACTCTCTGTATATATATTTATCCTGGAGTGCTGACTATGGCAGCCTGAATGGAAGAGTAAGCAGGTAGCAATTTGTTCACGTTTTTTTCCTACAACTCACTTAGGTAGATGTAGGAAAAGAGTCTTTTATTGTTTAAGATTATCTCTATCTCTATGTATCTATATCATCTATGTATCTATGTCTATGTCTATCTGTATCTATCTATAGATACCTATATATCAATGTAACATATACAGACAAGATGGCTATCTTTTAACGTCTAGAAAAAGTAAATATAATTCAGCTAAGCTTGTGTTGCAGCCACATGTGGAACAGACATTTCTTCCCTTTACCCAGTGACCACCCCCAAAAGTCTTAATAATTGTGAGTTTTACAAGTATTGGTGAATAAATAGTGAATGGAACATACTTCTTTATAATCTTGCATGTATCATGTTAGATAATAAAGGGAGAAAGGAATTAATGTTCTGAGAGCATTTGGATTTGAATCCAGGTGTCTGCAACATGGGCTTTGTGATCAAGAGAGAAACTTTTGTGTTTAAAATTAAACCTTTAAACCTTTAAAAGCTTTTTTTGACGAAGCATAGGTATTAGGGTTTTTCAAGAGCACTGAGGAGCTTTTTTTTTTTTTTTTTTTTCCAGGAGCATAGATATTAGTGTTACTTCCTGGCCTCTGAAAATCAGAACTTCTCCCTTCTTGATCACTTCCTAAATATTCATAGCTTTTTTCCTTGACTGCAGATCAGTGGCATTTTCTGACTGTTTGTAATTTAAAATTATGGCCTAATCATTGGGATATATCAGCTATTTGCACGACATGGATTCATTGAGCACAGGTTTCTTGAGTTTCTACTGGGTATCAGGCATTGTGTTAGAAATGATTATGATTTGTAAGACAGTAAACCATTGCTTTTGTATTAAACAATGTTTTTAGTGGAAAACTGAGCATTTTTTTGTCTCTCTAAAGTTGCTATTGATAACAATTCAAATGCAGTTCCATCCATGCAATGTCTCTTAAAGTTCCGGGACATTAAAATGATGCTTTGCACAAGTGGCTCTTTCATTTCACTTTTCTCTGGAGTGTTTTTGCCCCTCAGACTCCTCATTCCTCCTCGGGCAGCCCTGACCTGGCTGCAGGGTTTTCACATTCTGGTGCTTCTTGATTGGCTATCACAATTATAAAGTTCAGCCAAGTTGTCATGGGTATCTTTTTGATTTTCTTTCAAATTAAATGTGGAATGAGAGAATGTTGGCATGCTGCAGGACAAGAGGTGCTAAGACTATCTCTTGGTTTTTTCCCAAGGTACTACTTTGTTTTCAAAGTATATTTGTAAAAAAGTATCACCAAATTAAAATAACCATTTTCCTGTAGCAATTTAGCAAAATGAATAATGTTTTAGACATAACTTTAGAAATACTTTGTTTTCTTTCGTTGCTTATGAGGAACCAAATATTGTGTCTTATTTGGCACCATCAGCGAAACAAAGCCTCTGAAAGAACACCCTTACCTTGTTAGAGCAATCATGAAGGAGGTCTGCATATGGGCAGGCCAGTGCTTTCCAATATATCCTCTGCCTCTATCTCTAAGGCTTAGACAAGCAGGGTTGTAAAGTGCAGAATCTTCAAGTGACAAAGCATTAACATTGCATGTAAATAGAGAAAGTATTTTAATCAAAACAGACTATTCTTAAAGTTTAAAAGCCCCATTGATCAAGGCACTTGCTGTTTTACACTTGCTCTTATCTTATTCTCTCCCTCCCCCACAGGCTGCCCAAGGCTGTGTTCCCTTTTCACAACCTCTAAGACTTTTCAATACCTCCTCCCTTTTAGTAACAATACCTGTCATTTATTTTTGTTGTTGTTTTGTATACTCAAGTCTTTTTCAGCCCGTGCTTTACATGTATTCAGTACTGCATTTATTCCTGGCAACAGCCCTACGTAGTTGGTATGGATTTGGAAGCTCCTAGGCAAGGAGTTTAAGAGGGCAAAGAGGTGAGGCAAGAAGCTCTTAAAGCTAGCATGTGATGGAACCAGGATTTAAAGCTGGGCCTGACTCCAAACAAAGCCTTTGATCCCCCAGTTCCCCAGTTTGTGCTGCCTCCCAGTTGGCCAGTCTCATACTTCCTTCATCTGTTCCGCGTCATTGGTGCCCTAAATGCAAAATTTATCCTGCACCTACCGCTAATCTAGCAATCATCTTTCAGGACTCAACTTTTCACTTTGCCACACTCCGCACATTGTCACTTAGGTTCCTCAGGTGTCAGGAGAAAAGTAGGTTAATGACGAAGTTGCTTCTCTTTCTGTAAGAGGTCTGACATTTAAGTTCATGAACTCATCCTAGAAAAAGTGCTACATACCTCATTGATAAATATCACTACAGGTCACCTTCGAAGTACTCCCCTTCGGAAGCTATGCACTGACGCCAGTGCCCAGTCCACCCTTCAAAACAATTCTGGAACTCTTTCTCTGGAATGGCCATCAGAGCTGTCATTGTATTACCATTGATGTCTGAAAGTCATCAACATGTCTTCCTTTCAATATTTCCTTTATCTTCAGGTAAAGAAAGAAGTCATTGGGGGCCAGATCAGGTGAGTAGGGAGGGTGTTCCAATACAGTTGTATGTTTACTGGCTAAAAACTCCCTCACAGACAGTGCCGTGTGAGCTGGTGCATTGTCGTGATGCAAGAGCCATGAATTGTTGGTGAAAAGTTCAGGTCATCTAACTTTTTCACGCAGCCTTTTCAGCACTTCCACATAGTGAACTTGGTTGACTGTTTAGTTGTACAAATTCATAATGAAGAATCCCTCTGATATCAAAAAAGTTTAGCAACATCACTGCAACAAGTACAAGATCTTAATTGCCAGGCCTCATATGATAACGTCTTCCATCTTCTTGCCATTTATTAACACAGCATTTAATGAGCGCCAGTATGAGATGTCATGAAATTTGGGTTGCAGGCCATAATGCCTCATTTCTGAAATCTTCCTCTTGTGGAGATCCATCTTCTCCCGACTTCCTTGGAAAAGGAAGGACTGCTTCTCATTTTCTGGCCCCATGTTAGCCTTATTTCTCACCACGGTGATTTCCCACCACTGTATTCATTTCTGCTCTTTGTGCACATTGTCACATATCCACCAACCTTCAGGACAGTCCTTCACCATCCTACATTAGCTTCTCTACCCTTGGGTCATAAGGTTTCTCTAAACTCCGTGCCAATAGGTACTATGTTGGCGACTCAGAAGAACATGTCCTTGATCTCATTTTCTCCTCAATTACCTGTTGTCTTGAGACATTTCTAATTTAGTTTTCAAATTTGTATCCTCTTTTGAGTACAATTTATATGGCTCAAACTTTTCTTATCATCACTTAATTCAACTTGGTCTTTGACCTTTTGGTAAGCACACGTCTCTGACTGGACCTGTGATCATTGTTTTCGTCCTCTTGGGCTGCTGTAATAGCGTGTCATAGACTCGGTGGCTTATAAATAACAGAAATTTATCTCTTGGTCCTGGAGGCTGGAAGTCCAAGACCAAGGTGCCCGCTTGCATGATGCGGTTATGAGGACCTTCCACATTGCAGATGGCTGTTTTCTTGTGTCTTCACATGGTGGAGGAGGGGCTAGCTAGGTTTCTGGCGTCTTAGGAGAGGACCAATCCTATTGATGAGAGCATCATCTCATGACCTGATTACCTCCCGAAGGCTCCACTCAGCTCCAAATACTGTCACACTGGGATTAGAGTTTTGGGTCGACACAAACATTCAGTCTATACCAATCAGCTTACTGGCCGCCATCTTTTTATCCAAATGCTTTCTCCTTTGACCTTTTGTGAAGCAAATCTCATGCTGCTAAGGGGTATTTGGTGGGTTCTTTGTCCACAAGTGAGACTTAGAACTCATGGAAACCCTTTTCATCATTGGTTTTGGAGTCTTTACTGCATTTCCCTCACAGTGACTTTCTAAATGGTTTTGTTGGGCTTTATTCCTTCCTGTCTCTTATCACTCAGGTAACATGCTTGCCACTTTTTTCTCATTCTCACCACACTTGTATTTTCCTGTTACCACAACCTACTCTTGAAAACGTCTTTAGGTAGTCACTCATTCTTTTAAATTTATTTTCTTTTCTTCTTATTTCAAATGATATGGGCCTGTGTGTTTACTTGTACTTTTGGTCCTATCTCCTTTACTGGGCCTTGCTCAGATGTGATTTGTTCCATTTGTATCTTCTGCCTCTCATTCCAACACTGTTCCCTTTTACTTCGAAGAATTTTTAGGTTATCTTGAATATTATGTATAAAAGTGTCCTTCGTCTCTGCAACTTTTAAAATGTAGTAGTTTTGCTCTTGCTATTGTTTACATTGTCTAACTTCTTGGAAAGAAAAAAAATCATTTGAAATTGCCTAGGATTCTTCTTTTTTTGCCAACTGCCCATTCTTTAACTTCTAAAATGTTGCAAGAAGAAACCTGATTTCAATTCATGCTGTGGGCCTCTCCAAAATTGTTTGATAACTTTAAAATCTTACACTATTGACAAACCCTGTATATTCATTTGCATGCTGGAGAGCTCCACTTCCTTGGCCAACTTAATTTGTCCTAAAAGTGAATTCTCTCTATGCCTTCCCCCAACTAAAACAAAAAACAAAGCAAACAAACAAAATGGAACCTACAGCTCCAAATTATTGTCTTGTTCAACATTGACATTGCTGTTGAGTTTGGTGATACCTCATTTCACTTTCCCAGGTTGGAATTTTTTTTTTTTTAAGGAGAGTGCAGCTCACAGTGGCCAATGCAGGGATCTAACCGGCAACCTTGGTGTTATTAGCAACAGGCTCTAACTGGGTGAGCTAACTGGCCAGCCACCAGGTTGGAAATTTTGACCATGTCTTCAAATCATCTCTCTCTTTCAGATCCCCACACTCTATTATCAACACTTGTTAGTTTTTGGTTCAGACTGAATCAAATCCATCCTTTGTCAAATTTCCCCTTGCCAATGCTTTGGCCCAGAGCAATATTTAACTAATGATTAATGATGAATAAACTAATGATTATTGCAAAATCTCTGAACTGATTTTTCTCTCTATTAATCACTCTTCTCCTTTCATTAGTTTTATACATCAAATCAGGTTAGTCTTCCGAGTATTACTGTTTGGTCATGTCATTCTCAGATTTCAGGAACATTTCAGTACCTGGCCGAGGTTACTTTTGTTACTTAGCATGATATGCTATGCTTTGTTCGGTACCTTTTCAGCTACCTCTGACACCATCGAGCATGTACTCTCTGCTCCAGCTGAACTGCAACACTTATTGTTCCCAAATATTTGCTCAACATGGGTTTTTAAAAAATTTGTTTTCCTGTCTGAAATGCCTTTATTTCTCCTTACCTTCCTTCTTTTTGAAGTCTAGCCAGTAATACCCAGTTCAAATGCCTTCAATGATCACCTCAGTTGAGAAGATAGTGGATTAAAGCAGGAAATTTCAATATGTACATTTACAATCCTTACCTTGCCTGTTAGTGTAGGTGGTTTAGTGCCTGTTCATATAACCCTTCTAATTGGATCTTTTTCAAGGACTTTTAATCATGTCTTCTATGTTCCTGTTCCTCAGAGCCTTCTAGAAACAGCAGCTCAGTATTATTTTCTTGATTAGTTCCTTTTTTACACTATTTATTATTTAGCCAATAGTGAGAAAGGGCACATATGCTTGGCAACTCAGGAGTCATGGGGATCCTCTTAAGGGTGTGTGTGTGGGGGGGAGGGGCTTAATGTGAACGATGGATGGATGAACTCATGCCTCTTCAGTATCCAGCTCTTTTTTCCCTTTTGAAAGGAACCTTATGATAAACCAACTTTCAAACAGTTCTTTATTTTTTTGCTCTTAAAACACACAGAAAACAGACTTGAAGCATTCTTTTGTTCTAAGAACTAAAGCCAGACTGCCTGGGTTTGAATTCTGGCTTTGTCGCTGAGTAGCTGAATGAACTTGGGCAAGATACATGACCTCTCTGTGCTTCACTTTCACCCTTTGTATAATTGGAATAATAGCAGTACCTAATAAAGTTTGTATAAATATCAAATGAGTTAAAACACATATGTATAGTAAGTAGTAGGGCATATAGTGTATACTATAAATGCTGGCAATTAATAATGTGTTTCACCGAAAATAAGACCTAGCCAGACCATCAGCTCTAATGCATCTTTTGGAGCAAAAATTAATATAAGACCTGGTCTTATTTTACTATAAGACCGAGTCTTATATATATATATGTCTATTATATATAGTCTATTATATATATATATATATCTTATATATATAGTCTATAATATAATATAATATAATGTAATATAATATAAGGTCTTATATTAATTTTTGCCCCAAAAGACGCATTAGAGCTGATTGTCTGGTTAGGTCCTATTTTTGGGGAAACACGGTATTACTATTATTAAGAAATGAGGAATTGCTGCAAGAAAAAGGGGTGATATTAGAACTTGTGTTTTGTAATTTACTTCTCAGATTACTACAGTGCTATGGTTTTAATATGTGAGAACAAGAACCATTAAGGTCGAGAAACTCTTACAATATGGAGCAGAGTGAAAGAGAATGAATGGAAATGTCAAGGAGAATTATGGAATCCAGCCTCATATTTGTTTTGTAGCCATATCTACCACCTGAGTTAATTTACTTAAACCATTAAGAATATGGATGATTACTTGTGTGATACCTGGTAGACACCGAGCAAAGTATTTATCAAATACTCCTAGATGCTGGTAATATTGAGATGAATAATGCATGGTCTTTGTTTGAGGGATGCTCAGACTTGTGGGATAAACTGGTAAAGACTTACAACCCAACACTGAAAAGTGCTATCACCACAGGCACGTGCATTGGGCCACAGGCCTCTTTGCCAAGACCAGAGGAGGTGTCATAGGAGCTGCATCTTTAAAGATGGTCAGACTTTTGCAAGGGGGACAGAGCCCATCTTTTGCTATATAGATTTTAGCCCATTTTAATGTGAAGTGGGCTTTTGTGTTGGTTGCTTTACTAAGATCTGTGAAGACGGCAAAGTGTCAAGTGAAGACGGCAAAGTGTCAAGTGCCAAGGATGGTTTCCTTGGTATGAAGGGAATGCCGATTGTACCAAGTGTTTTATTTTTAATGAAATAGTTTAGATTTTAAATACAGACTTTTAATACAGTTGCTTTTTAATATTTGGAGGACAGCATGCACAGATTCACAGGATGCCTTTGTGTCACTATCATTGTCATATATTTAATAAAATCAAGAAAAACGCTTACATTAGCCATTACGTGGATCGACTTTGTGGTTCCTAAACCTGGTAACTTCGGGAATAACCTGGAGGAGCATTTAATGACATGGTAGCCAGGCCCTAATCCAGATACACTGAAACAGACTCTCTGAGGAGAAGCTGGGGCTCTGTGTCCAGGAACCACAGATGTTTAAAGAACTGTGGGCAAAAGCTTCTGCTGTTGACATGGAAGCTACTAATTGTGTCTGTGGTACTAATTCATACTTAAAAGTGAGATGAGACACCATAAGACAACACAAAAGTGAGTTGAAACTCAATAGGCATATCATCAAATCTAGACTTGTACGTACTTACGTATCCTCAGAAGCAGATGCGAGAGGCAATAATTTGAAGTTAATGTAAGTCAGAAAAGATATTTAGATTTCTAAAGTTCTATAGTCACTGCTAGAAACTCAATCATTGGGTCTTTTGTCTCCATAATATTGTTTTCTTGGTAAATGGTCCAAACTCCTTATTCCTAACTCCTTTTTATTATTATTTTTCTCTCCCTAGTAACAGTCAAGACTTGGAAGGTGTGGTTACCTGGAGGGAGTTTTCAATAAGTTTCAATTATTTAATATAAAACACGTGTGTCTTATGGTTGGGAGAAGCAAAACAACCTTTAGCAGGACAAGTTGGTAACTTCAGTCGAAACATGAAGAAAATGAAACTGCGCTTCTTCTAGGAGTCTGCTTGGTCATGTGAGGTTATCAGGAGGTTGTTTAGTGTTCTGTGTACAGAAGCATATCTTTTCCAGACCTCATATTTAGGAGCTTCCCAGACTGCTCTTCATATAGCATTGGCCATAGCCTGGTCACAACAAGTCTTCCTCTACTTGGATGTGGCTGTGGCTTCGAACCTCTGCTGGGCCACTGCAGTTATTGTTCTGAGTCCTACACAAAGGGGGCAAAGTACAGAGTAAGAATATTTTTATTGTGGACAATTTTAATCAAGCCACAAATAGAGGATAGCCCCTTATATCCATTTCTCAGAGTCAACATTTACTAAGTGTCTATATGTGTATGCTATATATACTTCATCTGTCCTTTTTCTTTTGTTCCTGCTACAGTATTTTAAAGCAAATCTCAGATATCATGTATTTTACTCTAAAAAGCTTCATTATTTACCTATACAGTGTAGTTTTTTTTAGAGCCATAATGTCATTGCCACATGTAACCAAATTAACAGTAATTCCTCAGCATCATTTAATACCTTCCGCAACCAAATTTCTCAAATTGTCTCAAAACATGGCTTTTTATGATTTGTTTATTTAAGTTGGGATCCTACTTTGGGAAAAGGACATTTTTAAGGGTGGTACTAAAGACACACTTAAAGAACTCTTTATTCCTGATGTAATTAGAAAAAGTAAGGGAAAAACCCAAAACCTCATGGGATTTCTTAAGTATTTTGTGGAAGGAACTAATACTTTTTCTCAATTTTCTGTCCTTAAGGAGTACTATGATCTGTCCCCTGAGAATGAGCCATCGATGCACTTTTTAAACAATGGCGACCACAGTTTCTGGTGTAATGAGAGATTACTTTTCACACTGCATTCCGTGTCAGTGCAGATACAGTGACTTCATGTTCTAAAGTTAGTCCTGCAATTACCATTTTGATTGCTCTTAGAAAAATGCACACAGAGAATACAGTGACTCAGCGAAGAGTTTTGCCAGTGGGTTGTAGTTTTTAGCTTTCCAATTATGATGGAATTTCATAAGGAATGTAAAACTTGGTGTTGCATTATTCTGCCCCCCAAGCCTTTCTTTCCACATATCACATACCACCACCACCAGCACCAAGCACACCCAGCCTCCTTTTCTTTTTCCTTTATCTCTCTTTTTTTAATTAAAGGTTATTGGGGTGACAATGGTTAGTAAAGTTACATAGGTTTCAGGTGTACAGTTCTGTAGTACATCATCTATATATCAGATTGTGTATTTACTACCCAGAGTCAGTTCTTCCATCATCATATATTTGATCCCATTTACCCTCATCTACCATCCCCCTCCCTGCCTTTTCTTTATCTTACTTTTTTTTTTTTTTTTTTTAAGATTAACGGGTCTGGGATGCATGGTATACAGGTGAATTGTAAAACTCCATAGAAAGCACTTCTTAATAAGAATAGGCTATCCATTCCCTTGTGATTACAAAGATTCATAGGTTATACATAAAGAAAATAATCCAGACAGTCCAAAGAGGTCTAATTTTGAACATAAATTGATATTCATGTGGCACCTCAGTCTGTGAGGTAATTGAATGTTTTTATTGCAAACGTGAATGAACACTCTGAATTGAGTAAGACATGGCAACTACCTTTGAGGTAGGCCTATCTTCTGAGAAGGGATGAAAGCAGGGCATGGAGAAAATTAGTGGTTTGGAGGCGAGGAAGCTGGAATCGGAGGCCACGTAGAAGTTCTTGCAGTGACTTTGGCGCAACTTGATTAGCAGCTGGATTAGGATTCCATCATTAGGCAAGAAGAAGAGATACTAGAGACATTTAGAAATATCCTCTCAACTGGGTGACTTACTAGGTCTGGGGAATGAAAGAAGGTGGTGATCAAAAATTTGTACCACAATACACAATAAAAGATACTCATGTTTTTGAAAAGAGACATGAAATTTGATAGGGGGAGTTTTATTTTTTAAATTTTCAGTATCTTCACTTTGAAATTATAGGCAGCTAAGGGGAAATGTTCACTAAACATCTAGTTTATGTGGCCAGGATACAGAATAGAAATGGGAATTATTAATTTGGCAGAAGATAAAGCCATTTATTCATCTATATAAAATATATTAACTATCATATGCTGGAAACTCTTATGGTGCCAGTGATAAAAATGTAAGTGTCTGTCCTCAAGGAGCTTATTATTTAGTCGGAATGAAGAAGAATGAGTAGGTTTTCAGGGATGGACTGTATGATTATGTATAGTTTCCACAATATTATGTAGATTTCATAGGACCAATAGATGTGTTTTTCTGTAACTTCCTCTCTTCTTTCTTTTCCTACTCTAGTTTTCCTTGTTTTAAAATTTAATTTATTATATTTATTGGGGTGACATTGGTTAGTAAAATTACATAGGTTTCAGGTATACAATTCTATAGTCCATCATCTATATATCATATTGTGTGTTCAGCACCCAGAGTCAGTTCTCCTTCCATCACCACATATTTGATCTCCTTCACCCTCTTCTACCACCCTCCTACCCCTTTATCACTAAACTGTTGTCTGTGTCTGAGTTTTTGTTTGTTTGTCTTGTTCCTTTGCCGCTTTCAGTTTTATATCCCACGTATTAGTGAAGTCATGTGGTTCTTGACTTTTTCTGTCTGACTTATTTCACTTAGCATGATAATCTCAAGATCCATCCATGTTGGTGCAAATGGCAGTATTTCATCATTTTTTAAAAGATTTTATTGGGAAAGGGGAACAGAACTTTATTGGGGAACTGTGTTTTTCCCAGGACCCATCAGCTCCAAGTCAAGTTGTTGTTCTTTTGATCTTAGTTGTGGAGGGCACTGCTCAGCAACAAGTCCAGTTGCCGTTGTTGTTCAATCTCAGTTGCAGGGGGCGCAGCCCACCATCCCATGTGGAAATTGAACCGGAAACCTTGTGGTTGAGAGCATGCACTCCAACCAGCTGAGCCATCTGGCCGCCGGGGAGCTCAGTGGCAGCTCAGCGGCAGCTCATTGTCTTCATTTTAGTTGCCGAGGGCATAGCCCGCTGGCCCGTGTGGGAATTGAACCAGCAACCCTGTTGCCCAGAGCTCACGCTCTAACCAACTGAGCCACCCATCTGCCCCTCACTTTTCTTATGGCTGAGTAATATTCATTGTGTAAATTACAATTAGGATAAGAACCTGCAAGATGATTTACTGATGTTGTTGAGTTGAAGAGGGAGGACTGGGGCCAGAACTTGTGTTTGTTCTGTGTGTCTGTGATCCGGTCATAATTCCTAGACAAAGTCTACAACCTAAACAGCTGTATGGGGCGACGACTCATCTGTCCCCTCCTCCTCACTGTTCTCTGCCAATCTAAGCCACCATTGTAGCTACTGGGCCAATTGTGTTATGAGCAAGGTTTGGGGCACCAATCCTAATTTGTTTCATCACCTTTCTTCTTTTCTACTTGTGCTAGAGATGGAGGAAGCTAGTCACTGTTTCCAAAAGATGCAAATAACTTTGATAGCTTGGTGTACCTTTGGTTCAAGGTCACTTTTTTCCCCTTCTTCCATCAACAGAGAGGGAGAAGGAAAAAAAGAAAGAAAAAGGAAAGAAAGAAAGAAAGAAAGAAAGAAAGAAAGAAAGAAAGAAAGAAAGAAAGAAAAAGCTAAAACAGTCTACTAACCAAAGAATCAATCTTTAGCATTCCCAGTGTCAGTAAATACTGTTTTTACATTTTCATTCAATGGTCTGTGTTGAATTTTCAATGTACAAAATTATTGTCTTTTATTCTGATTTTTTATGTCATTTCTTATTCTCATCCAGGTGACACCTAATACTTGTCTTCCTCTTGTTCTAAAAGGGCTTTTGCAGACATACAAGCTTTGGTCTCTTCATTTAAAATAGGTTGACAGTCTACTCTGTATATTTTTCAAAGTGCAATGGATGCATAGTGTTTTTAATAATCAGTAATAAACGTTACAATTTATTTTTGTAAAGTTGGTAGCATAATAAGGCCATTTAGTTATACCACAAGAAAGGAAAGCTTATAATGGACTTCATATGTTTACGCTTACAACTTCCTGAGTCAAGTTTTCTGCACCATGTAATGGTGATCCATTAGTGATGCAAGATCTTTGGGATCTTTTAAGTACCCTCTTTATAGCCATTATTTGAAGAAAGATTAATCTGGTGGTAGGTTCAAGCCTATAATACCATGACTTATAAGTAGGCTGGTTCAAGTTATGCTTGTTCCAGTTTGAAAATATAACTTAGATGCATATCCTGTGAGATACAAGAATAATTTAACAATAGCATTTGTTGAGCCTGAAAGAACTCAGTAAATGGGAGACACTACTTCTCTCTCTGGTAGCCTAAAAAGCCATCTTGAGCCTTAAAGATGATTAACATAGGAGTGTATAACCATCACTAGCAAAATGTTTGCTAGTTTCTTGGGGACATCATGCAGTGATTTCAGTGAATGTTAGAAACATTTGATGAAATGTATCCTGTTGTTATACTGTATCTTCAGGAGGAGGAAAACTGAACAGTTGACAGAAATGTAAAAAAGAGAACCATTTTCTTGTTACATTCTTAAAAACAAACATAAGTGATCTTCCTCAGAGTTCTTTCTGAGTTGCCTAGACTGGCTGAATTTAGAGCCCCTTCTCTGGACTCCATAGAAGCTTGTAAGTACCTCTATCATAGCACTTACCATATTGTATTGGTTTTATTTTCATATGTATCCTAAATGAGTAGGGCATGTGAAAGCCAGCAGAAGGATGATTAAAGAACTGTGGGTTTCACTCCCAGTCAATTTCTCCAGTTATTTCTGGGCATCTCATGCAGTCACCATATGGCATCCATCATGGCTTTCCTCTCTTGCTTAGACAGCCACTAGTCAGTGTCTGTGACTCATGAAGTCATCTGAGGGAACCCCACCATGACCACTGCTCATGACAGTGCAGGTACCAGGAAGGAACAGGTTCTCACTTCTGAAACTTCTCAAGCTGCCAACCTGTAGGGTTTGGAGCCAAGCTGGCTTCCAGGCAGAGACACCAGCACCCTCCCAAACCTTAAGGTGTATTTTGGTTGTGTGAATGAATACTTCTTGGGTCTCTCCACAGAGTCTCTTAAATGAGCTCATCCAGTTATGATCCCTTACCCTTTTAATTTCTGGCTAGGGGGCTGGCCAACATCACAAGCCTTGCTGTCATGACTTTTTATCTGCCCCAGGACTCTCCCTTGCCAAACTCTTCCCTCCATCCCTAGTACCAAACAGAACTGACATGGAGCTGAGAAAATGGGAGAAGGGTCATTTCTTCTAAAAGTGTTTGAACTCCAGTTAGCAGAATTCAGATAACCCTGTTAAATGCATCTGTGTTCCTTACTGGACTGAACTCTGTAAGGACAGGGTCTGTCTTTATCATGGATCCCTGACACTTAACACAAAGTTAAAAGAGACAAAGTTAATTGGAGGAAGAGTTAGTGCATTGTCTCGGTCAGACTTAATAGTTTTCACAACTCATTTTTAAGCTGAAATAACTCCCATCAGTACCCTCTGCTTCTCATCCATTAAAGAACATTACATATGTAAATGTATTTGTTGCTCAAGTTCTATTTCAAGATTCCTTTTAGTGGAAAAAAATGTTGGGTGTATCTTTTATTTCCCTTGAGTCATCACTGATAAATGTTGTCTTGTGGATGCTTTGTAATGTCAGAGTTTTGTGGTAGGTAATGCTTCCTGAGCCTTCAAATTTGTGGCAAATAAATAATGATTCTTGTGCACTTTTCCCCCTTCTGTTTTAGGTATGGAATATTCGCATATAATGTGTTTTAGCTGTTAATTTTGTATGCCCAGAGGAATTTTCTGTAAAAAAAATTACTTTAAAATGACTGTGGTATTTAAATTAATAGGCACTAATATGCTAGGCCTTAGCAATAAATAAAATCTGATCTGAAATCTTCACCACAGTCCTTAGAAAACAGGTCAGCAATTTTATCTGAACAGGGCCAGAGAGTAAATATTTGAGGCTTTGTGGATCTTAAGTCTCTGTAGCAACTCCTCAACTGGGAAAAAAAATTGGGATTCAGATGTTAGGAGACTTACTTAAGAGTACCTTGCTAGTAAGGGCGAGCCCCAGGATTTTAACTGACTCCACTTTGTCATGATTCAAAACAATATCCATAGTGAGATGTTTGCATCTGCTTACGCAGACAGGATTGATTACTGCCTGCAAGGCACCGTACTGTGTGCTATGGAGGCGATACAGGTTCAGATACAGGGCTCTACAGTTTAGAGGGGGAGGTAGTCGATAAATAGCATCCCTGTTAACTGCTCAAGTCAAGCTGTGAGGGATAACAAATCAAGGTTTTCAGCTGAAAAATTAAGTATTTTGGTTACTGGTAAAGTTGATACTAGAGAACAGGGCTGTGATGTATAGCAAAAATGAGCCTCCTGATCCTATACCTTGGATTCAGACAGACCCATCAAGCTAGGCACAGGCAGTGTGGACAACCACAGGACTGCATACGGAGGCCTGCTTCTGTAACACTTTGAAAATGCAAGCAAATTCCAAAAAAGAAAAGATGGAGGAGGGTGCTTGTCTGCAATGAGCAGTTCCTCATACAGAGAACTCCCTTCCCTTTTCTTGGAAATGAGTGAGACAGAGGAGAATGTGCTCCGCCACCACCAAAAACATCAGAAATAGGGAGTAAGTGTCCTCCCTTTTTCTGCCCAACACAGAAGCGGCACAATTAAGTTGCTTTGGAATTTATGGTGAAGAGAAATTAACTTCCAGGATCGGAGAAAAGGAAACATTTCATAGAGGACATGGATTTAGACAAGTCCTTGAACAATTTTCTGTTGGATATGTGACATCATGCCCCAGGAAGAGCCAGATAAAGTGAATATCAGATGCAAAGGTGCATTTGGGAGGTCAAGAGGTCAGTTGCTAGGTCACAGAGTTAGAATGACCAACTGCCTTGATTTGCCTGAAACTCTGGGTTTCAGCCCTTGGAAGTCTCGCATCCCAGGAAACCCCTCCGTCCTGGACAAACTGGATGGTTGGTCTCCTGAGCATCAGGCTGAAAACTTGAAGCTTTAGTTTGTTGAGTAGTGTAATACTCATATATAGAATGGCTACATGTGGGGCAGGTCGCCGGAATTGTGGCCTATAGAATTACTTCTTCAGATGAGCCACTAGGCCGGAAATAAAGGCTTAGAGGCCACTGGGAACCACTGAAGAATTTTTGAAAGGTTGCATTGACTCTCAGAGTATGTAATTATGTAGAAATACGTTGAATATAAAACCAGATGAGAATATATTGTGGACTAAATTAAAAAATCAGCGGCGAGGAGGGGGCAGGGGGTTGTTTTTGAGAAGGGTAAAATCCTGAAAGAAATATAATCCCTTTTTATTGTTCCTATTAGGCTCTGGAAAGAGCTACTTAGAATTCGCTCCCCAAAAACCACATCCATTCTAACCTGTTCATTCTAATGGATTTTTGGTGATATGATGGAAGTATTACCTAATTCTATGGTGGTAATCATATGGCAGTATATAAATGTATCAAGTCAACATGTTGTATACTTTAAATGTACACGATGTTATGTCAATTATATCTCAATAAAAAAGAATCTAAGGGATAATGGTGATTTGGAATGAATTGTTATAATTGAACTGATGGATTGTTTGATTTTTAACAAAATACAAGTTCTCTACTCTTGTATTTTCCCATATAAGAAATGCCTCTGTAATGAAGGGTGCATTTCCAGTAAGTTCCTTGAAATTATTATTCAAGAACTGTTTTCATTATCATGGCTGTATTCAATGTTCTGCCTGCATGTGGTAATCCTACCAGATTGACAATTCATTTGGCAGTTGGATAAAGCTTCTGTGATGGTTTGTTGTTGGCACTGAACTAATAAAACTGGATGAACCAGATGTAGATGTTATCTGTTTAAGCATCTAGGCAGTGTCTTTCATTCAATAACTATTTGTTAATTTATTAATTAATCAGATAATTTTCTCTACTGAGAAATTTAAGAGGAAACTGCAGTATGTTTAGGCATGCTAGTCTTTGAAGAAATGAGCCTTACTATCTATGAAATATAAGATATTTTTTCATGATTTACTCAAAAAGCTCCAGGAAATATAGAAGTGGTATTAGAGATCTGGTTCTTTGGAAAAACCAGGAATAGTTTTACAAAACTACTTTGTATTAATTGCTATCGTTTTCTATAGGTGATTATTATGTTAATTATTTTGAAATGGATAGGTTAGTTACTGCTTCTGCTGTCTAAAGTTGGATGGTTATATTGTTTAACTTTTTATTTTGAAATAATTTCAGACTTCTAGAAAAGTTTAAAAATTTGTACAAACAATTCTTATCTACCTTTTACCCAGATTCCTCAAGTGTTAATATCTTACCACACTTCTCATTTCTCATATCATATTATCTATGTCTGTCTATTTTCCTGAAAAATTTTAAGTGATGCTCCTTAGAAACATCAGTGTGTATTTCCGAAAAACAAAAAGCCTTCTAATTTATAACCACAATTCATTTATTAAAATAAGGAAACTAACACTGAGATAAATACTGTTGTCTATAGAACATATTCAGATTTTCTCAATTGCCCCATAATGTGTTAAAATGTAAAAGAAAAAAAATAATCTGTTTCAGATCTCATCCAGGATCATACATTGTTTTAGTTGTCATGTTTCTTTATTCTCCTTTAACCTGGACCAGTTCTTCAGGCTTCATCTTTCATGACCTTTACCTTTTTGAAGAGTACTAGCCAGTTATTCTGAATAATATTCCTAAATTTGAGTCTGTCTGATGTTTCCTCATGGTTAGATTGAAGTTCTGCATTTTTGCTAGGAATATGGCAGAAATGATTTTTTTTTTAACGTGTCATAGCAGGAAGCACATGATATTGCTGTGTTCCATTTCTAGAATACTTTTGATAAATTAATCTGTCTTGTCTGTAAAGTTACTATATTTCCCCTTGAAATTAATAAGTATTTTGTGGGGAATACTTTGATTCTATATAAAATCCTGTTTCTCTTCATACATTTACTCAATAGTTTTAGCTAGTGCCTGAAACCATGTTTACTATGGTGATTTCAAGTGAGGACCTCATGTATTCTGTACTTGTTAGTTGGAATTCTACTGCAAAGAGTGTTCTCTTCTCCCTTATTCACTCATAGCAGTATAGATCATGGCTTGTTATTTTCTTCTGTAGATTTTAATCTCTTACTATCATTATTTATTCTGTTGCTTAAATTATCCCAGACTTGGCCACTGGGAGCTCCTTTAAACTGGTCTTTTTGACATTTTCCACAATTCTTTGAAGACTTCTTCTCTGCTTTCTGGCATGAGATATCTCATTTTATACTTTCCTTGATCCCGCCTTTAAATCAGCCATTTCTCCAAGGAGCCCTGGCTCCTTTTAGTTGAGAATGGTATTTAGAAATCAAAATCGGGATGCTAGGTATACTCATTGCTACTGGAATATCATTACTTCTAGACCTTCTCAGCAAACAAAGCTAAGCAATATATGCATGTGTGTTTGTGTCTATATATGTAACCACATACCGTGTTTCCCTGACAATAAGACCTAGCTGGACAGTCAGCTCTAATGCATCTTTTGGAGCAAAAATTAATATAAGACCTGGTCTTATTTTACTATAATATAATACTCGGTCTTAATATAATGTAATATTATATTATAGTATAATATAATAATATAATATAATACTGGATCTTATATTAATTTCTGCTCCAAAAGACACATCTGTATGTACATATTAAAAATAATGAGTTCATGCTGCTAGGACCTCCAATTCCAATCCAATATTGCAGTGTTCCCTCTTTCCACGTTGTTAACTCTATTTCCTAACAATAAGAAACCTCTCATCCCTAATATATTTGCCTATTTTTTCAATTCTAGAATATAAGTACAATACTTTTAGAAATATCCATACCACTGTGAAACACTTGTGAATCAGTATTTTTTTTAAATCAGTATTTGTTTACAGTTTCTGTCTTTAGCTTAAGGGTATATAGTCAAAATAATGTGTTCACAAGTTACTTAGGTTAGTTTCCCTCCCACTTCAGTGTGGTTCTGTTATTCATTTGAAATTCAGTTAGGTTGATTGGTTTCTTTTTTCTTTCTATTTTGGTTTTCCTGTCCCCCATCCTTGTTGTCACTTATTTATTTTTTAAATATGTCAAATATTACCATGATTCTGAAGGTTAGAACAATGCAAAATATATATATGTACTTCCGACATCCAATCCCTTCAGTCCTGTTCACATTTCCCTATCTTTTTTACTGCATTTCACCTGCCTATTGCAGGCGACTAATCTCTGGTTATGTATCTTTTTGCACAAATGAGCAGACATGTATGTTTTTTTATTTCCCCTTTCCCCCCCTAATATCAAAAGTTACATATATTAGATATTTTTTATGCTTTTTTTATTTTCTTTTTTTTACTCTAGACCAGTTTAAAGTTCTTCCTCATTCTTGTTTATGGCAGCGTTATACCATGTTGTGTGGTTGTACAAGAATTATCCTCTTACTTTCCTGTGTATGGGCATTTAGGTTGCTCCCAGTATTGTGCAGGGACAAACAATTCTGCAAAGAATAACCTTGTGCAAATGCATTTTCAGATTAATATAATTTTATTTCATTGAAGTGACTTAATTCAAGTTTTCCCCAATTTGTCTTTGATGGAGAGAGTTTTAGAGTTATATATGAGTTACCTTGTTTTTCTTCCTTCGAAAGTATCCTCAGTGTATAAAATTGTTAAATTCTTCTACTTTTAAACACAGAAACAGACCATATTGGGACTACACACCATGAAATTTCAGTAATTTAATTCATGTTTAATGTGTGGTCAAAAGAGCCCTTATGCTTCCTGGCTTTTTATTATCTTAGGTAATCTGAGTAGCTTCTAACGAGAGGTTCTAAAAGAATTTGGGTAACTGGTTTTATAGCCGTAATTGAGACATAGCTCTGCCTAACTCCTTCCATCTACCACTTCCTCCTCCCTGTACAGGATACAGGCCTTAAAGACCACAAGAAGGCCACGTGCTTTTCTGAATTAATAGTTGTTCTTTTAGTATCAGTAGTCTTCTAAACAATGTATTTGCTAAACACTTGGTTATCTAGTATCTATTATCTGTGACCATAACACAATGTCTTATTAAATAGAACCACATATATTGTGGATTTACAAGTAAAGATGTTTATAGACTTGCTCTGCAACGCGTTTCATGTTACCCATTTTCTGTTCAACTGTCAGCACCTAAGAGGAAGCCAATCTTAATTTTATTTGTACATCCTCTCTCTGAACTGTTCACATTCTGCTGGTTTCTACAGTTTTCATTCAAAATCAAAGCCTATCATTTTAGTTCAGATGCCATGTGTTGTGTTTATCTGATCCTCATGCACTTGAACTCGAGTTTGCTTGACAAAGACTCTGTTGTTTCTGGGTTGACTGACTTTAACCAGAAGCTGGTACTTTCTAAGCTTCATTTTCAAATGGGCTCTTGGGAGTAATGTGGTGTGTGTGCTCCTCAGCGATGCTCAAGTACTATGACGTTTTTCTCAATTGTGAACTTGCCGCGTTTGATTAAAATGATAGAATTTTATTCTTGTGCTATAACCATGAAAAGGAGTTGTTTCCACTGTTTCTGAAGAGTACATTATAAATTGCAATATGACTACTAAGGGAGTTTAATTTGCAAACTTGATGATTGAGTTCTTTTATGATAAATCAATTTATCAATCTATCTCCTTCATTTCCTCTGTCCCTCTCTCTTTTCATTCACATTTTAGTTATACTTGTTATACAGAAATATATCCTCATTTAAAAAAAAAAGTGAAAAGCATGTCTCCTATTCCCTTTTTATTACCTTTCTCTAGATGCAACTACTGTTATTTTATGTCAATTTCTGATACTTTGTATGTTGTTTATTCTCTCACATACATAAACTCTCATACATGTTTGGGAGCTTGAGGACAAAAGGGAAGTGTTTCTCCTCTCCATAGGCAAAGGTGGGGACTTCGAGAAAATCAGTCTTCAATTGTGTTACTACGGACAGAAAGAGAACAGCCTTTCCTTCCATTGTTGGAAATCTGCTTAGGCTGTAGGCTGATGTTCTCTGTGCTATCTGAAGAGAAAGGGGACCATGAAATGGGAACTACCTCTAGAAGGCACTAAGGAGTCTAAATGTTTAATTACAGGGTGGGTGATATTAGGGATTTTGGTCTTGACAGCGCCTTTGTAGCATGCTGGGGAGAGGAATAGTGAAAGCTTGTATCGGGATGTGGTGTGAACATGGTGATAGCAGGAAGATGTGGTAAGATTTGTAAAGGGACTGCCACAATCTAGGGAAGTTGGTATGGGTGTTACCTCTGCCCGACAAGGTTTCTTTTGATGATGAAGGTGATGAAGTCATCACTTTTTCTTCCTGAGCCGATTGGCAATGAAACCATTATTGCCAACCAAGGAGAGGGATAAAACCTTATCTCTTAAGTGGAAGACATGGACCCTTTTCCTCTGTAGTACACTGGGGAGTTAATGCATCTAGCCACTATGTACTCCAAGCTGTTGGGGAATTAGACTTTTCCTGCCTGTGTGTGGAGAGGGGAAGAAATTCAATTTAAATTGATGTTTTAAAATAAAAAGGAATGTGCCTTAAATTGCAAAAAGAACTACTGTAATAAATTTCAGCTTGCTTTAATTTATGGAATATGCTCAGTATATTTAACGAACTTAAACCCAAGTGGAAAGTGGGGGTACAGGATAGCACAATAAGGAAGAGGTTTTGGGGGGGAAATCAGTTTACATATCCCAGTGAGTCAAACTGTCTCAGGAAATGGTTAATTACTTGCTTGAAAAGAGATAACAATTGATTTGCTTTTCAAATCCATGATCTATTGTTGCAATATTGTTCAAAATGTTGAGACCAAACCTTAGCGATTTTCCCTTTTATTATTTAATATTGCACTAAATTGGGCATCTCATGCCTAAGTATCTGTTCAATGAGACTATATGTTCCTGAAGACCAGGAGCCTTATTTTATTTTCTAACAAGTAAACGATGTGTGCGTTAAAACTTGTTGATTGAAAGACACTGTATATTAACAATTTATTTTTGCAGAATAGCAAACATCTATAGTAAATGTGAAGCACTGGAGTGGATTGTGGACACATCAAAATGTATAGGAGGTGAACCCTGCCACCGAGGAGCTTATTGTCTGCTGGGGAAGACATACAGACAGCTGGGTAATTTCATCATAGTGTGACAAATATAGTAATAGAAGACAGTCCAGCATGTGTCAGGGGCATACTGTAGTGGTCCTTAAGCCCTTAAAAGTGGTTAGAGTATCAGAGAAGGCTTCCTGGAGGGGATTGCATTTTCCTTGTTAAGTTAGGAAACTCTGTATCATTCTACTTATCCTTGTATCCCTAGTGTGTAGGAGGACACAGGGAATAATATAAATGTTGAGGGAATAGATGAATGAGTGAAATGAAACCTGAAAGGAGCCTTGAATTATGAATATAAGGTAACTAGAAAAATAAGGGCAGTTGGAGGTGAAGATATAGTGAAGAGCGGAAGCAGAAACTCCCGAGTTTGGGGCTGGTGTTTTGTGTAGGAAGGAGACATAGCATGGAGATGAGACTGGATTTGTTTCTTTAGATAGTGGAGACTATAGTGGATTTTTAAACAGGAGGGATGATAGGATTTTTCTTTAATTTTTTAAATCCCTCTGGAAGTTTAGTGGGGAAAGGATTAGATGGAGCCGAGTGTTGGAAGCATGAAAGTGTGAAGGCTGGAGGAACAGCCCAAGTCCTGCAGTGAGACATATGGTTATAGAAATGCAGAGAAGTGATTGGAGTGAAGGACACGGTGGAGAGTGAAGATTGGTAGGAGTTGGTAACTGACTGTGGTGAGGGAAGAGAGTCTAAGGTGGAGGTTAAGGTTTTGGTCTCTGAGATTTAAGCAGAGGTCTCCTGGATGGGGCTCTGGAAAAGCTATTGATTTCTTATAAAAAACCGAGAGAGACCAGGCTGGCATATATACGCTTGTCTCTGCCTAGAGTGCATGCAATGAATGTGTCCTAACCACCAAAGGGCCCAGGAAATCAGATTTTTAGCCAATCAGATTATACTGCCTCCCTGAAGAGATTTGGGATCCTGAAAGAGGGGTAGACGACCAGTAATGTCTGACATGTGGTAAGTTACTAGTATAGGAACACTAAACTAGTATTAAACAAAGAGCATGCAGTCTATTCTTTTTAAAGAACATTTTGAGAAAAACATATACCAATGGGCGATTACTCTGCAAGAAAAATGTAGCTATCACATCTTTCACATGCACTCAATCAGCAAGTGTTTTAGCACTTTCTAAGACTAGTTATTGTTCTAATCACAGAGAATAACAAAAAAAGATAAACAAAAAGGAAAGGAGGTGATTGTGGCCTTCCTCGCCCAGATTGGTTTGAATGAAAAGTAAGAAAAAAAAAAAAATAGAAACCATCAAAGGAAAGTTTAAAAGCAGCATGCAAACATGTGACTATAATGTAGTTCAGACCAAAAGAAAAGGCTGGGGGAAACCCACAAAACAGAAAGGCTACTGTGGTGTGGGGGTCAGCTTTGTACAAGATGCGATAAAGAAATAGACAGAAAAACTGTATTTCTTTTCTTTTTTTTTTTTTAAATAGGGAGAATCAATGTTGAGTAGTTCACTGCAACATTTTGAGTTATATTCATTTGTTAGGCTTGAAAATAGTAGAGACTAGGAAGTCCACAGAACAGAAATAAAATAATCCTCTATTAGGTTTGCTTTTATAGACATCTCTTTTGTGTTTATATTTAAATCTACACTGTATTGGCTACACTTAAATATACCATCATATGTCAGTTCTCAAAACTATTTTAAACATATGTACAATAACATATGTGCAATTCTTGGACTGGCATGAAGTCTTTTTTTTTCTTGAAAGTATGAATTGTGGAATATACACAATTTAGTGCCAAATACACTAAAAGATCGTAAATTCATGGACTTCAGACTACTGGCACTTTTAGATTCTTCATGTTTTACAGAAAAAAAAAAAGCTTCACATTTGGTGATACAGGCACTAATTTTTAATGCTTTAGTTGGATTTTCTGTCCTATCCCTATCCCCTTTCTATTCCCAGTTAAGAATTTGAGACATCTTGGCAAAGAAGAACAAATAGATTTAATTCTTATTGAATATGAAACTCTTTAGGCCTGGATAATGTCTGTATTTTTGCTAAGTCTGGAAAGATGTAAGTTTTAGCCAACACTGGAACAGCTTGAGAAACCATTGAAATCATACATGTATTGTTTTGCCTCTTATGTAGGAAAGTACTTCTGTGTGGCCTCTTTTTACTTGATGTGGTCCTTCGTTAATCTGGCTGGCCGCTTGAGGTCTCGCGTGTTGACCTAAGGGAGGTTTGGGAAATATTGGTTAATATAGAACAGTGTGAGAAGGATTTATTACAAATGCCATGTATCATTAGTATAGGCATTCTTTCCTTGTAAACCTAATACTTTATATAAGAATGCATGATGATAACTTGTATTACTTCCCTCATTTTCCCCAGAGTAAAATAAGAGATCCCCCTAAAAGGGTTCATCATAGAATGGGTAAGCTGTGTGTCTGTCTTAAAACTCTTGCTTTCCGCCAAGATTTAAGTGAAGTTGTCCTTTAGTAAGGTAAAATATAAGTATAAATTAAGGGTATAATTTTATCCACAGGTCCATGAAAAATTATGGCAAATAATGTTTTTCTCTACATCAAATAAATTTTGTTCAATTGCTGAATAAAGCAGGACACTGTAGGATGAGACCAGATTCTAAAGGCTTTTTGTTCCTTTTCTAATTAGTAGCAATTTAAAAAAATCTGGAAATTTGAATATTGTTATCATAAATACTGACTGCCCACTGAATGTTAGCATTCAGTTGTATGTTTCTCTCTATTTGACTTAAGTGCTATGTAATTGAATCTTTAGTTTGGAATGTCTTCTGATTTAATCCCATAAAATTGAAATGTTCCCAAGAATAGATAAATCTCATACTGATATTACAAGGAAATAACCACATTCTTTATTTTTAAATTTTGTTATTATTAAAGTTATACACACACAGAGTTTAGAGTCAAATAGTTCTACCAGGTTTGTTACGGAGAACTACTTTCCGTGTCCCAACGCCCCTCCTGCTACCTCTCCCCTGACTACTTTAAACTCTTTTAGAATATTTGGGTATTTATGTTCATAACTCCTCATAACATGCTTCTATTGCTCCTGCTCTACTTCTTCCAGTTTTATTTTTGTTGTTGTTATTTTTTTTTTTAACTGCGGGGTATTATTTATTGAATTTCCACGATGGGAGATAAGGATTTAGCTCTTTCACTACTTTCCTTCCTTCTTACAAAAAAAGCATTCCACTTTTCCCCATCTTTCCAGTATAGTTATAGTATAATTTTGGAAGGATGAATAGTTGGTGTTTATAGTCTTCTAATCATGCAAACATAGTAGCTGATCCACATAGTGTGTATGTGTGTGTATATGTTTATATATAAATATATATAAGTATGTAAAAATAAATACGTATAGTTATATATAAATATACATGTATATACAGTTATGCAGGATAAGAAATGTATTAAATAAATAGATAAAAAACATATATTTGTATATTACACTTCCTATCCTGTGTAACTTGTTGTTTTCTCTGGGGATGGTTTTTAGATGCATCCCTTATTCAACTCTGAATCTTCTTCAGCTTGCCTAAATCTGTTCCCAGGATGTTAAAATATATTAACTAGTTTATTTTATCCTTTGAAGAAACTTCTTTCAAGAGCTCTGATCTGCTGCAATCTAGACTGCTTTATAGGCTGTTTCACAGATATTGAGATTTCCCTTCACCGTTATCTTGGGATGCCTTCTGCCTCTACCTTGTGTTTCATACCCTGTTTCCTGATACCCATCTTTTATTTTTTTGTTTGTTTATTTACTCCCTTTTTTTGTGGAGCATATCCTTCAGTAACTTACCCAAAGATACGTGGGATATATATTTTTGAGACTCTACATGCCACTTGCATTCTGCTTCACAATTGACTATGTTGGGGTGGTTTTGGATACTTTCTGGAGATTTTCTCCTCCCAGGTTTCAACCTCAGGGTGAGCCCTCCTTTAACATTCACTATATCTAACTCTCTTAATTTCCTCTCCAGGAAATTAGGAGCATGTACTTCTTCAGAAGAGTGTAACTCCTTTCTCTGCATCTTCACCTTCAGAAGTTATCATAAGTACTGTTAGTTGGTATCTTATTTTTCTTTATGGTTGTCAAAAAGGACTAGAACTGGACAATAGTTAAAGTAATAAAAACAGATTTTATTCAGGACTAGTGAAATAGGAGAAAAGAAACCTAGATATAGAACTGGGCTCAATTCCAAATACAGCAAGTAAAAATGGGGATTTATAGTCAAGGATTAGGGTGAGGCAGGGGCTTGGTGGATGCAAAATTAGTAAAAGGCGATATTAAGGGTAGGGTAATTCTTGCTAAACTGACTTGAAGGATTCTTGCTGAAGGCAGGCCAGAGTGATCAGATATCAAGGGTGAGGAATTCTCTCTAAACTGACTTAGAAGGATTCCTGCTGCCACTTAGAAGGATTCATGCAGGACCAGTCAAGGCCTGGTTGAGACGAGGGCTCAGAGGGGCCTGACTACAGTTTGGTCAAGGGAAGAATCTTTTTCATGGCTAAAGTTCTTGTGACTTTACCACATGGGTTCCGGCATTAGAGAGGGACAAAAATTCACAAGATCATTCTTGTACTATTTCTCATGAGTGGTGTCACTTATTTTTTTTTGTGTGTAACATATTATTAGGATGTGAAATAAAAGGTAATACCACAGCCATCTAAATAATCTGGGAGAATAATGTGTGAGTGTGTGTGTGTGTGTGTATTAAATAAACACATATATATATATATTTAAGGCTAATCGTGCTCTGTTATTAGTCACATTAAATAATTTAAATATGTATGCATATCAGAAGAAAGCGATATAACTTTGTGTCTAAAAACACTTTGTCACCATGTACTTGGAGAGTGTACTTTTACTGTACTTCTGCTATGGTAACAAATTAATTTAGGCCTAAGAATAACAGAAGTAAATGGGTCATTTTCTTTCTTTCTTTCTTTTGTTTTTTTTTTTTACAAAAAAAATACGTAGCAGGCTGGGCATCTTAAAGATGGATAATCAATGTAGTTTTCAGTTAATTTACTATTTTGGAAGAGTATACAGGTTCTACTTTTGGTCGCTGATACTAATCCCAACTAGGTAGTAGAAGGCCAGCCAATAAGGAGAAATTTTAGGGCAAACTCTTGAGCTTAGCTTATGTGCAGAAATAGAAACAGGCAGATGAATTTATGTTTACAATGGTAGACAAGTATAAAGGTGAAGGCAAACAAAACAACCCCCCCTCAAAAAACAAAGACACAAAGAAGGTGAATTTTAAGTGTGGGAAGTTAAGTTTCTAGTTTATATTTAAGTGACTAGTATTGAGGGGTAACAGGACCCTGAAGAATTTTGACTGAGGTCTTAAATCATCAGGAAATGAATTTTGAAAGTGGAGCACATTCCCTTATCTTTGAACAAATTAATAGTACACCCACTCCTTGTGATAGACTGATAATCCCCTCAGAAGATATATGGTGAAATTGGAGAAGATAGAAGAAGCATACTAAAATGGTCAAAATAGGAGGTGCCTGCCCATGGGGTGTAAAGAAAGTCAGAAAGACTCTATAGACACAAGTGTTGTGAAGTTACATGGCCATTTTTTTTTTCTTTTTTACATCACGGATGATATGAATAGTATTGATGGCAACAACACTACCGCATGCCAAGATTTGGTAAGCAGTGGGACTAGAAAATACCACCGTTTGCCCAACTAATTATAAACTTATGGAACTGATTACTCTAAGAGGAAATAGGGGTGGAAAATATAAATAATCTCAAAAGTGATTGAACTAAATTTGTGGGTAACAGATCCATAATGGGTTATTATAGGGAACTAGGTTGTTTTGGGTACACTCCTAACCTTTGAGGTTGACATCAAAGAACAGTCATTCTTCCCACAGCATGTCCCTTGGTGCCATCATCAGAATCCTGGACAGGAAAAATCATGAGTCTAATCCAATGTGGCAAGACCCGTTATACTCTGATCTATGCCAGATTTGTGTGGGTTGTCAATTTAGGGTAAATTCCAATATGAGGGTTGCAAATTGCAATGAATGAAAACTTGAAAACCTTAATTTACCTTCCCTAATCTTTGTTAATTCTCCTTTATATAGTATACTCTTAAAGCTCATTTTTCAACTTTTGGGGAGATGTCATTATCATGTAGCCTGTACTTGACTATGATAGTGATTTGTGACCTAGTAGTTTCCCATACTGTAGGTTGAATAGGGTCAAATAATAACCTTGGGAAATTAATCTACCCTTGGTATTTCTCTTGAACATCTACCCATTTTCAATTTGCAGTTTAAGATTGAGAGAATAAAATAGAAAGAGTCTACTTCAATTATGACTTTTGGTTTTTATGGTAGAAAGATATAAGAGTATAAAATTCCCTCTTGATTTGATTTTAATCTATGTATAGGAAGGCATAAATTTAATTTTAGTGTTCTCTGGTACAGAGATTTAGTTTCCTTATTATTTTTTGGGGGGAGGTGGCACTACATTTAAAATTTTGATCTGTACGCCTTTAAACAATGTGTAAGAATTGCTTGGAGATCTTGTTTTAATATGGATTTGGATTTGGTAGGTATGGGGTGAGGCCTGAGATTCTGCTTTCAGGTGAAGCTGCAGGGCTGGACCTCATTTTGCCTAGTGCACATTTGCATACTTGGCCAATGCAGCACAGTAGTTTTATAAACCAATCTTGGTTTCAGCTTTCCCACTAAATATATTTTTGGAAAGTTTAAGGAATAATTAAAATCATTTATATGAACAGGATCCGAATACTATATTTGGATGTTGAACTAATGTAGAAAATTCCTTCTTTCCACCTATTCTGAATTCTTCCCATGTCTCTTCCTTTTCCTTCTTAAATGTTTCTATTCTGTATTGAAAAATGGGGACTAAGTGACACAAATGTTTCTTGATTCTATTAAATTTAAACACACACTTGCGCATGTACACACACTCTTTCAGTTCTGTGTACTTTGCCTAATTACTGGCAATAAAATTCAGTAAAGGGATTTAAGGTTTATGAATGTTCTACTTGGAGGAAATTATAATTAAGGTTATTAAAGCCTTTGGGTTCCTGTGTGTATTTTAAGCAAATTAGGATTTTATGTATTTTTTAAAGAGACAGTAGCTCTTCCCTGGCCAATTATTTCTACTGCATGGATGAGCTTGTGCATTTAGTGTGTATGGTTCAAACGGCACATGTCCTGCTTTGTTCTTACAGGTAAATCACTGATGTAAGTTAAGCTTTTTTTCTCAATTTCATATGTGAAACTCTGGTAACTGGCAACTTAAAGTAAAAACCAAGAAATGGAGAGAAATGGTCCATTGTACTTTGGCATCAAAATTATTTTAAAAATCAAATTATTCTTTAATTTATTTAAAACATTTTAAGGCACAGTAATTGTCATTTATCTTTTATATCCAAAATAGCTTTGTTTTCTATTAAAAAAGTAATATAAGTTCATTACAAGATGTTTATAAGTGCTAAAGAGTGTAAAGAAAAAGATCAACTCATTCTACTTCTTTGCATTAAGCACTGTTAGCGTTTTTGCATTTATTTTTTAAAGATATTTTTCTTGTGTGTATGCGGAAGGTGGAAATGTCCTAAGATACATACCCAGGGGGTGCAACAAAGTCACTTTATTTTCCAAACTTGAATTTAGTGTCTATCTTGAGGCCTTGTTCCTCTTCGTAGTGGAAAATTAATCCTAGTAAATTTATATACTTTGTCAATTAAGTGTTTTTCCATTTTCATGCCCAGATGTGCTCTGCCTTTGCCTTCTTCTCCCTCCCACCCCTGTCTCAGCAAGGTTTACATTAAGTTTGTCAGGCAAAGGGAAGCAATGGAGGGCCTTCAGACTGATGCCACTTTCCACAGTTGTGTGTTGTTATTGTTCATTTTCCATGTCTAGCCCAACATATCCCTTGCCATGGAATAAATTTGCGAGGGCTCTGTTCGTCTGTCCATGCATCTTCTGTCCTGACTGTGAGGCCATCCCTGGTCTGTGATCTTTCTTAGCTACATTTGAACTCTTCTCGGAATGTGAGGTTTTGGGGATGGTCTCCTAGACTTCTTTGGACTTGAGAGGACTTCTCAAGCTCTCTTTTCACAGAATGCCTCAGTTCCTTGTAGCCCCTTCTGCCGCTGTGAGTGTCTGGAGGGGCACACCTTCACACTCCTAGGTTTTGCAGATATCTTTTGGTCTGATTCCCAAACTTAACAGGACAGCATATGAATATTGTTTTGTCCCACTAATTTCCTCTAAATTGAGGGCGCAGGTCCCTTTGTAGAGATGCACTCAACCTAACCTGAGTGTTCTCTTCTCCCTACCTCCCAATTCATGGGGTCTTTATCTTGTTGAAGCAAATAATTTCCTGTGATAGATGACATAGTCCTCCATGCTTATTTACGACTGAAATGTTTTGCTCTGTGCCTTTTGTGTCTCTGTTTTCTAATACTCAAAACTCAGTGTCTTATAACACAATAAAGTTAAAGGAAAGGGAAGGTTTTTGTCTCTTCCAAGTGAACACGGAAATTCCATTCCAAATTTCAAAATTCCATTTGAAAACGGAAAATGTGATCATTTGTACTTCTTTGAGAAACCCTCCCCTGAGCCAGTGAATTCTGCTGGTATGTTTGATTGAAGAAAAAGTTAAGGACTAAAAATAAATTTTTATTTTTTATTTTTTAAACATAATTTTTATTTTTCAATTGCAGTTGACATACATTATATTAGTTTCATGTGTACAACATAGTGATTAGACATTTATATAACTTATGAAGTGATCGCCTTGATAAATCTACTAGTACCCATCTGATACCATACATAATTATTACAATATTATTGACTATATTCCCTATGCTATACTTTACATCCCTGTGACTATTTTATAATTGCCAATTTGTACTTCTTAATCCCTTCCCCTTTTTCATTTATCCCTCCACCCCCAATCTGGCAACTATCAAAATGTTCTTTGTATACATGAGTTTGTTTCTGTTTTGTTTGTTCATTTTTCGATTCCACAATTAAGTGAAATCATATGGTGTTTGTCTTTCTCTATTGGACTTATTTCATTTAGTATAATACCCTATATGTTGTTGCAGATGGCAAGATTTCATTTTTTAAAGCTGAATAATATTTCCTTGTATACATGTACGAATTCTTTATCCATTCATCTATACATGGACACTTAGGTTGCTTCTGTAACTTGGCTATTGTAAATAATGCTGTAATGGACATATGGATGCATCCGTCTTTTCGAATTAGTGTTTTGGATTTCTTCAGATAAAAATACCCAGAAGTGGAATTACTGGGTCCTTCTTTGTCTCTTGTTATAGCCTTTGTTTTAAAGTCCATTTTTTCTGGTGTAAGTATTGCTACCCTTCCTTCCCTCTCCCCCTATTTTCATGAAATACCTTTCTCCATCCCTTTACTTTCAGTCTGTGTGTGTCGTTTGGTCTGAAGTGAGTCTCTTGTAGGCAGCATATGTAAGGGTCTTGTTTTCTTATCCATTCAGCCACTATATATCTTTTGGTTAGCATATTTAATCCATTTACATTTCAGGTAATTATTAACAAATATATAGTTACTGCTACTTTATTCATATTTTTTATTTTTTTTCTTCTTGAATTTCTTCTTATTTCTTTTCTTCCTCTAACATTTCTTGTAATACTGGTTTGGTGGCGATAACCTCCTGTAGCTTTTTCTTATGTGTGATAAAAATGAATTTAAAAGAAAAAATTAGTTAAAACTCCAAAATATTATATCATTACATGTATGTTTTTAAAAAATATGAAAATAGACTACTACATTGTTTTATAATCTGCCTTTTCCAACATTGTTTTATATGGAAACAGCCTTCCTTACATGTTAACTAACATTGCTGTGTATAATAAATTAATTTTAAAGTCAATATTTTAGATCTAATATAAATTGTTCAATATTCTATCGATGGGCATTTTTGGCTGTTTACTATCTTTTCACTATTAAAATGAATGCTGGGTTGCAATTTGTATATTTTTTATGTATTTTTGCAACTCTTTCTGCACGATTCCTAAAAGTGACGTTAATAAGTCAAAGGAAAAGTGCAAATTGCTAAATTATACTCTAGAAGATTTGTACTAATTTACATTACCACTAGCAGTATATGAGATGCCCATTTCCTAAATGCTTACTAATAGTTTGTAATTATCAATCCCCTAAACCTCAGTATATGGTGAAGTTGACTCCTTATTTTAATTTGCATTTTTTTGTGTCTAGACTTTAATGGGTAAACCATTTGACAAGTGGTCTTGTTTTCTTATCCATTTTTTTGTATTATATATGCATGAAATCTGGGTACATTTAAATATTTATATGGTTAAATACTTGAATCTAATTTTGTTTTTCATTGATGTTACTTATATAACATCTATTTCTCTTTGTGCCAACTGGTCTGTACTGGGCTACAGTGAAAAAACTATCGTCTTGTAATTATTAATTCGCAGTGGAAAAGGATGCATTGATTTGTAAGATGACATAAACCTCTCAGTAAGTGAATCAGATGTTAGAAAAATGTAGTTCATCACAACATGAACTCTATTAGTCTTGTCTCCTTTGTGGAAGGTGATCCTCAGAGGCCAGGTGCCTATTTCTGTGAGTGAGGTGGGTCACATGCTTAACCATGGAGAGTGATGAACCGAAATAATGCATGTCTGTGTAATGGAGGCGGCTACTATACACCTCTGGTCAGTGGTTATCAAACAGGAACGTGGGCTATACCATCTGATTATTAAAGAAAAAGCAAGAAATATGGATTTCTATTAAAAAATTTTAGAGGGAAGCATATGGTGTGGGTTTGAAGAAACAAAATACTTCTACAGACTATATTAGGATTCATGGTCGTTAGTTGGATCATCCGCTTTATATTCTTTCTAGGCAGAACTGCTCTACTTATGTGAATAGTACCCCCTAACCCCCAGGCTATGTCGTACATAACCATATTTTATGACCCTAGAAATGCTTACTGTATTTTGCTGTGTATAATGCACACTTTTTTGCCCAAATTTGTGAGGGAAAAATAAGGATGCTCATTATACATGGGTAGTACTGATTCCATATCTATATACATGTTTTTAATTCTTTTATCTATGCTTATGAATTAAATGCAACTCTAGAACTCAGTTATGATATCCGTATGCAAAATAATACCCTGGAATAGGATAATTGTTTTTGTTGAATTTACAATGAACTTACAATGACGAAGAGCTCTTGGCCTTCTATGTTGCGTAAATATCGTAAATTTGTTACTGGTACATAAAATTTTTTGTACCATAATATGTTAAAAAATAAATGCTAAAATTCCTTTATAATACGAAAAACAAATAAAAATTTGAATTAAAAAATTAAAACGAAGGATTTTTTCCCCCTGAAAGTTTGGGCCAAAAATGTCGGTGTACATTATACACGGGAGCACATTATACACAGCAAAATACGGTGTATAACTCAATGATGAACTGTTTTTCTCAGAAAATAGCTGATTTCCCCCACTCCTTTTCAGTGTATGTGTGTTGCGTGCATACATGCAAGCCTGTGTATAGAGGCTAATGATTGGCTTGTATATTGAGCAGAAATAAAATACCTTGTAATCTCTCTACTGGCTCTTTTTATTGAGAAGAATGCTATACAGGTATGTGCTTCGCATTTCATCACATCAGGAGGCACATGGTACAGTTTGTCCCATTCTTGGCGATGCTTACTTTGATCATTTAGTTAATGGAGTTTGGCCAGCTTTCTTCATCATAAAGGCTAACTTCCCCTTTTGGGTAATTAATAAGTAATATCGTAGGTGATACTTTTTTCCCAATGCACTTTCACCTTATGGTGTTAGGATGATGATGAACCTTGCCTGAATTAAATGATCATATTAATGATGGCAAAATGGTAAGTCTAATTATGCAGCTACAGTTATTCAAATACAGATTGTAGGCTGTTCTACAAGACAACTGGCCAGCACTCTAAAAATCTCAATGTAAAGACAGACAAAAAAATAGTGGGGGAGGCATTCCAAATTAAAAGGACTAAAGAAACAAACCAAATGCAATGCACAGTCTTTGTATTGTTTCTAAATAGATGGATAAATAGGACATTTTGGGGATAGCTGAAGAAGTATGAATACAGACAGAATAATAGTAATATTATCTTAGTTGTGTTAAATTTCTGAGGTCTGAAAATGTCCTTGTTCTGTGAAGGTGCATGTTGAAAAATTTAGCGTGAAGTATTGTAATGTCTGCAATTTACTTTCAGATAGTTTACCAAAACTGTATGTATGTATGTATGTATATTTCCATATATTTCTCTCTATGTACATATCTATGTGTATATAGATAGAGATAAAGATATAGGTAATGATACATAGACAGAGAAAGGAGGGGGAATTACAATTAAAAAAAAATAACGAGGTTAGTTTGTATATGATTCATTCTTCTCCTATTCTAATTTAGAAATATTGGCTGCAACCCCAAACCTGTTTCCTTTCAAACTTTAAAAAAATATACATTCTTAAAGTCTTAGATTATACTTCTAGGGTCACAGTTTATGTATTCTACTCTTAAAAACTCCATGGTAACATCATAATTTTCGTATTCTCAACAAATTCTCCCTCCATCCAAGTTGTTAAGTACCGAGTGGCTTCTTTTTGTTGTTTCTGCAGTTGTCTGTAAGATGAATTGTCAATAAGCTGGCCAAGATTTATCAGGCATGCTGAATTTCTTGTCTTTGTTATCCCCAACACTGTGTGGACATCAGTGCATATACTACTCTTTCTCCTTGGGATACCCTCCTCCAACTGGCAAACTCCTGCTTTCTCTTCCAGAACCAGCTCATGTTACTATCTATTAGATCTTCCAGAATAATTTAGACCTCCTCTCTCGCTCATCTAAGCACTTACTAACCATGCACATAAAATATAATTTCAAAACCACAGCACCTTGGAGTGTTCTTACTGAACAAGTCTAGGATAAGTTGAGTGTTAAATACAGTAACAGATTATAGTCCACTAGGCAAAATCCGTCATTCCCTGCTGATCTAAAGAAACAAACAGATAACAAATGAGGGAGAAGGGCGAGGTCTTCTTAACACTAGAATGCTCTCTAATTAATGGAGAAAGAATGGAATTAGAAAATCACCTTGGTAGCCATCAGAATAATAGTTAATTTAGGTAAGACTCATCATTGGTGCCAAAACGAGTGTGTGGAAGTTTGATGAAGAACAAGATGTTTATACAGTCTTACTGTATATCATCAAAAATCACTTATTATAGAGGAAAAGCGTGACTTTACAGTGTAGAAACCTAGCGAACACTATCCTAACAAAGAGATCAACGTTAACATCACCAATATTGCAGCTAAATTGATGTGCCACTTGGTGTGCCCCCCAAAAAGGACAAGACATCACTTCGTACATTATCCCTAAAATGCATGACCAATCATGACAGAATATTAGACAAACCCAAATAGACATTTTGTGAATAACTGACCTGTTTTCTTCCAAACTGTGAAGCTCATGAAAGAGGAACTAATGTGTTAGTCTCCAGATTAAAGGAGACTAAAGAGAGAGCACAACTATGCAGTGCGTAATCTTAGATGGCATTCTAGTCTAGGAAAAAAATAGACATAAAGGATGTTATTGGAATAATTGAATATGGACTGTGGATTAGAAAGTAGTATTGTATCAATATGGCTGATACAAGACAGTGCCCTTGTGTTTGGGAAAAACATAGTGAAGAGTGACAAATTTAAAGACAAAAGAGTATGATGCCTGTAACTTACACTCAAATGATTCAGAAAAATATATGCATATATTTGTATGCACAAATATATGTATGTGTATATATATACACATACATATATATACACATACATCTATGTCTCTGTGCACACACATATGTCTGTATACACATTTACATGTCTGTATACACATATACATATAGTTTTGCCACTTTTCGAAAGTGACCAAACACTATTCAGTGTTCCATTAACATATATGTAGTTTGCTTTTGGCTTCTAAGGCTTGGAGGCGGTGGAGGAGAATTGTGGTCAGTGAGCAGTGGCAAATTACTCTCCAAATCAGTCCAGAAGAGGTTTCTCTTCTTTGTGTCAGTCTGTCAGTCCATACCCTCCCCGCCCCCCTTTACGCATCTTTAAAGTCTAGTTTTGATCATTTGGATGGCTTACCCTGCCTTTCTAATTATATAGGTATGCTTGCTGTGTTACTTCAAAGGCCGTTTGGCAAGGACAGGATCTGTCTTCAAAGTCAGTGAGGAGAGTGGCCCATTTGCAGGAAATTGCATGGTTTCGGGGTGATTTTTTTCTTTGAACTTGTCAAGTAGAGATCCCTATTTAAAAAGTGCTGGCCTTTTGCTGTATGCGCAAACAGTTAAAAGCTTTCCGTTTATAATTCTGAAGACTTCTCTTTAACTTCTGCCAGTTGCTTAGTTTCCTGTAACCTGTAACTCAATTTCCCCCCTTATCCTTTCTGTATCTATCAGCTGTTTTATTCTGAAGTGTGTTTATGGATGACATCTTGGTTTTGTTTATGAGACTTCATATAGTCCCAGTTATGTTAGGAAAGAATTAGTATAGAACTCTTAGTACTCAAGTAACTTTGATTATTTTGCTGTAGCTGAAAACAGAACAAAGGAGCAGTGAGCAAATTACAAGGGTACAGCCTAATTTGAAAGAAAGTTCCCATAGTTTTAATCATGGTATAGTTCATTTTTTTTCCTCTAGGTGCTATACATAGAGCTTTTAATGGAGACATGGAAAGCATGGCTTTCGAAATCAGAGGTCAGACCTCGATTCAAATTTGTCACTAACAAACTGTATGACCTTGGAAAGGTTTCTTAAACTCTCTGTTCTGTTTATTCACTTCGATAAACAGAAATTATGACTAATAAGCATTACTTTCAAAAAGTATGAAAGCACGTAGTCTGCAATTTGTCATGTAGCATGTTCCTCAACGTTCATTTTCTTTTGCCCCCCATTTTGACTTTCCTCTTTCTCATTTCTTCTTTTTCTGAATAGATTGAACTTTCTTAGAATAAGAATGGCTAACCAGCTAGATTTCAAATGGGGTCTAAGGTATGGAATGCTATGAAGTTAGCCAATCAGCAAAGAATGTTAAAAAAAAAAAAACTGTTTATACATGTTAAATGTAGATGATTGAATTTTAAAAAATTATTGAGAAATAATACTGTGTAGCCCTGGCGATTTAATAATGCATCTTTCTTATTTTTAATGTATGTGATATTTTACCAACAGTGACCTACGATGCGCAGAATAAAGCTTTCACTTTTTTTGCATCACAGTATAGTCATGAATAATTGTTGCATAATAATGTTTGTCAACCCTAGGGATTTGTCAGAGTGTTTTTCATTAAAGCCACTTAAAATATTTTTTTATTATCTTTGTTTGAAGAAAACTTTGTCTAGGACAGTGCAGCTAACAGTGTTCATTCTCAATTTTAAAACACAGTGGTCTGACCAATGGAAATTTCCACATCTAAAACACATGGAGTCTTTAATCTGGTTAGTTATGACACTGATTTTTCTTCAGGGCTATGTTTATGACACCAACTAAGCCATCCAGTTTGCTTTCCACTTGTTGTTGTAAAATGGAAGTAGTGGAATAAGCAGGAGTTGGCAAATTAATTTCTATTTTAGGAGGCAGGTGGTATATGAGGGATGGTCAAATAACTTGTACATGATGGGAATATATGTTGAATAGACTCCATCCTACGCCTCCTTCCTTTTCAAATAAAACAATTTACTTTTTGGGTAGGGAGGAGGGAGAGATGTTTTCCTACATGCAGTTGGATAGGTCAGACACTATGGCACTAACGTTAGAGTATTTAGGAAGTATTTTGAAAGTATTTTGAAACAGTGTTAGTATAAGGAATATTTGAGTACTTTATGGAATAAAAATCTGGCTCTGTGAGCAGGTTGTTTTTTTGGATTTAATTAATTGGATTATCTCCTTGTGTAAACATGGAACCCTGTGAAAGTGGTGGTTTCACAATCTTCATAAATATATATATTTAGATCTGTTCCTGTTGGAGTTACTGTTAGCACCAACAGTGTGTCAACATTTCCACAGGATCTTTTAACTGTGTTGTAACAGCCCAAGTCAACACTTGGCATGAATAATATGTACGACACAGCAGATTCTAGCTATGACTTATAGGGTCGCACGCATCCTAACTATAAGCTTACTGTTCTTTTGGCATTAGAATAGTTTTGTGGACTGAATTGTTTTCTTTCAGATTCAAACAGGTGGCTTATTTTATACAACATAAGAGGTGCTTCTTCCCTTGTTTCAAAACATCGTATATCTTTGGGAAAATGAGTAGTCCCAAACCAGCTTTTATTTTTCTGATTTCATTAACTAGTTAGTGTTATTAGTGGTAGCATCTGTAGAAGCTGAAGAGCTTTTGATTCCAGTGGCATATCGTGCCCACTTTACTAGCTTAGTTTTGGGATGAGTGTGTTCTGACCGTTAAGTACACATTTTTTTTCTCCGTAACCTGTAACCTGTCAGAACAAACATCCAGCATAGGGATATTCATTAAGATTTTTGTGTCGAAGAGTTTATAGGAGGAGGGAAAGCAATAATTCTTATAGGGCTTGGCTTCCAAAGTGAGTGTCAATTAGGGGAGATATTTCATCATGTCGTCATTTAGGGAATTTTATGTGCTAAACCGAGGGCTCATGGTTTTAATTTTTTATCAGGGTCTATACATACTTTTTTGTATGTGTGTCTTGTTTTTTTACTTGACTTTAGGTGTTAATGGATGTTTGGGAAATACATTTCTAGAGAATTTCTAAATCCCATTTAATTCATGTGTTCTACTTATGTTCTACTTGAGCTTCTCACTCTGGCAAAGGCTGGAATATGACTGACCCTTGGTCAGTGCAGAGAACTGGCATGTCAGAGTGCTACTCTTAGCATTCCTTGAGCTTGCCTCTGTGGTGCTTGAGCCCTGAGGTACTGGACCTGATGGATGCTGATAAAAAAGTACTTAGGTACCTTGCATTGTGACAATGTGCATTCAGAAGCTCTCTTGGGAAATCTATGGCTCCCACCATCAGATGTGCAACTCACATCTGCTTCAGCTGCTCACATTTTGGGTGAAATATGGTGAAGGGATACTGTTTTGTTTCATGGTAAAAAGCATTGAACCAAAGTTATTTTTTTCTCCAATGACTGTAGTTATTGTTCGCTTTGGTACATGCTTTCATTCTCCTCCCATTTTGCAGACTGTCTTGAATGTTGATGATGTCTGTGACTTGTTTAAATGAGGAGACTGTGTTTATCATGTTCTAGATTGGTCTGTTGTGCCCTCAAACACACCCCTGTGAGACTCCAGACACATTTATTTTGCAGCCATATCTTGGTGCATCCTCTTTCTTTGACCTGCAGTTATTGAGTATTCTGGGCTTCCCTGTGATACCTCAGTCAAGGCAGACTTGGAGCACACATGACATGTCTCATAGAAGGCTTTCTGCTTCCCTGTGCTGTGTAAAACACATCCTACCCAGGGAGCCACATTATGGCCATAATTCATTTAAGTGATTGTAAATGTACTTCTGAGGTACCAATCTATGAAGATTAGGGCTCAAATTGTGCTGGCACTGCAGAGTAATTAGAAGCCTACAATTACAATAATATTCTTCATGGTTTTGTTGTGGAAAATATTAGCACTTTCTGGGTGAAAAAAATAAATCAGAGACTCTATTAATTCTCTTCCTTCATATTTTACAATCTCCTAGTAGCTTTATTTGAGTTTTGTACAGTGAGATACATACTTGGATAAGAGAAACAAAATCATCTGATTAAAGACCTTTAATCCTGATGTCATTTAGAACGTTCATCTCTAGAGATGATTTCCATATTTTTGGGAGCTTATACATTTTTAGAAATATTATTTTCCCAAGGACTACTTCTGGAGATATGGATATATCCAGTTTTTCATTCCTAATTAACATATTTTAGGTGGATAAGTGGTATTATTAATGATCAAGTAATAACTTTTTTCAGGCAGCCAATTAATATGGATTTCTTTAAGGTAGTACTTTGAGAAGTTAGCTTTGTAAGCCTTACCTAAAAATATTATCTAGTTAAGAATTCATGACAAAAGATGAAAAGAGAGTGAGAAAATATGGTTTAATTATAGAGGTTGTAAAATTTTGGAATTTTGGGTACAAGTTTGCCCTTTATAATTATGTTCAAAATTTTTTCTATATTAAATAAATATTAAGTTAATTTAGTCCTCTAACTGTATCTCTGTCTAAGCTTTATTCACATTATTAATGTTAACATTTCTGTCTACGGCATGATGAGTATAATGGTGAATATCTAGAGCATTAAAATTTGTTGTGTTTGTATGAAAGATCAGATTACATGTGTTGTGGTGATATTTTGTATAAATGCTTATAATGTAATGTAAAACTAAGGAAAGTACCTTAAGGTAGGCATTTTTCATTTAGGTCACATCTTTTGTGGCTTCTTAATTCATGGTCTTGATTGCTCAGTTGAGTTTGAGCTTGGTAGTACTCAAGATGACAGGATTTTTTAAATCCCAGTATTGCCAAGCTCTAGTGGAAGGATCTATGCCCAACTTGATTTGTATAGGATCCGACATGCAAATTCCTGTCATTGGTACCAGAGATAGGGTTTCTGTTTTTTAAATATGTGTATCGAATCTAGGATTGGGCAGAGATAAACATTAGCAATTTTGTGATAGGTTTGATCGATGAAATATTTAATAGTTATTGTCAATTAAAATTCTGTTGAACTTGGAACATTATTTAACTAGCAAATATGGAGTGAGGCTAAGATGCAAATAGCCCATTGTTTTTAAAACTAGAAGTCTGTACCTTTTGTCAGAAATGAATGCCTTCACCTAGAAGGAATTTAGATTTCTTCTTACTTGGCAAGGGCTAACTCCAGAAACAGGGGAGCTCTTTAAAAAAGTGTTATGAGTGTATTAGAAACAGATGGGCATTCAACACCTACACAAAATGCTTTATGGGATAAAGTGTGAATAACTGAATTTGATTTAACAAAGGATCAAGCTTAAAATACCAGAATTCCTAAAAAACAAAACTTAATTTGCAATTTAAAAGGAACACAAATCAAATAAGTAGACTCAAAGATAAAGAGTTCTACTTACACTGTTCTTTCCTCTTGATATACTTGTTTGTGATATAGGTATTGTTACCTGGTTTCTCCCTAATGATTTTCTTGTTTTCTATATCCACATATTCCTTTCCCTGTCAAGGAGATATGTGTGTATTTGTGTTAATACCACTAACACCTTGTTGAGGATTTTTCATCTTTTATGTGATATATTTCATCTTTAGAATTTTGGGTGGGTCTAGTTGTAGAAAAGTATTTTGGTTGGAATGATGAGGCTGTGGATCTCAGCAGGCTTTAGGGTAGGAAAAGTTGAAGCTTACAGAGAGAGCAAATAAACGTGGTCATCAGAGCTGGGAATTAAGATCTGTTTATTCACCTGCACACTTGAATTAAATCTCAAAGCAGTAGGCAGAGCCATTTGCCTTATTAAGATCCTGACAAAATAAATTAGTCACGTTTAAAGGTCTATGTTTGCCTGACTTTAGATACAGAGATTGGTGTAGTCACCACATAACGGATGGAGAAATTTTTGTTAAATTGTTAAGCTGTTGATTTCCAACATGGAGGCTACTAGCATAGTAGACACTGGACAATAGTTAATTAAACTGAAAAGTCAATATTTGAGGTTGGAGACATGAAGCTTCAAATTGCAAAAATTATCTGTACTCTTGTCCTTCAGCCTTGAGGAGCACTCTTCTGACTAAAGAAGATGGGGGAAAGGCAGAGAGAGCACTTAGGTTGGGTGTGGCTCACATCGCTTTTGTTTAAGAGAATTCCTCATGTGTAGGGTTATCAAGATGTCTAAGATAGGAACTCAGGTAATGGTTGCCTAAATTCATTTTCATTAAGTCGGTTGACGTTCAAGTAAATAAAGCAATGCTTTTAATGATTTAAGGATCCCTTTAAAAATATAGAGAACAATTTGCTGACTGTGAAATCTTTGTGGTCAAGATGAAAGTTAGCAAAACAAAACAAAACAAAAAGCCTTCACTTGACATTGATTCTCTTAGTTCTGTAATTCTCTTTTCTTGAAACTTTTTACTAGGGAGTGTAATTTACGATGATAAAGAGCTCTCGATTTAACTTTTGAACTGAATGGAAGTATTGCTTCAGCTTTAGTTCGTGATGACTGTGGTACAGACAGCCTTCTCCTTAAACCCTGCTGCTATGTATGTAAATCTTCCAAATTCTTTTTTCACTTATGAAGCTTAGGTGGGGATTTAGATAACCTTGATACTGCATTTTCAAATCTGTAGTTAAATTGAAAAGCAGAAGGCAGTCAGCATACTACTCTTAGACATGTTGCCGAGGGCTCCGCCGTGTGGGGTGGCCTTTGACGCAGCTCCAGCCAGCGACCCCTGTGCTTGGCTTAGTCTCCTTCTTGTTCCTTAATATTTAAGGGCTTCCTTTTTCACAAAAGAGTCATAAATTACTTCTCCAAATATCATGCCATAGGGTCTTTGTGCTTAACTCTTTCATTGCGTTAATTGATTGCAAGGTTGTTTTTTTTTTTTGCAAAATGTGTCAAAAATCCACAAAAAAGAAAAAGTTGATATTTTGACTATTTTATGCACTTAATAACATTTTGAGCTGCTTTGTACATAAGTAATATTATTTTTATTTTAAACCTAGGTTATATAGTAATAAATTTACCATTATATTGAAGTTTAGCAAAAAAATACTCAGAAGTGTTTTTAAGTATAGATACATTAGAATCTAATAGCATTGATAACATAAAAATTTTATTGCAAAATCTTACACAGTATGCCATAGAAAACATCTTTGTAGTTGATAGTGCAAGCCACAGGAAAACATATCTGAACATTGCAGCAAGGGAGTTTTAAGGTGGGTTCTATTCTTAGATAAACTTGAAAATTAAAATGAGTTGGGTTCTCCCCAGTCACCATCTCTACTTCCAAAACCATTTCATCCATCGTACAGCTGCTGGATATTCCCTGTTCTGTGCCTCTCACTTAACTTTCTGCACCGTACCCACTCCTCTCCCCAATTTTTACCCCTTTCTTGCCCAGAGAAGTTGAATTGTATCCCAGTTTTTGAAACGTACATGCTCAGTGCTTGCGTCCTGTTCAGGACACTGATAACAATATCAGAATAAAACTCCTTCAGAAGGCAGCTGGGGAAATTGTAAGTAGTATAGGCTTATTGTCAGTCAGCTATGTATGAATCCTTTTAAATCATAATGGTCTCATTAGAGTAAGGTGTAACAGAAATCCTACGATGCATATAAAAGCAGGGAAATTGACCGAATGATAGAATGTAGAGTGAAGTAGAGAGAAGTGGACGTGGGTTTGGGGTGCCATAATTGTCTAAGCGCACAGTAATAAGGGCCTGAGGTACGAGAAGATTAGTGGAACTCACAAGAGTGAGGGCTGGAATTACATCTGTAGCAGAGGATGTTATCATGAAAGCTGGAGGAAGAAGAAAACTTTCAACAATGACCCAGGCTACAGGAGATGTGAGGACCAGAAATTGAGAATGAGGTCTTGAGCTGAAGATTAGAAAACTGGTTGTGGTCTTTGTAAAAGCAGTGTTGAGGATAATTGAAAGGGTGGTAGTGGTAAGTAGAGGGGGAATGGATACAACTGATACTTTAAAAAAATATGAGAGTGATATTTGTCTGGTTCATTGCTATGAAAAGATGTTCACAACTTAACTGAAATTGAGCAAGTTATGATATTGCATGTAAATTACAATCACAATTATACAAATTACATATTACATATATTTATAAAGGAATATCTGGAAAGTTTTCCAAAATTTTATTAGGAATTACAGCTGAGGAGGTGATTTTTCATATGAATTGATTATTTTTTTCTCCATTATTTCAGATTTAAGAAAATAAGGTAGTAAATGAGAAATCATTTAGGAAGCATAGATGGGTTTACAAGCAGGGGAATGTCCATGAAATAGATTCAATATGCAGATAGAAGCAGTTGAAGAGTTGATAGAACACAGTCTTGGAATAGATGGGAAGAAATCAATCTTAATGGCCAATTCAAGATCTTAGTGGCCCTGATCCTGGTCCCAAGTGCTTTGATTCTTCTTTGGTCTCTTCTCTGAAAGGTAGACTAAGTCCTGGTTTTGGGATCTCTCTGGAAGAGAAACTGTAAGACCAAATCAGGGTTGAAGTGGGGAGAGCATCTTGTGGAACTGAAATCGGTATGGATCTGCTACATGTAGCTGCAGATGTATTGGATGTTGAAGCATTATAAGTAAAGGAAGGATGTAGTATACAGTGTACTTTGTTGTATAGCTGCTAGCCTGAATACTCATTGCTTGATACTAGTTGTTTATGCAATAAAGATTAGGTATAGGGCAAACAGGATGTAGTCTCAAAGCCAAAAGTTTCAATAATTGATGAGTTTTCTATTCCTTCTCTCATTTTTCTTTTGTGGGTTAACCCAATAAAATGAAGTTAGTGTGATCTTATATATTTTTGTTATATTTATGACTTTGCTTGGTATAGTGATAACTAAAAATTAAATGAATTTTTCTCTTGTTAGAAATTATAGTGGGATTTAAGATTGTATAATTTCTGAATTTTATACCAGAACTGGAAACAGAATTTTTTTTCTTTTAAGTTACCTTTTTTTTATTACCAGGTGTGGTGTACTTCATAAAGCTCATATATCAATTTTCAGATGCTATTTCAATATTTACTTTAGTACTATTCTGCCATTGTCCCTCTAATAGGACATTTCTGTTTTTTCTTTTAAACATAAAAGTAAAAAATATCTTAAAGTTGACCATTCAATATAGTTTATAAATTTTCAAAAGAGATGTGATTATATGGGACTACATTATCCTGAACTTATTGTACAGCCTTCCTATCCAACTTTTTTCTTTGGAAAATTGAGATATAATTTACTTTTAAATTATGTACATTATTTATAAAAATAAATACACAGGCCTTAAATGCACAGTTTGAGTTTTGCAAATATATACATTTGTGTACCCAATATCCAATCCAGATTAGAACATTTCCCTCACCTCCTATAGTATGTTAAATAGTGCCTCCCATCCCCAAATTCATGTCCATCTGGCACCTCAGAATATGATCTTATTTGAAGATAGTGGTTTTGCAAATATAATTAAGGTAAAGATGAATATGAGATAATAATGGATTAAGGTGGGCCCTGAGTCCAATGACAATGTCTTTATCAGAAACTGAAAAGGACACAGAGTTACATAGAGAAGGTTGGAGCTTTATTTACAGTGGCCAACAATTGGAAACTACCAAAGTGTCCTTCAACAGATGATTGGGTAAAGAAAATCTGGTATATATACACAATGGAATACTATTCTGCCATAAGAAAAGATGAAATAGTGCTATTTGCGACAACATGGATGGATTTTGAGATTATCATGCTAAGCAAAATAAGTCAGAAAAAGTCAAGAACCATATGATTTCACTGATATGTGGGATATAAAACTGAAAGCAACAAACAAAGAAACAAGAAACAAAAACTGATAGACATAGACAATAGTTTAGTGGTTACCAAGGTTAAAGGAGGAGGGGAGTGATAGATGAGGGTAAATGAGATCAAATATACAGTTATGGAAAGGGAACTGACTCTGGGTGGTGAACACACAATGTGAGATATAAAGGACGAATTACACAGTTGTACGCTTGAAACCTATGTAACTTTACTAACCATTGTCACCCCAATAAACTTTAATAAATGAAAAACAAAAAACAACAAAGAAAGAAGATTGGAGTTATGATGCTACAAGCCAAGGAACACCTGGGGCTACTAGAAGGGGCAAGGAAGCATTCTTTCCTAGGGCCTTCAGAAGAGGCATGTTCCTGCTGACACCTTGATTTCAGACTTCCACCATGTTTCCCCGAAAACAAGACCTAGCCAGACCATCAGCTCTAATGCGTCTTTTGGAGCAAAAATTAATATAAGATCCGGTCTTATAATATGTTATTTATATATATAATATATTATATTTAATTATATATTATTATAAGACCGGGTCTTATAATTAATTATATTATTATATTTAATTATATATTATTATAAGACTGGGTCTTATATAAGACCGGGTATTATATTATATTATACCCGGTCTTATATTAAAATAAGACCAGGTCTCATTAATTTTTGCTCCAAAAGACGCATTCGAGCTGATGGTGTCGCTAGGTCTTATTTTTGGGGAAACACGGTAGTCTACAGGACTGAGAGAATAAACTCCTGTTGTTTAAGCCACCATGTTGTGGTAATTTGTTAACAGTCTTAGGAACTAATATACCTGCCAAAAATTCCATTGTGCCTTTTTCCAACCAATCCTCAACCCTCAAAGGCATTTAGTGTTCTAATTTCTATCATCATAGATTAGGTTTACATGTCCCTGACATCAACATAAATAGAATTATTGGAACATAGTCTGTTTTTTTTTTTTTTTGGTCTGCCGTCTTTTGCTGAACACAATGTATATGAGTTTCATTCTTGGTTGTGTCTGTATCAGTAGTTTAATCCTTTTTATTATTAAAATTCTATGAATATATCACAATTTATCCATTCTTCTATTCATGGATATTTAGATTGTTAACTTCTACTCATATTTTATACATTTATTACATCTGTTTGTAGCTGGCTTAGAAGTTATATGTTACATCTGGTTTAGAAGTTATATATTACTTTTTTATAGTTGCATTCTAGAGGTTTAGCAAGTTTAACTTAACATTTAACTTAACAACATTTAATTTATATTGGTCTTCCTTACACATAATGAAGAAATTTTGAAGGCTTTAACTTTGACTTCCCTCAAGTCTTCCTTTGTTATTGCTGTTGAATATAAAATATGTATTATTTTTAAACCCTGGGAATTATTATTTTTTAAATTGGTACTTTTATAGCTATACCAACATATTTCTCAAGTGGTTTGATCACTATTGCTTATTACATTCTACTTCCTTCTGGGTTCCATTTTATTTTCCCCAATATATACAGTTTATAGTTTCACTGAGTGTTTCTGATTAATAAGTCTTTTGCCTTTATTTTGGCTGAAAATATCTTTATTTTGTCCTCATCCTTAAACTGTCATTTAATGGCTTATAGAATCATAGTTTAATAATTTTTCCTCATCATGTTGAAGATAATATTACACATCTAACACCTAACGTTTCTGATGAGAAGTCTGCTAGAAGTCAACTTTTTATTCCTTTCCAGACAATCTGCTATTTCTCTCTAGTTTGACTTCTTTCTTTAGTATAAATATGCTGTGTTCAGATGCAGACTTATTTTTACTGATCTACTCAAGTCTCTGAATTTTTCATTTAAGAACTCATATCTTTCTTTAATTCTGGAAACTAGCCATTATCACTTTGAATATTATGTTACTCATTTTCTTTATTTGATTCTGCAACACCTAATAATGTATTGTAACTTTTTAATGTTTTTCTTACCTATCCTTACCTTTTTCACCTTTTCATCTGTATCTTGTTTTGTGCTACAGTTCTTTAAATCTATGTGTATTCCAGTTATAGAATTTTTTCAATTTTAGAATTTTCATTTCTTTCTAATTTTTGCACATTACTTATATAATACTACTTCCTCCCATGTGATTTCTAGTCCTTATTTTATCTCTTTAAATATTCTAAAAATAGTCATTTAAAAGTCTCTTTCAGATTGTTCTGTTGTTTCTGATTCTTTAGACGTGAAATCTCTCACTGAGACAGATGACTCTTCCTCACGGAGGTTTTCCTGTGCAGGTGATTTGTTCATTTTGATGTTAAGGTTGTTTCCCATGAAAGTCCCAGGTCTCTGGATTGCAAAAAGTTTAAGGTAGTTTCATATTTTTTAATTTGTGGGTTTTCCTGGATTTGGACAAGTTTTTATGTTATACTCTTGACACAGGGAATCCTTACTACACTGATAATTTAAACTTGGATCCCACGCTTGGATGGCTTGCAGATTTGGAGTACTTATTTCTCATGGGTTGTATGTTCTCTCTCCTGTGCTCACTCACCCCGTCAATGCTGGTAATCCAGGGTTGGAATCCTCTTCTCTGGCCAGTAGGAGTGGGGACTTCTAGTACTTATTTCATAGACAAACAGCCCTCAAGAGTCCAGCCTACATAAGGAGAGCCAAGAGTCAACTCTTTACATGAGTATTTCTTGGTCTGGACTCGGACTCTGCCATGAAGTCTAGCTCTGTCTGGTCTAACATCTCCACAACCCATTCAGTTTGAGCTTCTGGCCTCAACTCTGCCTCTGAGTTGCCTGTTTGTTTCTAAGTTTGGTTGTGTATTAATCATTTTTCTCGGGGGTGGCAGGAGATATTTTGTTTAGCTTCTCTACGTGATTAAAATAAAAGAACAAGAAATACCTGTCTTCTCAGCATGTCATATTGACCAAAGCCTGATCATATTCATATTTAAACATGCTTTTTTTTTTTTTCTTTTACAGCTAGTTATGTATCCAATCCCATTTGCAAAGGTTGCTTGTCTTGTTCAAAGGACAATGGGTGCAGCCGATGTCAACAGAAGCTGTTCTTCTTTCTTCGAAGAGAAGGCATGCGCCAGTATGGAGAGTGCCTGCACTCCTGCCCGTCAGGCTACTACGGACACCGAGCCCCAGATATGAACAGATGTGCCAGTGAGCAACTGTCTTGCTTTTGTCTACCCTATTTTATTGTTTATTCAACTTAGGGGGAGCTAGGTCGAAATTTTTAACTGGAAAAATAAAGGGACGTATTTTTAATATGCTACAGAAAATAGTCTAAGCTTAAACTTAAAAACATTGAGTGGGGTGAGATTACACTTTTAATTTATCTTTGTAGAGAATTATATTGTATTCACACATTTATTCTTTCTTTTTTCTTAAATTAGCTAAGTACTTTTTCATAACAAACATCTCAAACATAAGCTTGTTAGGCAGATCTTTGTAAGGCGTACTTACTCACCACTTACAAAAAAAAAAAATGAAGGAAAAGAAAAGAATTTAAGTAATTGTTTAACCGGGAACATTCTCTCCAGTTTACCACAGTGTCTTAGCTTCGTTTTCCTCTTTTACCTGAGTTTGTAATACCTTGTATAGTTTAATCTGTAATTTAATTCCTGCATTTTAGAGTTCTCTAAAGCACCGTTACCAATAAAAGATGTAACTGAAATATTTAGTTTACTTCAAAGTATTTTGAGTTCTAAGTGTAACCTACAAAAAAAGCCTATTTAAGAATAGCATTCTTACATATATACATAGGAATGCAGGTACGATTTTTCATCTTTTAATCCAACAATTGTTCATAGAATACTAGGTAAATAGTAGAAATTGGAATTTAAAGAATCCAATCAGTGAGCTACCAAAGGACTGTCCCTTTATTTAAGGAGTTCCAATTTTAGGAGATAGAGGGGGTAAGGAAAAGGGGAACCTGGGGTGAAATGACCGATGGGTAAGAAGTGTAATCATAATTCAGTACACTAAGTGCTAATCAATAGGCAGCCAGTATTACGGGAGTGATTTAATTATCTCTCATTAATACACTGTATATATGACTATTAAAACAGCTGAGGTCTTTGGATAAGAAGAGAATTTGAATTGCATCATCCAATGACAATATTATTTTGGAAGGAGGCAGAACTAGTGGAGGGAGGTTAAAATAGATTCTAGAAAGAAGGAACCACACATGTGTAAAAATATGTTCAGGGAGCAAGTCTCATCTGAGGCGCTATTGACATTTTGGCAAGGCAACTTGTTCTAAATTGTTGGACAGTTATAGTCTTTTGTCCGTGCTCGTTAAATATCTTTTCTGCTCTCAAATCACTGTGACAAGCAAAAATGTCCCTGAATGTTTCCAAACACTTCCTAGGAGAGCAGTACCATCTCTGGATAAGAACCATTGAGTAGTACGTGCTTAATGGGAAGTGTGGTTGGAACTGAGGATGGAAAAGGAGGCTGGGGTGCGATTGATGAAGGTCTTGAGTACCATGTGAAAAAGTCTGGATATCATCTGGGGGTTTTGAGCAGGAGTGGACTAAAGAAATTGCTTTATTTAAAATGATTCTAGCAGAAGTCAGGGAGATGAATTAGAGAAGAATGGAAAGTAGAGAAATACTACTGTAACAATTGCAAAATAGAAACAGTGTTCTGATGAAAGGGTTGTGGATAATGAATTCCAGAGACTCTTAAAATACAACCAATGGGACTTAGTAACTAATTTCACAGAGTGAAGAGAGAGAGAATCAAATTTGATCCTAAGATTTCTAGCTAAGGTGAGTGGGTGAATATTTTTGCCATTAGCACAGATAGAAATATTAGGCTCAGAGGAAATTTGGATCTACTTCCATTTCATGGAACCTTTTAGATTAATAACTAGAGGGGCACAACTCCCAACAAGTATCAATAGACTGGCTAATTTTTGCAAATATCTACCTGATCCTTAAGGTAAATGATTTGGGCTACCTAGTAATTTGTCCCTCATAGTTTTTGAACTTCAGTAGAAGGATGGGTCCATCTTGAAATAGATTCCTACTCAGATTGCTTTAGACCACCCATGGGAGGATTTGAGTCCATGAATGTTCTGTGTGGTTTTTCATTCCAGGCTATCAGTGCACAAGCGAGATGAAGTAAGAATGTAGATGGTTCCAGGCATTGATTCCAAGTTCTAGGCCTAGCATTTTACATACTGTGTATGGACGATAGTGTGACTATATGATGTGTCACTCAACCTGGGACATTGAGGAGTAAAAGGGGGTGCTATTAATGACTATATAGGGGTATAAACCAGGACTGTCTTAGAAAAGCTGGTATGGATGGTCACTCAATAATACCACATAGTGAGTGTATCAATGAGGTCTTAGAGAGATGCTCCCAGGTAGGGGTTAACATGCACATTTTGGCTAAAGATCCCTTTTCTCAGAAGTAGAACAGTGACAGTAAATCAGCCTTGAAAAGAGAATCTCCATGTGAGAATGGGTTTGTGATGGCTGTACTTATTGTAAGTGAAATGTAATCAATGTTGTAGTTTTACTCATCTAGAGGAAATCATTACTTATCTGGTACAAACAGGAAGTGCTTATTAACAGGACTCCTGTGAAGCAAAGTGAAAGTGGCAAATGATTTCTTAATTCTCATTATGTGACTTTGGATGACCCTGGTTCTTTCATACTAATGATTCATGTTTTTTTCATAGATAGTTTGTGTATATTGCATTGTTATTTGTATTCTGTTCAGAGGATGAGACAGATTTAAATTGGAAAAGCTGTCATAGACTGAGAATCTGAAACCATATCCACTTTTTGTTAAGAGATTATTGCTCAACAGTAGAGAAGAAAATTACACTTCAAGCAAAAATAGCTTTAAAAACATTCTTTAAGTGAAACTTTTTCATCTGCTTCCTAATCACTAGAGTACGATTCCAATTATAGAGCAATATCTTTCTTACAAAGGAAGACTAACTTGATGAAATATTGGCTGAGGTTAGCTTCTTGCTCCATACAGTACGGATCTTATGAGATTCAAACATGCTTATAAAAACCAATGCCATAACCATTTGAAGCATACTGTGAAAAAATAATATACACTGGTAGATGCTAAGAGCTGCCCTTGTCTCTGATACTGTTAACTGATATTTCTCTCATATGTTCTTTCTCATTCATTGATAAACTAATTTACATAAAAAGGCTTAATTTTGAAAATTGTCATACATATTCTCCTTGTGGAAAGATGAGAAAGCAATAAACCTTAAAAAAAAAAGCACCAGCAAAAATAAACAAAGAAACACTACTCGAGGATAATAAAAGTTAACAGTTTGGCTTCTATTCTTGACATTTTGTTTCTGTGAATATTTATGTCTTTCTCTCCTTACAAATGTATCATTTTTCTGTTTTATAACCTGTTTTAATTTGACGAATTAGGAACATTTCTTTCATGTCATTAAATATGGCTGCATGCATTCTCCTGAATAGATATACCATATATAGTTAGATAATTACCTATTGAAAGTTTGCTTTTAGGTTTTCAGTATTATAAGCATATACTGCTTATCCTTACATATAGATTCTTGTCCTTACATATAGAAGAATATCCTTATATATAGAATCTTACTGTCACACACATATAGTTTTACAAATTTGTCTGATTTATATTTCATAAGATAAACTTTTAAACATAATACATTTCCCCCCCAGTTTTATTGCGATATAATGGATATAAGCCATACTACATATTTTAAAGACTTTCATCAAATGAACTTTATGCCTATTCACATCTTCACTAATAGCAGACATTTTCCCTTGCATCTCACGAATACTGGGCATTATTGACAAAAAGTATAAAAATGCATTTTTTTGTTTTAATATGCTTTTCTTTGATTCAAATGAAGATAAGCATTTATTTTTCACATGAATATTGACATTTTAGGATATTTACTTGAACCCCTGCCCTTTTTTCCTCTATTTATACAACTGTCTTGTTCTTAGTAATATTAAAAAAACCAACAACAAAAACTTTAAATGAAGTATCACAAAATCCTGTGCTCACAGATCGTAACTGGAGAGTTCAATGAATTATCCAAAAATGGACACACATGTAGTCACACGCAGGAAGTAAATAGTAGCATTCCAAGAACCCTCACTGTGTCCAATCACTCCCCTCTCTCCTTCAACAAAACTGCTATCCTGACTTGTAATGAAAGCACATGTAAAAGATTTTTTGTGACACTTTTCATACTAGTTACAAATTGGAAACCACCCGATGTACAAACAATAGAATACCTAAACTATAGTATATTTAAAAAAGAATTATACAGAAGTAGAAATGAATGAAATACTGCAACATAAATGAACCTTACAATATAATGTTGACTGGAAAAAGCCATTAAAATAATATATACATTTGCATACATTTTAAAAATAGGTAAAATTAATCTATGGTGTGAGCAGGCAGGATTGTGGTTCTTACTGATATGTATTTATTGATTTGGTACTGGATACATAGAGATACAATAATGAGTAATAATTAGTTATGCCCTTGAGTTGCTTATAGTATAGGGTAGTGACTCTCTACCAGGGGTGATTTTGCCCCTTAGTTAGTAATGTGTAGAAACATTTTTGGTTGTTAACAACTGGAGGGATGCTACTGATATCTAACTGACAGAGGCCATGGAGAGTGGGAGACATTCTACAATGTGCAGGAGAGCTCTCTGCAATGAAGATTCTCTGACCCAACATGTCAGCAGTGTTGAGGTGGAGAAAGTCTGGACTAATGGAAAAGACAGACGATTCAGTGTGTTATGTGGTAAAGGCTGCTAATTATTTAGCTTCCGTTCTGTGCCGACTACTCTATTAGAGGTACTTTTTCTCATTTTTCTCACAAGTGTGCAAAGTAGGCTGTGGTATTTCTATTTTATGGACGAAGTTACCTAAATGAAGTAAAACATACTTTCTACTCATATGTGGGATATAAAACTGAAAGCAACAAATGAACAAGACAAATAAACAAAATCTTGTAGACATAGACAACAGTTTCATGGTTACCAGAGGGTAAGGGGAGAGGGTGCTAGATAAGGAGGGTAAAATAGATCAAATACATGGTGATGGAAGGAGAACTGACTCTAGGTGAAAAAACACATAATGCAATATATAGATGACGTATTATAGAATTATACATTTGAAACCTATATAATTTTACTAACCAATGTCACCCGCAATAAATTTAATAATAAAAAAAAAAGGTTGGGGTGGATTTCATCAAGGATGGAGATGATACTAATGAAGACTGTGGGACGATTCAGAATTATTAGGATTAAGCATTATAGGAAGAAAAAAGAAGAAGAAAAACTGTGAAGGTACGGAGCCATACACACAAAACTCACCCATCTTGAACTACAATTCAGGTGGTTGAGTACAACTCCATTGTACAAACAGAAATGATGCTGATTAGGTTGGTGGGGACTAGATAATGACAAGCTTTATGTGCTAAATGTAGGCAGTATCAGCATCTACCTGCAAGCCACAAGTAATCAATGAAGGATTTTAAGTAAGAGAATGATACGGTTATAGTTTAGGAAATATTTTTCTTTTGGCAGTGTGAAAGATGAGCTAGAGGGATTCAACAATGAAGGTAGCAAGATCAATAACCTAGGTTAAAAAAAAAGAGAGAGAGAACAGTTGTCTCCTCATTAGACCATGCCTATGCAATCTATCTAAAATTTTAACCTTTCCTATCCCAATATTTCCTTTCATTCTTCTCTTCTTTAGTCTTCCCTCCTTCCATCTTTTCTTCCTTTTTGCACTCATTCATGCCTCCCCTGTTCTTTTTTCCTAGTACTTATGAGCAACTAACATACTGTATATTTCACTTACCTCTTTTATTCACCTCTCCCACTAGAATGTAAGCTCCAAGGGAAGGAATTTTGATCGGTTTTGTTCAGGCTCTTGATATGCAGAATAGTGTCTGGCACTTAGTGGGTGCTCAATAGTGTTTGTTGAATGAATAAATGAATGAAAGTAGTTATAGTGGAAATGGAAGAATGAAGAGAGATATTGAGGAAAAATCAATAGGACTGGATAATTAATTGGAGCCTATTGGATGAAGGTGAAATTAAGATTACTCTTGTGATATTGGTTTGGGAGCTGGAGAGTGGAATTTATGAAGGTACAGAATATAGGAGGAGGAGCATATTTGCTGGGGAGAAAAGTCATGATGGTGGAGAATGATTGATTTGGGACATGTTGAGCTTGAGGTGGATGAGACATCCTGGGAATGGGGCCCAATGAGCAGATAGATGTAAGGGTCCAGAGCCCTCCAGGGAGGTCTAAACTGAGTAATTGGCAGAAAGAAGAGAATATCAACTGGGGCTGGGGAGCAAAGCGGGGGGAAGAGTTTAGAGAATGAAAGCCTGAAGAATGTTGACATTTAACAGCAAGCAAAGAAAAGCTTCTGAAGGACGCTGTGACTGAGTTACCAGGAAAATAGAAAGAAAATCAGAGAAAGATGTCCCAGAAGCAGAAAATCTTGAGAAGTAGTGAGGGGTCAATGTCAAAGTTGTACTCTTTAAACAGTAGCTGTCGACCTTAACAGGAGTTGTTTCATTGTTGTTATTGAGGCAGTATCCTGATTGTTATGATTTCAGGAAGTACATGTGGTCTTAGGGAAACAGCTACGGTGATTGTAGACACTCTCTTCTTTCCCTTCACTGCTAAGCTTGTTGAATAGGAGTTGATAGCTAGAGGCTTGTGGATTAGAAAATAGATGTGTGTGTGTGTGTGTGTGTGTGTGTAAGATGGAAGGAGACTTGAGCTAGAAAGAATCACTTGAGGTCGAGAAAGATGGGATGATTTAGGAAACAAGATCACTAAAGAGAGAAGAACATTGGATTCAGAACCTAGATGAGGAAATTAGCTTTGGACAGAACACTTGTTTAATCCGCAATCTATAAAGTATCTACCTCATGTCAGTCAAGGTTTTGTTTTATTCATGTACCAGGAAGGGTATCAGAAATAATGGTGAAATGAATGAAGGAAAAAGGACTAGTCAATTTTTTATGCATAAGAAAATAATACATACACTTTTCTTTTTAGAGGGGACATATTTTCAAAAATCATTTGTAAAAATAATTTATAGAAATGAGATATTTTGTAATTCTTTATGCAGTGAATTTTTTACTTTTGTTTTAACTCTTTCTGCTGTATTTTATTATTTAGCCCTTGTTTTGGCACTTTGTGAAAAATGTGTTTTAGGCTACGGGAATGCTATAGGTTATGTTTTTGAAATGAAATGACATCGGTATAAAAACTAGTAATTTTGAACATTTAAGAAAAGTCAGGTAAATTTAACCATCCCTTAATTTGTGAACTCGAAGACCAGTGTTTAGGTGTCTTTAAAGAATTTCTACATGTCACGACTGAGTGCTTTTAGAAACACCTGCCATTCTTAAAACATGGAGCTTAATGATGCATTTGAAAAAAGGTACATCTATTTAAAGTTAGTAGGAATATGTTTTAAATGTTTTTAATAAAATCTGGACAACTGTGGATTGTGAAGGGTCATACATAATTACCATAATGTCTATATAATGTGTGTTTAAAGATCCGTAAAGATGCAGAACTCTAACAAATATGTTGAGGTAACCTCAGTATTTGTGGGATTATAGAAGAAATAAAGCAAAGTTAAAGTAAAGAATGTATGTTTAGAAGATACTTACAAATGGACTGAAGACACAACTGGGTAGAATGCTAAACTGATACAGAATTAAACAACAGTATCACATAGCACCATTACATAAAGTGCTGCTAAAGCACAACAGACAAATAGGGTAAGTGTAATTATAGTAATTATAAAAGGGTCAGAGAAAGGAGAAGTTAGTAGTTAGGCAAGAGCAGTTATGAAAGACTACGGCAATTGTGGGAGTTAGCTATATTCTTTCCTTCCTTCATCTTCTAGCCTCGGTGGTTAGGTAGTGAAGAGTTAGGGGGCATTCCCGTGTTTAACACCTGCTAAAACACTGATTGCTGGGTTCTCCTCCCCCTCCCCAGAGTTTCTGATTTGGCAGATTTGAAATGGTGCCCGAGAACTGGCATTTTCATCAAGTTCCCTCAAGTTACCATGGCTGGCTTAAAGATTACACATTGAGAATCACTGCTACAGTACAATAGTTACATTGTCTCCACCTGTCATTGATTATGGAATAGAAGACTTTGTATTTAGTAAAAGACAAGTTTTAGTAGCCCTAAGCATCCTAGATTATTTTGAGAAATGTGGGTCTTTCCCCATGTCCCCTGTTAATCATTAAAATCCTAATCTGATACTATATATCTGATCAGGGACTCTTTTGAGATCATCGTTGTAGAATATGATAGAATACAGTGGCTTTCAGGCCAGGCTTCCAGTGTCCCTGACTCTCTTTTCTACCTTCCCCACTTTCTCATAACTCGCTCTTCTTTCTTTTCTAAGATTCCCATTACTTTATGTATTCTGGAATATATAGTATTCTAATTTATAATTGGCTTCATATCTTAGAATCTAATTTATTCTCTTTCATTCTGATTTTGTTGATCAAGGTTCTGACAAAAAATTCCGATTGAAATATAGCTTCCACATGAGTAGAAGCATTGTAAACCTTTATTTTGGGCCATACTTTGAAAGAAAGGGGAGAGTTTATGGGAAGGAGAGAGGGATCATGGTGACTCTTCATGCAGAGAGAGACCCCTTCTGATGGCTCTGTTCACAACTGGCTCTGGACTAGAGATTAGTTGTATGTCCCGATTTACGCGTTGATGATGGGTGAATCTCATATTCTCTAAGCCCCAGTTTCCTCATTTGTAAAAACTAGGGGAAGCTACGAATTCATTGCTTTAACATTCCATGATTTCTGTGAATGTCTTTAGAAATTACTGCCTTTTGCTATTCCAGAGCAACCTCTCTTCTCAAACTGAAATTACTCGTGGGAATGGTATTTTAGTACTCTCTTAATAACCCTGTGATAGGTAAACACTTATATTTTACTATTGAAAAGAGAAGCTGAGAATGATTCAGAAACTGACCCGAGGATGCACAATATGAAATGGGATACAGGATTCTCTCTGACTCTAATTCCTGTGTTTCTTTAATCATGCCATGCTGAGTCTCTTGGAGAAAACAAAACAGCACAAAGCACATTATTGCATGAGTTCTAGAATCTGCCTTTGGTGTGTGTGTATAGTGGGGCGTGGGTGGGGGGAAGGTAGGTCTTCCCTGTTAACTGGTACACTTTGAAAGGGCATTCTCTGAAGCTGGTGTCTTCTCTAAAAAGGGACTTTGCCCCACAGGCCATGCTGAAGAAGGCCCTCACTTGGTTAACAGGTTCCTGCCAGCTGGAGAAAGCCCATTGGCTGCTACCCGTCAGTTAATACCCTGGCCATCACTTGATCAGGTTAAGGAATAGTTCCTTAGAGGGTCAATGAGGATGGCCCTGTTGTCCCCTTATCAAAAGATAATTGAATTACTGCCACATGCTGAGTCTTTTGATTCTTATGCTTTCTTCTGAAGAAAACCCAACTCTGCAAGAAAGCTGGCAAAATTTTGCTGCCTCTGTATGGGGATAAAAAAAATTGTCACTTGGTTTCAGTTTTCGGAGATGGTCTCACCAAGGATACAGGTTAATTGACTGAGGTAAGCCAGGCGAAGTCTTGACATCTCATAAATGCTCAGTACATAGGAATTGAATGAAATGTCCCAGGTGGCTGGGGCCTCTGAGAGAAGGAGGGGTATAATAATAGCTCCTCTCCTGTGAGACACCGTGAGCTTCCTATTAATACTCACAACTAACACTTATTCAGCACTTTCTTTTTGGCTAAATCCTTTCAACAGCTTAAGCGGTAGATACATAACTATTAGAGACAGGTAAACTGAGGCTTAGAGAACTTAGATAATTTGTTCAAAGTCACCAAATAGTATACAGCAGAGTTGATACTGAACTGTCTGACTAATGACAACTCATATTTTTGTTAGTGGGCATATGTTTCCTGCAATGCTTTTCAGTTTGTTCTAAAGAGGGATCACTTTATATATTTGTGGAACAGGTAAGCTAAAAAATTGAAACTGTTTTTACATTTAATGGAGATATTCCTGTTAACTACTTCTAGCATTTGAAATGATGTGAAAATACATTAATTTCTTGATGAGATGCTAAATATTAACTATCTAGGAAGGTAAGTGGTATAATGGTGCAACCGTATGGGTCACTATTTGTCATGTGACGACCTGTTCCAATGTCTTTCTTATTATTTTAGTGAGCTAGCATAGATGATGATGAAGATAATTGGGTAATTCTGTTCAGTTATTTAATTGGGTATATTATGAACTGTTTCCTATCTCATCATTCTATAGGTGGAATTCAGGTAAAGATAAGCAGTAGCTTCTTGTGTTGTACCAAAGAAAACAAGTAATAATAGCATATTTCACATAATTCTTAAAGGAGAGGATGTTTAGTTCAATTAATAAACATTATCATGGATCAACCTCTCTCTCTGTGTGTGTTCACAACCCTGCAAGCCCTCTCTCAGACATACTGTATTTACTTTAATAAATACAGTAATAAATTCCCTTAATAAAAAAATTATACACATAGATTGGAAGAGACCTAATTGATTTTATTCTCTCCCTCTCTTTTTCTCTCCCCTTCTTTCCCCCTCGCCCACCAACAAATATCATATTTAGTTTTATAAAGGAAGTAATTCCCCAGTTACACAATTAGTAGCAGAGTAACCTCAATGTCTGAGATACTGACTCCAATAGAATATTCTTTTCATTATACTGGTCCTTATAAAACAAACCATTTGATTATAAATAAAATTATTATGCACAATTACAAACCTGAGTATTAGACAAATCTCAAAGTTTCTTTGACTATTTTTTCATAAATGTCAGGTTAAGGGTTTTAAATCCAATTAAGGATTTCAGGATATTAGACTTTATCTTCAAAGAGAGAAATCAATTTATAGTGAATCATATCTTTAAAAGAGCACTTGGTTAGAAGGAACTTTGGTCTCTGATCTGAGCTCTGACAGTAACCAGCTTTTAATTTAGACAAATTACCTAACACTCTGTGGAATAATAGCCTTCTAGTTCTAATAACTCTCATTAGAGTCTGTCTTTAAAAATATCTCAAGAGCGTAGTATCTGCTGTTGACAGTTACCTTTTTAATATTGATCTCTTTGTGGCTTTCTATGTACTTTAAGTCTAGTTTTTGCAGTATTCAATCTCTCTCTCTTACTCTCATCTCTACTTGGTTTACAGTTAAGGGATATGTGTAGTTTTTGTTTCCAAGAGAAAGAGGAAAAATGAGACATAAGAGCTCCAATGTAGTAGATGATAAATTGATGCCTAATTTGGAAATGGAGCACTTTGTAATCTAAAGTACTTTTTTTCGTAACGGAATCATGCTATTGCCTTAAAATATACAAGGTGGACTCCGTTTCAGTGTTTAATCTAAACAGATAGGAATTTAATTATTAAATTTGTTAGTCATTTGGCAGATAATCTATCATCCGTCGTGTCAAACACCTTGTAAATACAAGCCTTGTAAATACAGTATAGACTAAGACATGCTATGTTTCCTTCGTGGGGTCCCCACTTAATGGAAGGATTATGATGAACCTAGTACCAATGGTTAGAGAAGAATGTCACAGTATCTGGGAGCTGGGAAGTCATGGGGGAAGTTTATGAAACTTCAGCATGGCTCGGTGAAAGATACACATGGAGATGAGGCTAAGGAAGTAGATGGGTAGGTCTAACAAGAAAGATGTTTTTTAAAATCAAGGGTTGAGAACTGGTTCTGGGCATGAAGGGAGCCACTGAAGGATTTTCAAAGAGGGAAATGACAGGACTGATTTGTGCTTTTGAAGGATTGTGGGGTCCTCAAGTAGCCGCAGCGGAATGATCTCAGTTTGGTCATTGGGATCAGTAGCACTGGTATAGCCAAACCATCAAGGACTTAGAAAGTAGGCCAAACTGGGGATACTATGAACAAGTTCAGTAATGGCTGTTGACCTTCACACTGCTGATGTTTAATGTGCTGGTCCACAGTAACTGCTTATTATGAGGTAGACCCTGTTTTAATTGTGCTGCGTAACCCTCTATAGAAAACTCAGAGGGTGCTTTCTCGCTGTTTGATCTGGAAGACAAATTATATCAAACAGATATCCTGAGAGCCGGACTAAACATTTTCTTCTTTGTGGCAAACATGGCTGTATGGTTTTCAGTACTCTTTTAACAAAAAATTTTATTTTCAATTGTAATACTAATGGTTGGAAAGTTAAAAGCCTGTCCTGATGTTTAATAGAGGGAACTGTATTTCTCAAGCTTACATTTTTCTTGTGGGTTTGGTGATTCTCTCGGGTGAGCCTAGTATTTCAGTAGAGACCCACGTTGGACAGCGTCATTCTGTTTTAAAGGCAGATGTTACCTTGCTCTGTTTTCCTTTGGGCAAGTAAGGCGTCTATTTTGTACTTTAGTTTTTAAAGTACGTTCATTTTAAAGCACATCCTTTTGTTGGCTCCTGGCCGTCCCATAGTGTTATCCTCACTTACAGAACAGGTAACAGCATTCTGAGAAGTCCACTGACAAGTCTGAGGGTTGGCTGCCAGACATGGCACGGCTGTATGTACTTTTGTCATCAGACTAGGTGGGCAGACATGACAAAGTTACCTTCACAAACAGAGCTGGGTAAAGATATCAGACCAGGGCACTAGGTGTCAATGTTATACAGGTTTCAGCCCCAACACACTGTTTTTTAAAATTATTCTCCCTTCTTTCCCTCTACCCACCCCCTTCACTGGCAAGTCAATGCCATATTGTAATCAAGACATTAAAAACTTATTAAGATAGGATGGGATTTTGACCTATTGACAACTGATAAGGATTCTTGAGTAAGTGTTCCCATGTTGAGATAACTGAATTCCAGCATCCTCATATTCTTTCGATATTTGTCTCATGCACACAGCCAGATGGTGTTTATAAAACAATACCAAGCCTCCCAAAACTTAAATGCTATCATTTTATGTTTTAAAAATGAACCCCTTTTCATTTTTCCTTTTCCCTTCAATATGCCTCATGGATTTCAAGCATTCTCTAGTCTAGGGGTCAGCAAATGATGACCAGTGTTATAATCTGGCCTGCTACCTTTTATGTGGGGCCCTTGAGTTAAGAATAATAGCCTTTAGGTTTTTAAATGGTTGAAAAAAAAATCAAAAGAAGAACAATATTGTGTGACACATAAAAATGATATTAACTTCACATTTCACTGTTCATAAAGTTTTATTGGAAAATAGCCATGCGTAATCATCTACATATTGTCTATGGCTGCTTTTGTTCTACAACAGAGCTGAGTAGTTTAGATAGAGACCATATGGGCCACAAAGCCTAAAATATTTACTATATAGTCCTTTACAGGAAAAGTTTGCTGAGTACTGCTTTAGTCTATTTGGGGTGTGAAAGGACTAAGAGAGTCTTCTTGTTTTCCTTGGCTGGAGGTTGAGTGGAGGACAAGACATAGATTAGTTTACGTATACTTTTCCTTTAGTTGGGTGGAAAGACCTGCCTTTTCCAACATTTGAAAAAAGTTCAACTAAGACTCAGGTCTGAAGATTATTAAACTATTCTGGTTCCACCTTACTATGAAGGGGTAACAAGTTACCAAAAAAGGAAAAGCATAAGGAGTAACCAAGATGAGAGATCTGCTACTGGCAGACATTAAAATCTGATATGAGACATTAATTTGGTTTATAATTTTGAAAACATTTTAAATTACTATCACATTCCTTTTCTACTTTATTTGGAGGTAGGTGCTCTCCTCTTTCACCCCCTTTAACTGGAACAAAAAATCCCTTTCAACACCTAACTTTGTATTTCCAGCGTTGTATTCCCAGCAGATATGTCCAAGTTCTAATTTTGGTTGTTTTGAGAATGATTTCAAATATGCATCACTTGAATATATGAGAAATGAAGCCAACATTTTTATAGTTCTCATTATTTGACCACATGATTTTACACAAGCCTCAATATTTCTTTAGATTTTTTTTTTGTGTGTGTGTGTGTGTGTGGGTGGGCAAGCTATAAGTTTTAAACATTCAAATATTACAGTGAAGCTACCAGCAACATATTTCATAAATTTGAGTTTCGGTTTTTCATTTTAATGGACTGTTGTAATATTAAGTTCAAATGAGTCAGGAGGAAAAAATATTTTTAGCAGCATATATATATTCTCAGAAGTTAAAATAAAGGACACTTTTGGCATATAAGATAGAACTCTATAGCTATCTGAAAAACAATATATAATTTTCTGGATGGTGTCCATTCATCCTGCCTAATTGCAATTTGAGTATTAAAATTACTGCCAAGGCCAGGATTTTACTATCTTTGCGGTCACTGCACTAATGGCTGTGATAGACCATCTTTAGTGCACTTCATAAACCGAACAGTTTGTGTTTAGAAAGGGGCACTGCACATTTCAAATAGTATCTGTTGAAGGGTAGGCTCATTTGGCTCTAGGGTTATACATACGATATGTGGTACCTTTTACCTATTCTTTTTGTTTTCATCTTTAATTTGATACTCTGAACAATCATCTGGTATAAGTATGTCAGATGGTTTCCCTTCCTATCTGACGGTGAAAGGAGACAGGATGTAATTCCCTTCCCCACACCCTAGGTCACAGTTACATGTAGATTTCTGGTTTCCCAAGTCCTGGTTCCTATTGTTTGAAGTAGGTGACTTTCCATGTAGGTACTCAACGAATGACTGGATTTAGTGTGTTTAGCTTCATGACCCAAACAAGGGTAGGTGCATTATACTTACTACGGATAATGCCATTTTTGGAGTAATATATGAGTGTGTGTGTGTGTGTGTGTGTGTGTGCGTGTGTACATATATATATAATATTATATAATTATACATTGCTATAATATGTATAAAATTAAAGTTTATTTATAAAAATTATTACATATACATATGCACTCCACATGGAGTACCGTGGTACCTTGTTTGCACTTCCTTCCATCTGCCATTTTGGACCGTCCTAGTTGATAACATTTTTACACTCATAATAGTTCACATCTTTTGATCACGAATTACACAGCAGATACTGTGCCGAGACCTTTGCCTCCATTAAGCCCTGGAATCTGCTCAGCACCTCTAGGAGATAGGGACTGATGTTACCTCTTTTTTGGAGATGAAGATACTGAGGCAACGAGAGCTTTACTGACTTGCCCACACTCACACAACAGTAAGTGAACCAAGATTCTACCTCATATCTGTTAACCACTATACCATTTGAGAGGCCACTGTTTTCTCAGCATGGTTTTTATTTCCAGCCTTTGGCTCTTGTTCTGAATATAATATTCTGCTCTTGACATAGTTGAATTTCATTCTGTGCTAACTCTCCTCACTAATAAAGACAATCTTGACTTAAACCCATTCCAGTGGGTTTTAAAAAGACTTCCACCCTGGATCTTCTGTTAACTTAGTAATGCTGGTTTTCTGTGTCATTACTCAAATAGTTCAGTTGTTAAGTATGAAACATTGAGTCCTGAAACCTCTGAATCTTTATGTCTTTAGGTTGAAATATAATGATGCTTCTAAGGAGCTGTGTGTAACTAGACCATGCTACAAAGAATGTAATTTTAGATTTTAGGTCATAGTTTTCATCAGTCCCTAGTCTAATGGGATGACTGAAATAGCACATATTAGAAATACATGATTTTAGTAACATAACACTTAAAATCTTTATTTAGGGATATGTATAAAGCATTGCAAGTTTTGAGAAGGAATGATAAACAGCAGTATTTGAAGTTGTTAGAGAAGCTAAAACTATTTAAACAATTTTAAGAAACCTCATATTAAGTTGTACAGTCTAGTACTTTCCATGTAAAAAAATTGCTAAACGTTTAGTTTCAAATGTCTTTTGGAACAACCTGTCCTCATAATTTCTGTTCGAAGTTTAGCATGCACTGAGTAGAGAAGCCTATAGAGTTTTCCAGGGGTTGGCTTGATGCTCTTTGATGCTTGTAACTGCAGCCTGAAGACTGAATGCCTGTAGTGGGGGTCAGCATCTGTCACATTCCCTGGAGATGCTGGTAGCTTGACCATATAGGGCAGCTGAGGAACTATAAGCAGTGAGATTTTTGGGGTGTGCTAAAAAGCACCCCACAGACCTAATGATCAAGAAATAACAGAAATGGGGTCCTCAGTGTGTGACTGATTGATTTCTTCCCTTTCTCCAATAATTGATTGTAATACGTAAAATTACATGTTTTTCACAGTTGAGTTTAACAAAGGTTGATTTTCTTCTGCTTTCAATTTAAGGGTTTAATTTTTTTGTTTATAATGATTGGCCATGCCAAGATATTCAATAAAGAGATGGTTCTTGTCATCTAGATTTTGCTGGTCAGATAAACAAAAGTAACTCTCCCAGTGTGCCAAGGCCCGCAGAGTGCTGAGGGACCAAAGGACGAGGGCATAAACTGAATCTTTGGCTTCTCTGTGTTCATCGTCCCCTCAACTCAGTTTTTCAGTTCTATTGAATCATCGTAGCTCCTTTTCCCATGATTGTTACCTCTTAGAGTGTTGGGTGTCTCAGCGGTTTTCTGCACCTCCACTCTCTACTTGCTTTCAGGAAGCTTAATTTCCTGAAAATATGCACTCCCCAGCTCACTCTGTATATACCTCAGAGTGGTCACATTATTTCCCCATTGCTTGGTACCTTTCCTTTTAGTAGACTGAAGATCCTGAAGTGCTTTTTCATCTGTGCCTTTAGCTGTCCATCATGATGCCTGGTTCCTCGTGGCTTTTAACAGTCGAAATGAGGGAACAAACTAGGTACTATCTTAGTCCTGTTGCTCTCATGCTCAAGAATCTCTTTATAGTTAGAGCAAGCCCTCATCTTGAACCTCACTTCATTTTAATTGTGACTGAAACACTTAAAACCACACAAAGTGCAAATATTTATAATTTTACCTCCTTTTCTGAAACTAAGTAACATACAGAGTGAAATTCCCCACCCACAGAAATCTAAGCCTGGGTAACCATCCCCTCCACCCAACCTCCAGTTCATTCAAGCCACTCTTCCTGGGGTCCATTACAAGCCATGTGAAAGTTCTTCATTGCCTCATTATGAATGGAGTTGCCCTGGCCGGAACTCTCCTCTTCCCTGTGTCTCTCTAAAACCTGCTCAGCTAGGTTCCGATTTCCATAGTACCAGACGCACTTCAATATTTACATTTTCTATTATAATTGTTCTCAGGTGTTGATTGGTTCCTCCAATAAGACTTGTAGTCCTTCACAGCAACCAACCAACTTTCCTTTCTATATTGAAGGTGTTTAGAGTGCATGTGCAAGCAGTCTCACAATAAGAGTTCAAATGAGTGTTTAAATATAAAGACATTGAGTTGCTAAGTGGCGTTCATGGGAGTTCCCTTGGCAAGCATTAAAACCCCACCATGTGTCCGGCACTGTGTTAGAAACAAGGAATTCACAGATTGAAAAATAATCAAGTGTAATGGCAGAACAGAAATGGATCCATCTTCTCTGCCTTTAATGTACCCCGCACATGCCTCTAATATCTGCTATGCTGTGTTGCAATGCCCTGGAAGTGCCACATGGCCCCTTCCTTGGCGTTCGCACCTCCAGCACAGGGAATGGGTATTATAATTTTATGTTCTCAGGGTCTGGCACAAGACGATGTTTTTGGAGAATGTTTGGAATGAACTGTTGAAATGAGCTACAGTATAATTTGAAAAATGTTCTAATGGAGCCTGTATGGGTACTACAGGAGGACAGGAGAAGGGGTACCCAGCCTGTTTTTTTGTCTCTTGGCCAGAGTTAGCCCCGCTTGCCAAATGACAGCGCCGTCAGACTACATTTGGACACGGTTTCACTTGGACAGTGAGTTTACTTAAACCAATATTGGCAGTCCTCATTTTGCGGATTACATTTTTGAGGAGGCATGTAATTTAGAAGCATGTAAGTTGGCTAAACCCAGGTCTTATATTTCTGAGCAAGGACTTAAAGCCCAGATTTTTATAGAAAAGACCCATGTTTAGCCAACTTTAAGATACCTGTTTCCTTACACAGTCTAGAGTTTTCTAAAGTTTATCAGTCTATTGAATGATCCCATTGGTGTTTTAAAACCCATTTATGTATAAAATTGACATAGAGATTTTCCTGAACTGTTAATGCAGGGGCTGTTTCTGAGGAGTAGGCCTGATATGACATTCCAATAAGGAAGAGTGTTTTTGTGTTTTCTTTTAAACCATTCTGCATTGTTTTGGATTTTTATTTCTCATGAGAATGTTTTACTTTTATATTAAAAATGAGTTAATAGAGTTGATGTAAATCCCAATTATTTAAGGATAAGAAGCTTAAGAAATTTCGGGCAGAATAGCTACAGACTGGGGTGGGGAGGGGAAGTATAGGAGTACGAGGCCCCACAAACAGTGGGGTCTGGCTTTCTCCAAAGCAGAAGAATTAGTTCCCGGGAGAAATAGCAGAACAGGGTAGGGGGTTGTGATGGACCTGGAGTTGGTAAGGGAAGGTTTTCAGGTGCTAAAATATGTCAAGATACAGGTTTCCAGAGTAGGTGGTTTATGCAGTTGCTAGCTTTTTATAAGCTTTCAGTTCAAAGGTGTCTGTGATTAGATGAGTTGTGTCAGTTCAGGCTGAATGTATGGGCTGCTGGCATTGGTTTTATGTTGTGGCTAAGAGTGACTGAGACCACAAAGGTCAGCAGAGCTTCTAGTGATGTTAGATTGACTTGGCACCAATCAAAGCTTTTGTTTAAATGCTTTATCGAATAAAAACAATTAGTTTTCTTTCCTTATGGTTTGTGTGAGGGAAAAGTGCCATTGAACACATGAAAACAAAGGATATTGTCGAGATGATCAAATGACTGTGTATTTTGCAGGTTAAAGCAGGTACAGCGTTATCTAATAAGGGGTGTAATTTCCTGCACGCAAAATTTGGGATGGGATAATATTCCTTTGTTCATTCTAGTCTGTTAAAATAAAAAGAATGTATTTTAGAACGTTAATAGTTTTATTTTCTGTAAATTCAAGTAGGTCACAAATGTGTATTGAAATAACTTTTTCTGCTTTACTTTTAATACATAAATGCATTACAATTATAAAAGATTCATATATATATGTATAATTTTTAACATGTTTCAAAATTCTATCCTCTTCTTCCCAAATTAACTTCTCCAAGCTACTTCATAACACACACACACACACACACACACACACACACACACACACGGTTTTATTACATCATCCTCCAGATATCCTGCAACTTGCTTTTTTTTTTTTCCACTTCACTATAGGTCTTGGAGCTTATTCTCAGTCATTGCTTATAATTCATCTCGTGCTTTTTCTTGGTTATTGTATTCTACAATTTGAATTCATCAGATTTTTATTCTACTTAAATATGAGGACAAACAATTAAGCTTTCGTCTAGCAGGATTCATGCCTGAAGGAGTCCTAAGGGACTTTACAGAGAATGATAGGAATTTTAGAAATTCTACATTCTATGAGCTGATATTAGGAGCAAAGAATGAAATGAGGAAAGAGAGTTACAGGTAACAATAAAGATCAGCAAAGGACCTTGTAAAATTAATTCCAAATGCTTATCACTATGACTTTTTGGCCCAAAAGCTTATTGGTGAAGGTCATATTTTAAAGAAAAATCAGACCTTGTAGATAATAGCTAATTTATGAAGTGTATAGTCCTCTTTTCAAAAATATAAATGCTTTGTTCCTTTCATACTTTAGTTCTTTTTAATCTTTGGGATGTTTATTTTTATTTCTTAGGAACTAATTCTGCTAACAGGAAGGGCTCCTTGCTTTAAAAAAAAAAATGTAGCAGGAAAACCAATAATTTGTGGATATGATGGTCATGTATTTTGACCATGATTAAGAAGCTACTGACCAGCTATAGACCACCGTTTTATTAAAATATAGGTTGCAGCATTTTAGACAACAAATGAACCTTTTATGGAGTGATGAACTGTTCTGTGCCCCCCCAAAAGAGCAATACTGTAATTTGACTATGGACTTTCACCCACTGATTTCCAATGTAAATTTGGTAACATTTTAGAGGTTGAATTAGCTGCTTCATGGTGGTCATTTAATACATGAATACCTATTTAGACTCAAAATTGAAAAGTGAAGAGTTGCCGTTTTCTTTTTATAGGACTAGAAACTGTCATTTTTTATAATGTAATTTTAATGACCGTTTTTATTTTTTAAATTTTTTTTAGCCTTTAAATTCTACTTTCTGGCTCTGCTTACTCAATTTTCAAAATTTTAATATCAGTGATTTCACATTTTAGTTACATTTTCTATTCCATTATTTCTTCGCTTACAGGAACTATATGTTTTAGAGCTTTTCTGAATCATTAAAGCTCCACGTACAGTACTGGCACTGAGAGCCTTGTTCAGTGCATAAAAGTGATGCCCGTGGAGTTTCATAGAGCTTTATGTGCTGTTAATTACTGTCAATTAAATCTGTTGCGAGTAACAATGTACTATTATCTGTCAAAAACCTGACCTTTCAATTAAGCGATCCTCCAATCTTCTCTCCTTTCCTCTCTTTGAAGAGTAGTTTAGAGTATATTTATTTTCAACTTCTGCAAGTCAATTATGTCTGGCCCAGATGTTACTGGCCTACAAGGGAATCTGACCTAGAGTACAAGATAAATGATTCTTTTTTTTAGTATATGTGCTGCCGAAGCGAGCACAATGATTGCTTCTTTTTGCACTTTGTTGTAAAGTGTGTTGTGTAGTGGAAAAATATGTGTTTCTAATCCACTATTGCTTCTGGGTGCAGACTACCTATTATGAGCCGATCAATTTACATATATTATTACAAGTTCTCACAATAGCCTTGTAAAGTCAGTGACATCGCTGTTTTATACAGAAGGCAATGGAGACTCAGAGAGGCCCGTAGTTGTCCAGAGTCACAGAGCTGCTAAGGGCACAGCTAGGATTCAAACCCAGATGTAGCAGACCTGGAAGCACTTCTGTTTCACAAACTGCTCCTAGAGAAACTCAGTTAGTGCATTATAGAGAAAGGAGGACAGATTCAGAAGGCAGTCAGTTTTGGAGGCTTTCAGAACCAACTCAGCCACTGCTAGCTACCATGTTTCCCCGAAAATAAGACCTAGCTGGATCATCAGCTCTACTGTGTCTTTTGGAGCAAAAATTAATATAAGACCCATAAGACCCGGTCTTATATAATGTAAGACCGGGTCTTATATTAATTTTTGCTCCAAAAGACGCACTAGAGCTGATGGTCTGGCTAAGTCTTATTTTCGGGGAAACGCAGTATATGACTTTCTCTCTTTTAGTCTCAGGTTCCTATTTGCAAAATAGGGCTAGTACTGCCCACCTTGTAGGATTATTATGAAGACTAAATGGAAACGAATGTAAAGCCTTTGGCACATTGTATGTTTAAAAAAAAAATGCCAGCATTGACCAACATAAACAAAATTTTAATTTACTGTCCTGGAACAGAAGATACTGATTAGAGTATTCCCTTTGTGTTTTTCATTGTAGCTCTTTTGAAGAGCAGAACAGATTTCAATCCCAGCAGCAATGTAATTTGTAGTGGGGGTGTTTCCTTTTTCTTTTTAATCCTTTGTTAACTCCATTTTAGAGCTGCAAAAATTTCTAAAGGGTCTCATGCTGCCTAGGGCCCTGGGCTAGAATTTTGTCTCAGTTTATTGATGTGGTAAGCTGTTGGAAGAGGTAGGAATGATTTAGAATGAGATGGCATTAGGAAACAAATGAGTTGAACACATATTTCTCTGACCACTAGAATTTCGATTGAGCTGACTGATGCATTTATGAAAGTTTTATTTGTAAAAGAAGGGTATTTCTTTGACTGAAATTTTCTCTTTTTCTCTTTAAAATTGTTTTTAGGATGCAGAATAGAAAACTGTGATTCTTGCTTTAGCAAAGACTTTTGTACCAAGTGCAAAGTAGGCTTTTATTTGCATAGAGGCCGTTGCTTTGATGAATGTCCAGATGGTTTTGCACCATTAGATGAAACCATGGAATGTGTGGGTGAGTAGCTTTTCATGTAACTTTCAAACTTCAACTTTTAACACCTGTTTCTTGAAAAAAAAAATGCATTCTGAATATATTCAACCTAAAAACAAAATCTTGTTAATTAGAACTGAAAATTATTTAAGTGTTTTTGCTGACTTTCTGAATTCTTTAGGCATCATAACTTTGGGTAGTCTCATACATTGCATCTTGCTAGGCTATTTGCTAGTTGTACATTTGCTAGGTTAAACTATTTAAATGCTGATAATAACATTTTTATCATATGTGTAATACATCCATTTCTTAATTAATAAATTATTAGTAACTTAGTTATCTAATAAATTCTTAATTATCTAATAAATTGTTGGAGAAAAACAAATTTCAAGCGGTACCATATGGTTAACTATTCTGTCACTTTTGTTATGTATATTACTTATGGAGTTTCTTGCTTAGCTGTTTTTTTTTTAAATATCAATTGGAAAGAAAATTTTTCGGTGAAATATATTTTGTTGATGATTGATTACATGTTGCAAAGTGTATTAAAACAATTTTACTAAATTTAGATATCTAGAATGCATAATTTAATATACACATATATACTGTTTATGATATTATGATATCAATTAGGAATACACATTTCATAAATTTTGTATTTTTTGAGTGTTTGAAAAACACTTTGGTTTTTGGATTTTATACCACTTTTTTTTTTTTTTTTTTTTGCTGATTTTATACCGTTTTTGGTTCTTATACTACAGACTAAAATTTAAAGATCTGTCAGTACCTACATTTTGATGAATGCCTGAATCTATTTTTAGGTGTAATGGAATCCTCTTTCTACTCCCATCCCTTTAACCCCCAACCCCTGAATTTTATTTGACATATTACACATATGATATGATGTATAATGGAGCTATGTATTATAAGTGAAGCTTCCATCTCCTTCAAATGGAAACTTACAAGAAAATTGAGAACTTTTTTCTGCAAAAATATTGCTAGAATAGTCTATAATTATATATTTGAAAGCTTGCAGAAAACACATTTAAAATTAAAGATTTTTTAAGAAATGTGTACTTATGATCCTATTTATATGAGTTAATACATTCATCCAGGCAACACCCTATTAAAAAATAAGAAAGTCACTAGAAGAGCATATTCAGAATGTTGAGTTGGCTTTTGAGAGGCAAGACCCATGCTCATTACAAACGTTCAGTGGAAACTCTTATGAAACCCTTAAATATAAACACATTACAAATTGAGTTCTATGCATTCCCCTGAATACAAATCTTAGCTTTGAAAAATCTTAGAGTAACCAGGCCTACTGAGATCCTGAATGCTGAAATATTGTATGCAGGCTCTGGCCCTGAATCCTCATCTGCTAGTATAAAGCAGCTTTTTAATGGTGAATTTGATGAGGAAGTTTAACTTTGCCTATTTCTGTCCTTTTATTCTCCCATCCCATCCCAATGGGTTTGAGGGGAGCCTAATTTTCCACTATGTGAACTTACAAAAGGGAATACTAAAAGCTTTTACATATCTAGGAAAAACATACATTTTTCAATATCTGATCATATTTTTTTTACTTTTCAAATTATAGTAATGTACAGCACAAATTTAGGGAATAAGAAATACATACTGTGGTTTCCAGACACCTATTGAAAGAATTGAGATAATCAGAAAATGCAAAACAAACACCCTATCCTTTTCACCAAATACTTCCATAATAAAGCTAACACACTTATGTTTCAGTGGGGCCATTCAGAATTAACCTATAAAATTTTGTCTTCTGTCATAGTATGAAAATATCTCCTACTATAGGTTTTATATATTTCAGTGTCTTTAGACTGGACCAGAAACATCTCTTGAAAAAGTGAACTAAGACAAATAGAAAGTAATAGATTTTAAATTACTTATGTGGCAATTGTATATTGTAGATGAAAGTAACCCAAAGACTTAAAGTTCCTGAAAGGCGAATATAGGTCTTTGTGGGCTTTACAACTTAATTTTTGGTATCTGAAGGTGGGGAGTAGGGGTAGTGGAGAAACACTGCTATATAAATTTAATGACAGTGGAGCAAATGGGTACCAAATTGTTATTTGTGTTTGTATTTTTTTTAATCTTTATTAGAAGGATGTGAAGTTGGTCATTGGAGTGAATGGGGAACTTGTAGCAGAAATAATCGCACATGTGGATTTAAATGGGGTCTGGAAACCCGAACACGGCAAATTGTTAAAAAACCAGCAAAAGACACGATACCATGTCCAACCATTGCTGAATCCAGGAGATGTAAGATGGCCATGAGGCACTGCCCAGGAGGTGAGTTTGGGCTGTGTGCTTTCTGACTTTTCTTCTTCCCTAACCACCCTCCTCCCAATAAAGAGTAATTATCCATGAAGGAAACCTGCTGATAACGTTGGTGAGAGGGTAAAATTCCACATTATACTTGCTTAGAAATGAATGGTTAAATTGTGAAGAATATAGAGTGAATATTTCATTTACTTTCATGATAATAATTTAGAGGAGTGCACTACAAATGAGCTTTCTAAATTGAGATTTCTAAAAGTGTGAGTCTTTTTTTTTTTTTTTTTTGCTAATGTACCATAAAAGCGAGTTCTTATGAAATCAGGCCTTTGCAGATGTTGCTCTGAGGGAAGCAGCCAACTTTCAGTTGAGAAGAGTTTAGATTAGAAAGGTTTATGGAATCTGTAAAATCATCTGCATCATTGCTAGTTGAAGATGACAACTTAAAATAAACTTGCCCAAACACTGGGAGAAATAAACATTGTCTTAATGTTACCACAATTAGCTGGTTCTCTTTGTTTTGATAATAATTTGTAGAAAACAGCTACTGGTATGTGTGTGTTTATTCATGTCTTTGTAGTAATTGTGCTGATTTGCAGTAATTATTCTGTAATAACAGGATTAGGCCCATTTACAAATTAGGAGAAGCGTACATAGCTCAGGTGCTGGCTGAAGCTGAGTCAGTATGTTTGAAATGTAGTTCTCAGTGCTGTCGCTGTGATTCTTAAAGCGTAATCGCTTGTTACTGTTTATTTATCACTAGCCGATGCTATATTACCAGAGACGAAGTTGGGGTTTTTCTAGTCCACAACATAGAAAAGCAAAAAAGGAAGTTGCGTTTGGAAAATTGCCCTACAAAATAATCAAAACTTTTTTTTGCCTCTATTCTTGCTGTTGGTGCCTCATTTTGCAGCTTTGTGGTTATAGCCCAGAGAGAGAATATATGTCTGCTCAAAATGGATTTATATCTGTATTATGCTGCCTCATAGAGAATGTCTATGATCCATGGAGGAAGACAAACTTTTAAGACTGGAAGACTCCAGTCGGCCTTTGAGAACTATTAGATCCAGATTCAGAAGCTACTATTAGGAACGCAGCTTTTCCTCTTGAGTTAGTTTTGCTTTGCTTTGCTGGGTCTTTGAAACAAAGTTTTTTTGGGTTTGCTTTTCACTAACAAGGATGGTTTTGTTCACTTAAACTGGGTATTTTTCAGTCAAAATATGAGAAAATATTTTCTTACAAAACTAATAAGCCACTTCTTGGATAGCTGAGAGCATTTAACCTGCAACCTTGTGCCTAAAAACAAACCTGATGTATTTAGGTATTGGAAATAAAGGCATCCTTTGTTGTATATTGTTTATATAACAACCCTCCCCCCTGTCTCTCCCAGCAACGTGGCCCCCCAATTGTGGTTTACGTTCATAGCAAAAATTAACCTGAAAATGCTCCTATAACAAACATGCTTATGTGTAACAAGAGCCAGCATATTCCCCTCCCCTTCCAAATTATTTTGCCCTCGCCCCAGTCTTGCTTGGGACTTTTGTAGATAACAGCTAGATTGTTAACCTATAATGTTTATTGCACTCGTATGTTCTGTGCTACCAACAACAGTGTGCTGTCTTTAATAGAGTACAAGCTGACACTGTCAGCAATTTAAATTATGCCAAAATAAATCCTTATGTATCATCTGCTAATATTCTTTTTTTGACGAGTGAACCAGTAATGAACACTGATTTAATTAGTCTTTAAATTTTACCGAGTATTCTTTATTAGGAGAGACTGAGTATTGTTCTGATCCCCGAATTGAAATTTTCAGTTTAATACATTCAATATTTATGGAACCTTTAAAGTGGGTAGATCTAAAAGATTATATGGGAATTTGTTTTATTGTCTTATGTTTTCTAAAAAGGTAACTACCATAGAATTGTTGATAGCAATGGAAAATTACTTTGCAATAAAATAACTTCTATTTACAAATGTAATAAATGAAAACTAGAAAATTAATTTTGGAACTGAGCACCAATTGATAAAAGTTGGCATAACTTCCAGTGGAGTATCTCACCTTGCCTCAGGTGAGAGAGCAAAAAGTTCTTTCTTTGGTAGGTCACGGTGATTAATGGAAGAATGGAGAAGAAAACCACTTTATCCCATTTTACATCTTGATTTGATTTTAGTGATCTGCTTTGACAAACCATGCAAAAATGTAAGTCGTAATCAGGTTGGGAATACAGGCCTTTTTTCAGATCTTTTTAACATATGTATGGATTTTTCTCCTGTTGGAGCCAGTCTTAACCTGATTGCACACAAACATAGCCTTAACCTCCTTCACACCAAAGCACCAGCACATTAAAATCAGCTGCTTTTGATTACTGGAAGGCATAAGTTAGAGGTCAGCATAATGGAGTAGTCACTAAGTATATAAGATATTACACTAAAAACTATTACAAATGTAAAAATAAATGGATGCAAGATTAACAAATAAAATAATGTAATGTTTTAGCTTGCTCTCCCCTTAATTGTCATATGCTTATTTGCTTTTAAAAAAATGAGTATCTGGAAATATCCTAAGTCATGGATTAATTTACATTTGCAGTTACTCAGTGTTCATTCCCAAACTTTTCTTTTTGATTACTTATCTTTTCTTTCGTTTCTAATGACATAACCTGTAGAGTTTCTTGGGCTTTTTTGACACTCATTTTTCAGGTCTGGTGATCAGGAGATCTGAGTCTCTGTACCCTGTCAAGTCATCAATTCTGTGACCCTTGGCAAGTCACTTAACCTCTTTTGGCCTTTGTTTCCTCATTGGTAAAATTGAGGGTATTGGGGTAGGCGAGCTCTCAGATCCAGTCCAGTTCTAAAATCCAGTGATTCTAAGATTAATTGCCAAAACATACGGGTAAGTTCTGTGGTTGTCATGCGAAGGGTGAGGAGGAGACTTGTAAGCCCAAGAGCACTGTTTTACAACCAAATAACCGAACACTCTTTCAGCAGCTGTACTGGGCATTTGCCAAGCCTTTTATATCTGGCAGCTTTCACCCTTCTCTTTCCTCCTCCTTCCTTCTCACAGACAGTCAATCCTCAAAGCATAAGCAAGACTCTTTTTAAATCCACATACGACCTGTTGTTTTAGCTACCAAGATAGCAGGAGGATAGAGAAAGAGGAAAGAGACAAAAAGAGGGATGCATAAAATACCATGGGGAAAAAATAAGGGAAAGATGAACAGTGAGTGGGAGAAAAATTATATCGAGCAATGTGTATAGGAAACAAGGGTGAAAAAGAATGGATTACTTAAAAATGAAGGCTGTACTCACTGTACATATGTCTTCCCTTCCTCCTACGTTGAGTATACTAATTAGTAGAATTTATCCTGTTGGGACTAACTTGTTCTATTAATATATAACCTGCATTTTTAAATGGAAGGAATTTCAAGTCTGAACCATGTTGCATATTAGGCAAAATATTAATCGAAAATATAGACATCCTATTATATATTTAAATGACAAATGGAAGAACAAGATCATGGTTGTGGAACAAAATCAAAGTCAGAAGTTGCTCATGTACAGGGGAAAATGTTGACATTTGGAGGTGGCTGTAATCTTTCATTCTTTCACATGATTGACCAACATACCCTCAACCTGAGTCCTTTCTGTATGGGACTCATTCTTTTGTAAGGTCTCATGACAACTAATTTTAATTTATTCATTAGGTATTTACTGAGAACTGCTCTGTACCAATCATTTGTCTAGGGATAATATGGCTCAGAGTCCTTCTAGAGCTTTTTCTAGTGGGAATCATGGCAATAAAGTGGATGAGTGCATAATTTCATGTGGAGATAAGGGCTGTGAAGAAAAATAAAGCAGCATATGAACTAGTGAAAGTTGCGTGGGAGTACCAGCCTGTATGTCTTATGTAGGCTGTTCAGGGAAATTGAGGGAGTACCATTTGGTTCAAGCCCTGAATGAAGGAGAACTTTTGAAGACTTAAGGGAAATTGTTTTAGCTTTTGATTCAATGGTTATATCATGTGACTATCCCTGACCCTCCCACTGTATATGAGGGAAGAGGAGGGAACTGAGACCTAGGGAGGCTCTGACTGATCGATCGGAGGTGATATATAGCAAGTTTCTAGTGGTAGAGCTGAGAGAAGGACCAATGTTTTGCTGCCTAGGAAACACAAGTTTTCCCATACCTTTTCCTTGTGACTTATAATAAAAATCAAAGATGAAGCCATGGTTGTCCAACATCAAAGTAGCCAACTTCAACGATTTCTCCCTCCAACAGACACATCGTTTTCCTTTTGCTCTAGGAATGCTTTTGTAAAACGTGGCCCCCTGCCATCACCAGCCACCGCCCCTCCCCAACATCTTCCAACTTGAAATATCCAGTGACACATACCCCAGAGGTCATTTCATAAATGCCAAAGTGCCCAGCCACTGGCTGGCTTTGGTTCAGCTGTCCCTCCTAAGGCCTCTTCTTCTATAATTTTACTGTCATCAATTCTCAGTTCGTTGGGGGGAAAAAAGTATTACTTCAAGATTAGGCTTTCCATCCTTAGCCTTTCAAAGATGCCCTCTAGCTGAGGCTGCCTTGTGGTGAGTCCCACCCAGATTCCTCTCTGCTCCCTGATCTGCACAGAGGACTGCGATCCCAGCCCCACCCCCACGTCTAGGAGCTCTGTGCCCAGCGTGGTGTTTCTCTTTCGGACACATTTAAGCAGTCAGACTGTTAAAGTAGCTTAGGTGATGCTTTGACATATGCTCAGATAGCTTTTTGTCCCTTTTGCCCATGGGCTGCCTCAATTCACCATACCTCAGTTGTTAGTAACAATTTAGTGCAATTCTTTAAGCCCTAGTCGATTTTCTCAGGACTGTGCTAAAATTTAAAGATAAAATCCTCTACTATATGCTATTTCAACTTGAAAATAACTTATTCTTCTTGTGAGACCTTACTTACCCGTTATCTGCTTTTATTAAAAAGTGGCTTTTAACTTGGTAGGAAACAAAAGAAAATATTATTTAGCAACTTAGACCCTTAATCTCTGTAAACATCTACTTTTTTAAAGGCATTGGTAATAAGACCTCTCTAATCTTTGTTTTCTGTATATAAATTGACAGCAACATGTGGACTAGGTATTAGATAATATAACTAAAGAGAGTTGTAGATTGTGATGGATTAAACTGAGAGCAGGAAATAAGCACATTTTCAGTAGGATAAGGGTCAAGAAAATATGCTTTAGACATATGTTCTTTATTTCTGTACATTTTGTTTACATTTGAGATGTAATTTATGTGGTCTGTTTTATACATGCCAACCTCAAGAGTAGTTTGGAAGAGAAAGGATAAGAATAAAACCTCTTTCTTTTGAAACTTTCATAGTTGTCAGGAAGGTAGATATTGAAATCTTTATATGAAGATGACAGCATCTAAAAGGGAATTTTCGTCACCCCTCTGTTTGCTATGCTAAACACTTTATTAGATTTTTAAAAATCAGTGATTTGTGTTAGTCACTTTAAGCAAATTACTGTTTCCCAGGTGCCCTGCACACATGAAAACTAATTGTAATGTTTATTTTATAGTGATTATAAACTGGGACAGCCACCTATAAGCAGACACATTTTAAGTGTTAATGTATGATAATTATCTTACATTTATGTTTAACAAAGATCGATCTACCCTCCCCCAAATGTTTCTGTCAGTAGCTAACGGGTCCGAAATTCCTGCTTTAGCAATCTTAATGAGCTTTATTTAGGTAGTGTCTTGGGAAGTATGCCCACTCTCTCTGCAACCGCCACCCACCACTTTTTCACTTTTTTTACTTGTTGCTAGAAAGTGGGGGAGGTGATAACTCTTGGAACCTGTTTTTGTTTTCTGTGTTTTGTTTTGTTTTATTTTGTTTTTGCAATGACTTCTTTCAGACGGACAAATGGTCACATTTCAGAAGGAAAAGGTCTGAGAGAATGGAGGAGCAGAAAAGTGGGCTCCAATGTGGTGTGCATGGGAGCTCATGAAAAATCCAGAGAGAGCAAAATGAGGTGCAGTCTTGTGCTTAGACGTAGAACTCTAAGGCTATGCAGAGCACCCATCGCAGGGAGGCTGAAGGAGGGCCTGTAAGACAACAGTTTCATTTTGAGCATGTCCTGGTGCCAGCCTTGTTTGCCGGGGGTGGGGTGGGGGTGGTCCGGGAGCGAGGAAGTGAAAGAAGCCCCACCTTTGTGCCATTCTGTACAGCTTCCCATCTGGAGTCTCTATTACCCCATTTAATTATAGTCTGGAGCAACATGTACTTGTCTCTTTTATGGGTACTTGTTAAAAGGATTTCTCAACTACAGTGCCACCGAAGGTCCAACATTATGTGTGCAGCAAGGCAAGGACAGGAAAATTCCAAAGGGGCCTTTCTTTTATGAATTTTACACAGCAGTAAGCTACTCTGATCTTAATGTAAAATATATAAAATTTTACAAACACTCTAAAATAAAAACAACTTTAATAGGACACACATGGTGTCAGTGGTAGATTTTTCACCCCCTTACAGGGGACCTTTTCTTAAAAAAAAAAAAAAAAATATGAGATAAGAGAGTCTCAAGTATAAATCCCCTAATGGTTTCTTAGAACAACTTATTTTCCTCCTCAGACACCTCTCTGGGACCTTTCACTGGTGTTGATAAAAAGCGCAGGCGGTTTGCTCACTGAGATTTCTGGTAAATACTTTTCTAGCTACTGGATTGACCTAGAGCTATACTTGTGGCTATCCTCCAGAATCAGGAGGCCTAAAAAAAATATTTCAACGGAAATAATGACAGAGTTTTTCGAAAATCTGAGTGTGATTCATGTTGTCATCATACAGAAGTGGTTAAGATGATAACATTATTTGTGCAACAGAGAGGGGAAAAGGTTCAGGTGGCAAAACTTATTACAATTAATTTAAATGAAAAATGTAAAGGCAGTAGATTTTACTTTACAATGTACCTGTTTATATAATACTTGGACCTAATATTTCTGTGTCAGTATTATTTTCTTACATTTGAAGACTTTGGAAACCAGGAGTAAACTATTTGAACTTGTACAGGCAAGAGACATTTAATAATTGATATTATGCCCTTATATCTTGCCTATTGCTCAAAGGATTTAAAGATTACTTAATGTCAAAGGACATTTGATAACATGCTAAAAAAAAAAACAAATTTAAAAGATCAGACCTAGGAAAAACTTAGAATAAGAGCTCAGGACAAACAAAGAAAATAGAGCATATGAATATATGTTGGTTGAAAATTTGGACTTGGGCTTCCTACTAGGCAAAGGGGAAAAGTATATTTGATTCTTTCTATCCTTATTTGAAATAAATGATTAATTATAAAATGGAATATCAATTTCATAACAGCATTGGGAGGGAAAATCACTGCATATACTAGTATGTATACACAAACATATGTGCATGTATATATATAGACACAGAGCACACATATACGAGCATAAGAATATATATGCACATATATGTATATATGTATATATGAATATATACATATATATATATATATATATATACACAACACAAACGTGAATACTCACTCCAATTTCAGACACATTTAAGTGTGTGCATGTGTGTAGGAGGGGTGGGCCTACATCACAAAATTGAGGAAATTAATAATTCTCATAGTAAATAAAGCATCCTAGTTCCATAGGGAGGAGACACACACTAAACATATTTCTCAAAAGAGGAATCACATCCAGAGCAATGAGTAGTATGGTGGACAATGTGTTCAACAACATCCATGCAACAAACGTGTTTCCAGAAGGCAGAAGGCAGCTTGGGATTCTTTACCCCTCAGTGAAAGCTGAAGGTATAATTAATTGTGAGATGTGACTTGATAAAGGCACAGGTGGTATGGAATCAGGGCTTTTTGACTTACCAGTTCTAATTGAATGGAATCGTCTACTTGGTTCTTTTAGTGAAAATTAAATACATTTAGAATTTTCAGGTATCTAGTAAATCTAGAAAATGTGCATTTGTCTTGTGGGCCATGTACCCTTTGAATTTGTCAGTAAGCATAGTGACTTTTCTTTTTCTTTTTTCATGAATCTTTTTTTTTTAATTAAAGTTTATTGGGGTGACAATTATTAGTAAAGTTATATAAATTTCAGGTATACAATGCTGTATTACATCCTCTATAAATCACATTGTGTGTTTCTACATAGTGCTGTGTTCTTAAGTAAGCTCAGGAGTTGCATATTTAGATGCAGAGTGATTTCTGGTGATTGTTTCACATCCTGCGCTAATATTTGAAATAACCTTTTGTGATTTTTTTTTGTTTGTTTCTTCTCCAACACTGGCCTTCAGTTATTTTAATGTGGCAAAACTATTTGATATGGGAACCACATGGATTTTGAGTATTCACTGAGTTGAATTGACTTTATTAAAGTATGTTACAAGGTGCCTTCTAATTCCTCTTTTGAACCTACTTCTCTAGCAGAATTCAGATAGAAAAAATTGGAGCTGAATTTCCAACACAATACATGATATTTCCATTGCCATGTCTGTAGGTTCATCAAATCAATTATTTATACATCTATTAATTTCTGTGTTCTAAAGAAATGGGCACATTGGGGGTGGGGAGGAGACACACAAAGAGTTTATGGTCTATGGGAAGAAGAAAATGCACATTACAGTAAAATAGAAGAAGCAGAGTTAAATTTGTAAATGTGAATAAGTATGGTTACAGGCTCTGATGTTATAGGCAAAAGTATCATTTTTAGCTGTTGTGGCCAAGAAATGCTTCCTGAAGAGCAAAATTTAAATTCTATTATAAGGGGTGGGTGGAAAACATGTTAACAAAGGGAGACGATTTTTTTAGACAGAGAGAATATTGTGAGGAAAGGTGCAGACGCCAAAGTGTGCCCCTGGTGTCCAAGGGAGGGCAGGCAGAAGAGCCAGGCTGAAGCTCAGAGTTTGTGAATGGCTGTCACAGAAGCTCACAGCAAAAATATAAGTTTCATGCTGATTGTGAAGTGCTTGTAGGGAGAAGAAAAGATTTTGAATTTTGTACACAGTGGAGAGCCATAGGTTACTTTTGAGCATGGAGGTATTTTAGAAGAGTGCTGATTGAAGATGGAAGTGACTGAGGTTGTGTTGGTAAGGTGTAAGTAAGAAGACAACTGCACACCCCAGATTTGGGGCAGTGCTTTAAGCAGAGTCTGAGTTTGGGAGAATTACCAGGGAAAGACTTACACATTTTAATGTTTATGCATTTTGCTTGTCATGCTTGTTTATCTAAAGCATGCAGGATTTTTCCTTGACTGCAATCCACTATGACCCTCATGTCTTTTTCTGCCAATTCCTAAGCAAAGCCATTCTTCAGTTTTATTAGTGCAGCTTATTTTATTCAAATCTGAGTATGTTATGCATTCACCCTAACTGAACTGTATTTGCTTTCTAACTACTACTTCCATTTGCCGTTTACCAAGACTCTGGGATATATTATTCTCTATTTTCTAGCTTATGATGTTAACCTTCTAATGGTTTTCCTTATCAGCCAGCTTGGAGTACTCTGATAATTTAAAGCACACAAATTAAATATTATTCAGATCAAGGATGGAAATCTTCCTACAGGGCCTGATTTCAATGGTATAAACTAAGGTGGTTTTTATCTAGCATGTTTTTTAATACTAGAAGCTGTCTGGAACGTTGGGTTGAGAAGGATTCTGAGTTATATGCTGGGTTCAGGAGAAAACTGTATAGTTATCAATTTGTGGTGTTTGAAGCATGGTATGGACAGCAATATACCAGGTATTTGTTCCCCCCAATTTTAATCCTTTAACACATTCTGCTCATGACTCTTTCTCCTGCCTTCCCTCCAACCCCCCAATACACACTTGGATGGTTTTGACAAATATCTAGCTTCTATTTTATACCCTCAGCGATGATGGATGATTATATATTGGAAAAACAGTTTGGAAAAATAGTGGAAAGAGTTATAAATTTGGTACATACTGGTCTTGGTCACTTATGGGTTGAATGACATTGATCAAATTAATTTCCCAAAGCTTAGTCATGTATGAAATGAGGATAATATATCATAGGATTGTTGTGAGGAGTAAAGGAACGTATACGAGTATGTAAGTAGGTGCATTTTTATTATTCTGCTAAACTTCGTGGCAATTCTGTTATTAAGTCTGCTATATTTTCCATTCTTACCATGGCTGGCTTACTCTTGCCTCTTTGCTCTTCTTCGATGTTTGCCCACCTGATGGCTTTAGCTATCAGTCAGATATGAATCATCTTTCATTTCAGCCCCAATCCCACAGACCTGGCTGTTGATGGGCATCTTCCTAGATATCCAGCCAGCATGTCAAACCGTGCGTAGCTGAAGTGTCCTTTCAAAACCTTGTTTCTCCTGGAATGTCTCTCCTTCTTAAAGGTATCACGAGTCTCCCAGTTTCCCCCGGCTCTCAGCCCTTCCTTGGAATCTGTTCCTCACATTCAGACATTTAGGACGCAGGTCTTTGTTCAACCACCTAAACATATGCTAATTTGAGATGTTTACTTCATTTCTTTTAAGCTTCAGCATCTTTGTGTATATTCTGGGGATAACCGATGCCTGCTTCACAGGATTGTTAGAGGATTAAATAGCATCCTTCGTACTTTGCCTTTCATAAAGTCAAGGGTCAGAAAATGTAGGTTGTTGTTATTACTTTTTTTTTTTTAATAGCCACCCACCCAGTCCTGTTTCTCCACTGTCCATTTATCTTCATTTCTATTGTCTTGACTTGAAACCTTTTTACTCTCTTTACCTAGAAGATTGCAATAGCCTTTGGTAAGCTGAGGGAGTGTAGGTTAATTTGCAATCCAGTTAACAGATGTGTCAGTATATTCAGAGTTGAACTCATTTCACCTCACTTACAGTATAATCTACGTGGGACATTTGAAACACTAAGTTCGAGAAATAACTGCGACAATCATTGAGTATCCTGATTAGCACTGAGTATCCTGACTTACTAGAGGCAGAGCAAGTCTCACGTGTCAAAAGGGATGAAGGTTGCAGGACAGGTTAATGGTGGCTGAAGAGGTGAGACTTTAGAATATAGAGTTGGACTCATGGGAGGATTTGAATAAGTGAAAATGAGTAGAGGGTGAAGGGAAAAATTGAATGAGCAAAAATGTGAAAAAGAAAAAAACAGAAATGTATAGGCTATCCTTTATGTAAACGCGGAGAATCTGTTGGAAACAACATGTGTCAGGAAGCAGAAGGGGGAACATCTGGGCAAAAGGAGTAGAAATAAGGAGAAGGAATGAACTCAGCAAATACTTCAAAGTCAGTAAGAGTTGGTTATCAAATTGAGCCTTATGGATTGACCAGTGCTGAAAAAAATTTGAGACTGACTGAAGAATTATCACAGGGAAGAGGAAGTCGGTCCATTTGTGGTGATTCATTTACAAACCTCAAGCTTGTGTATGTGAATATTTAAAAATAAATTAAAGCATGGGTATGACAGTGATGCATAGTTAGTTTATAACAAGTGAACTAGCCACCTATATAACAATAATATGCCTAAAGTTATGAATATGAATACAGATGTATAACACTTCAGTAACATGTTTTTGCTAGGAAATTCAGTTTCTTAAATCCATGACATAATTTAATCTGACAAGAGGGTAGGGTTTATAGAAGGAAAGGAAGCTCTAGATCTAGATTCTAGGAGTGGTCAAACTAGTCTATGCAGGATGTCATGGTGTGTGGGTTTTCTCATAGCTCACGGGGAAGCCTCAGCAGGTAAGGTCTGGCCTCTCACCTTGGTTGAATGAAAGTAGCTTTACTTTTTTCTCTTACATTTTGGGGATTCTGCATGAGTTTTCCTTTGAAAAAGGATTATGTCCTTCTATAAACAGATCTTTTTTTTTTTAGTTAAAGTTTATTGGGGTGACAATTGTTAGTAAAGATACATAGGCTTCAGGTGTACAATTCTGTCATCCATCATCTATATATAAAACAGATCTTTAGGTTGCACTCTGGTACATCCCTTGTTTCGCAGAGAGGCTGAGGCACTTTCCCATAGTAATAGTAGATGCTAAAGGCAAAGTTTGGTTTTTGCGTAGACATCAAACCTCTAGCTCTTTCTCCCAGATCGCCTCATTATCTTGTAATCCCTGGGAATTCCTCAGAGGTAGTGCAACTAAGATTGTTCATGTTATTGCATATATATCCTCTATGGTGATTGTCCCTTTATTTTTGCTGTGTTTTCTCTCTAAATAGTGGTGTGACCTTCGCATGGACTGAATTCAATAGTATCTATTTTTTATGGTAGACCTTGCAAGATTCTATGATGGACTTCTCTTTAACGAGTTTGTTTACTGGTTTTCATTTAGATATACAAATTATGTACAGTTAAATATGGCATAAGGTGGACAAGCAGATGATATGCTCCCAACAACTTTATTTCATCCTGAGCTGCCTCTTTAATATTTTATTCAGTAGGCATTCCCTTCCCTTGTTCCTAGGAGCAAATTCTGGCAGGTCTATTGTGTTTGGTTTTTGGGTGATACAGTCCTATTGTTACTTTTAGTCGTTGATATAGTCTTAATTTAGTTATTAGAATGCCTAGTTCAAGATCATAACAAAAAACTAGAAGCTTGAATTAGCAATAAGTCTTCGATTATTATCTTGGACTTATAAACAGGACACGCACAATAGATTTTGGCTGATATGAAGACTATTTTCCAAAATACCTATGTAGAGAAGAATATTTTCCAAACTACCCCTTTCTTGAAAATTCTAAAGGAAATGAACCTCTGATGAACTGCGGTGAAATGATAAAAAGCAACCGAATGCTAGTCTCTGGAAGATGTATATTGTGTAGACTCCCATTCCTTTCTCCATCTCTTCTTTTCATCTTATGTCAAAACCTATAGCAGGAAACCACATGCATGTCTCGCATGTGTGCAAAGATTTCTTGTAGTATTCTTATATTTTCATGTTGAGAGTGGTATTGCTAACTTGAGTAATTTAAAGTAATTTCTGCTTCAAATTTCAAGTGTCTGTTGCATTTCAGATCTTCCTCTATTTGGTATAATTGTCAACTCCAAGCGCACAGATTGACCTGATACAGTCATCAAATATGCTTTGCATTAAGAGTTATTTGGCTAGCTTCTGTAGCTCTGTTTGAAGCAGTACATTCTGTGTTGCTGGTACCACTTTGCTTCTACTTTATCAGAAACATAAGACTTGTATATCCCAAGAACCACTATGTGAAATTTTCCACCAGGTGGATGACATGTGAGCATATCTAGTTGCAAAACTATAACATCGGTAGTAGCCTAATTTGAACCATTCCTTTTATAATAGCTTACATTTATTAAGAACTTGCTTAAAGGAGTTCAAACAAGGGTGGTGACCTCTTAAGCACCCGTGTTTTAAAAACCATACAGCCCTCAAATTGCTCATCTTTTATGCAACTTTAAGTACTTAGTAACAAATGATTCCACTGTCAGTATTATGCAATGAATGCACAATTAAAGATGATTCAAAATTTAAAATATGTGGTCATTTATTATACCTTTGTGTGTGTGTGTGTGTGTGTGTGTGTGTGTGTATGTATGTGTGCACGCGTGCATGTGTGGAGGGGTTGAGAATTAGTGGTTTCAGTACTACATTTAGGGAAATGTTCAATGTTGTACTCGGCATTTTGTTTGACAGTTGTCACATTGTTTTCATTGTCTCTCTACTTTGTTTATTTCCCTGCTTCTTAAGCAGCCTGATGAAATCTCATCAACTAACTGGGATTGAATTTTGATGAGTGCCAAGTTGCTTTGATGAAATCTAGCGTAATTATCTTAAACCCGACTTTATTTGGCTTTAGTGCTGGCATTTCCCATATTGAGAAAATTAGTGCATTTGTCCGCTGCTGGAGATAGAAGCCCAGCAAGAAACGAAGATAGCTCGAATACAGAAAGCAACCACAATTTAAGTTCATTTTATACCTTTGTTTCAAAACCAGCTTGTCCACACATCCATACTTTTTTTTTTTTATGTTTTAGCATCTGTTCCTTTTAACAACAAAATCAGAATTAACTGGTAGCCAAAAACTCTCACCCACAAACTAGAAAAAGAAAATATATAATTCCTGTTGGCCAGAAAATAGCTTTGGTGTACTATTATCTGGATTTTCCTGAGGGTGGAAGGCAAAAAATTTTAGTGTTTTAAATACAAAATATCATTTCATTTTTATCAACAGAGGAAAATTGAGTTTTTAAATTGAACTCCCTACTGATAATTTCAGCCTACAAAACTAATACTGTAAAGGAGTCAAAGAATTTTGAAGTCAAAAGACTCCCAAATTTAGATCTTAATTTCTGATACTTATGATGTGGAGGAAATTAAAGTTGCTGAAATCTCATATAATTAATTAAATTCTGTAATGATGTGTCTCTTAGGAGAGCATGACGATTTCAGAATTTTTGGAGGCTTGGGCATTAGGTCAGCGTGCTGCCGTAGGGTTTTTAGAATGTTCACGTAGGCTGCGATAAGGCCTTTAACTGTTCAGCTAGTACATTTTTCCCCTCTTAACAGAGGCCAGCAACCTTCTGCTATCCTCAGGGCTCCTACATCTAATGCGTACTGGACCCGGAATTGGAAGAGCCATTCTGCTTTTAGTCAGCAGCTGTGGGCAGTCCATCATCCTTAAAGGTTCTCGGAGAAGCCGGGGCTATTCTGTTGATACTTAGAGATTATTCTCTAGTTATGTCAGTTGTCTGGTTTGAGTCAATTCCCCAAAGTGACTATAGAATTTTGACCTCCAAAGGCTGGCACAGAACATTCCCACTCTAATACTCTGTATGGATGGTGGCTGTTGAATTGAAGGCAGAACATTGGTGGCAAGTCCCTGAAGGTGGGTCTATGGCCCGGGCAGAAAGTTACACATGTTACATTTCTTCAAAGTTGTATGTTTTTGTGCCTTTGCATAACCCGAGTCAAATACCTTTCCTTTTTCATGTTTTTGCCTTGGTCAGTTTTCAGTAGGCATAACGTACCAGATGCATCATCAATCACTAACTGTAAAGATTTCACTTCGTAGTTTTACTACATTGTTTATAGAGTGTTCAATCATCAAAGACTACTTTAGAGTTCGAGTATGACTGGGTTCTGCTAATTGTGAAACCAATCGGCTTTCTATGTGAGAACAGAATGGGATCAGCAAAACGCCAGCTCTTCACTGGCTAAGTTTACTTGTGGTCTGAATGATGTCCAACTGAAGTGACTAAGGATGAGAGTGGTATCTTATGCATTTTATATTTTAAGTGATCCGTGAACTATCTGGTAAGGGCTATCTTAATTAATTTTATGGACAAAGTACCAAAACCCAAAAATGGTCCACATTTATTATATATAGTGTTCAGAAATGGCCCCTATGTCATAGTGACTTCAGAATTTGCTCTCTGTTGTAGTGGTTTGTTTTTACACTCACTCACAGTGTTTCCCCGAAAATCAGATTGGGTCTTATATTAATTTTTGCTCCAAAAGACACATTAGGGCTTATGTTCAGCGGATGTCATCCTGAAAAATCATGCTCGGGCCTATTTTCCAGTTAGGTCTTATTTTCGGAGAAACATGGTATTAAGCTATTGTAGCTTTTATCATCATCATCATCATCATGACTGAGGATCTGGTGAAGCTTTTGTTTTCCCAAGTTCCTAGACTGTTATGCAGTTTGATTCAGAGTAAGGTTACCACAGGAAATCACCTCTAGATGAAGAACGTGGAAGGATGACTTCTACCAGCTCTGTTCTCAGCCTTCCTTTTGGATGCTGACTGCAATCTTATGTCACAGCCCCAGATGAATCCCAGGTAGTTATTCCAGAGTCTGGGTATGATTCCTGTCTTCTTGGTAATTGATATCCCTTATGCCGGAGATATCAATCCCTGACCCACATGCTTGAAAGAAATGGATCAAATATGCATTTTTTTTCTGGTAAGATGTGTGGCTTTTCACTATAAGAGGTGTTTTACAAACCATGGGCTGTGATGATGAAGTGATTCAAGATTTGAAAAGTTTAAAAGCTGCCACAATTGAAATGAAAGCAAGAACCAAATGTTGAAAACAGGGAACAAAGACCGTAGAAAAATGTTGATGCCAACTGCTTGAGAAGTTCATAAAGGAGATATATTAAGCTTTAAAAAAAAAAAAAAAAACAAAAACTGTCAGAAAGGAGCTGTGATTGGTGTTGATATCAATAGCTAAACAGTTTGGTGTATTTGAGCCTTCTTCATTCATCGAAGTGTTAAAATTTTTCAAATTGCTTTTCTGTATAATGAATTTTCTTTCAGAACTGTGCTGCGTTCTTCGTATTTCCAAGTCCTTTAAAATTTATTTTTAAAAATTTATTGTTAGTAAAATGATACATATTGAAGGTGCACAAGTCCTTTTTTCTTTGATAGCCTAACTCTCCTTTGCTTGCTAGACCCTACTTCGGGCAGGGGTTTCTTGAGGCTGATTCTAAATGGCCTCAGGCCGAGAAACTCGGAGAAAAGCATCCGCTCTGCAGACACTGGGAGTTGGAGCTTTTTTAAGAGAAACAGACCATCTGACTTTTTAATTAGAAAACCGCTCAAGTCCACACCTCAGTGTCATCTCTTGGGACTCCTAAACCAGAATCTAGGGTATCTTTACTAGTGTTTTTCTTTTTGAAAACATGCAATAAAAATGTAGAACCATAGCCAAGGGAGAGATGAAGGGTAAGGGGGCGTGTCTCAAGGGATTGATAACAGGATTAGAACTTTGTAGAAATCATTTGCATTTCTGGCTAGCATCTGTTATAAAACACACACACTTAACTTGGCTGGAGTTAGGAAACCTGGTGTTTTACATTTCAAGTTCCTTTCAGGCAAAATCCAACACTTTATCTGCTAAGCAGAAATGACCACCTCGGTGAAAATTGAAGAACTAGCCCTAAGCGCAGGAAGGAGCAGATGAGCGTAGCGTAAGAGGAAATCCACTCAGGACAAAGCTCTTTCTTTAGCCTGTTCAGTGGCAAAAGGCAGGACTCCTTTCAATTTGTTTGTAGATGAAATTGAAGACGACCTTATAATAACAAAATACAATAGCAAAATCAGAAGGTTCTAAGGTGGCTACAATTTATAACGTTAAGGAAGCTATGTTGTACTATGTTGACTGATAGGTCAATTTGAACCTGTTGGTATCAAAGAGTTCCTTAAAGTTATCTCTGGTTCAAAGATGATATTAAGCAATTGTAGTTTTTTTGTTTTATGAGAGATACTGTTCAGAGAAAAACACTTACCGAAAATAGGCATTTTATTTGTAAAACAGCCACAGAAAAATCAAGGATTGATTTTACTACCAAGCTGGTAACACATATTGGACTTTGAGATTCTAGACAGTTTTGTTGTTGTTGTTGTTGTTGTTATGTTAACAGAATATGGGGAACATACTTGGCAGTTAACTTACTTAGCATCTTTTGCCTTGAGTTTCTGTACAGTTGAGCAGGTGTTTCATGGAGGTCAGTAACACAAAGATTACAGCAAATTTTTGAAATGTTACTTTTTGTGAGCATTTCAAGCTGTGCTCTTGCCAATGTTCTCTGTATTGAGTGATTAGACAGGAAAACAGGCAAAAGCACAATAGAGACAGGCTTAATGCTAATGCTAAATTAATTTAAATTACTGTTCTACAGATTGTCCCATGATAACTTTGTAATCATTGTGCCCTTTGGTCTAGTATCATTTTTAGTTTCCCCCCATTCTCCCCGCTAAACAGTTTGTGATGGATCAGCTGTACTACCAGGCCATCAAATGTATTCAATTTTGGAAACAAACACTTCATGGTTGTTTAAAAATTCAGAGTATTCACTGGGGGAAAGTGTGGGAGGTTTCAAGTTTCTGAAACATTCTGCGGAAAATGAAGTGATAACAGTTCCTGCCAGTGGCCATATGACTCAATAATAACTGGAAGGGAAAAAAAAAAATGTTTGTTTAGGCTTGGCCAGAGTTAATAATAAGCAAGACTTTTAATCTTATTTTTGCTCACAAACATGTTTTCTTTCTCTATGATCCCTGTCCTCATCTTTTGTAGACACTTTGGGCTTTCCCGAGACCTGGCTTCACTCTTGCAGAGATGTTCAATATGTATTTTGTGCCTATTCAAGGCTTTGTTTTGATTACTACCATTCGTTAAAAACATAATAACAGTAAAATCTCAAATCCATTGCCACGGTACGATGTTAGCCTGTGCTGTGGCAAAATGTGGATAGCATTTGTGGTAGTCAGAGGTAGATGCTTAGAAGGTTTTCATTTCAGTTCCACAGTTTACTGCTTCACTTCATCAAAACGCTTTACTCCCAAAGATTGCAGGATCCATTTGGCACCAACATGTGCTAACATGAGCTTTTGTTGTGTTTAAATTCCTTCCCAGCTTGGTTGGCCAGATCTTTATTTTATTTTGGTCCATAGGCACATCTGTAACCTGTCTCCTCAGAGGTTATATGCCTCTTGGGAGGGACTCCTTTTCCTGAACCTGTGCTTTGTGTTTAGCTTCCAAATACTTTTCACGTTTCTTTAGCCACCATCAGGTGAGCCACCCAATTTTTAATTCGTTTGGTTGATGGGCTGAGGAGTTATGGTCTGTTTTATTGTATTTATTTATTTTCACTAAGTGGGTGGGATATTATAGCTTTAATAAATGACCTTTTGTGCTGATAGCGTTGTGGGCAGAGAGACTGTGTATTTTGAAAAGAAAACCTTTCATTTCAATATGTTAAGTAATTCTGCAGGAATTCATAAATGAAAGGTTTAAGATAATGTATTTTAAGGAGGGTTCCTGGAGCATTTGTCTAGGAAAATGGTGGGCAGTTGTAAACTGTCACAAGGATGAAATTATTTGAACATTTCTAGGTTAATTTTAAACTCTTCTGAATATTTTCAAGCCCTCAATTCATAAAGACAGACTTTACTGTACACAGAAGCAAAATCTTTGATTTAATAAACATGTCAAGAAATGTAACAAAGCTAAAAGTGGTATGTGTGGCGATAAAACTCCTTAGTCTGTTAAATGCTTTATCTCTTCTAACATCAAATTGAAACTCTAAGGGACACTAAATTTTAATGTTGTGAGAATACTGTTGGATACAGCACTAGCATACTGTAGTTTTATTTCAAGGTTCCTGTTGTGTACAGGTTCAGGATGTAAGCAGACATACAAGAAATATCAGTCCTTACCTACCTCATTCATTCATATTCTCTCTGTATATGTGTGTGTGCATGACCAAAATGTATATTTTCTTAACTGGTCTGCTGAAAATACGGGGGGAGTTCTCCCTGTAATATGGATCAAATCCATTTGGTGAAATACCCAGTTACTAAAAGACTTTGGTGAGAGTAACTTTACAGAAAAGTCATAATGGAGAATTGAAGTTTAGACATCGAGGGGTAAATAATTTTGGTGTCTTGTCTGTGAATTGCCTCAGTTCCTTCATGACCTGGCATCTCCTTGTCAACCTGTTCCAACTGCGATGCCACCACATGGACTACACTGCTGGCCGCCTGCTCCATCTTTTCCTTCCTTTCCTTCCTTTCCTTCCTTCCTTCCTTCCTTCCTTCCTTCCTTCCTTCCTTCCTTCCTTCCTTCCTTCCTTCCTTCCCTCCCTCTTCTTTGTTCCTCTCTCTGTCTCTCTCTCTCTCTGTCTCTTTCCTTCCCTCCTTCTCTCCTCCCTCCCTTTCTTTTTTCCCCCCAGCCCTCAAATGATGAGAGGCAGGAGAGCAGAAGAGTAAAGCGAGCAAAGGCTTTGCAGTTGGACAGTCCTGAGATTGTCTCCCTAGGGCTGCCACCCATTAACTGTTTGATCTTGTACTCATTCTGATACTGTTTTCCTTGTCTGTGAAGTGGAGACAGATGATGGAATCTACTTTGCAGGATTGTGAGGCCCAAAAGAGAACGCGCAGTGTCTGCAGATAGCGAACATTTCCTGGGTGCTTACGGCTATTTATGTTAGTGTGAGTGTGCCAACTCCTTCAGATGACCCTGAATGGCTCACTAGGACACTAGGGCTCTTCAGGTTCCAGAAAGTAGTAGTATTATTCCAGATTCCTAGTTCCTTCTGTTAGAGACATAAACCTAAGTCCTTTATTCTTGAGGTACAAAGGGTACCAGTCTGCCTTTTAATAGAGCACTATTTTTTGGTCCTCGGGCATCAGTCCCATGCATTTGTGTCTTCTGATTTTTCCCACCTGCTTGAGTTACTGTCCCCACTTGCTTGGGCAGTTGTCTGTAATTTTCATATCTGGAGACCTGGTCATGGTTTCCCTCAATTTTGACAATCTTTCCAGGAGGATAATAGCGTCTCACAAATCCAGGACCCAGTAGGAAGCCATAATATTGGGAAACTCAAAGGTGAATATTTAGATTACATCCATTTGGAGCCTTATCTCATAATGGGTATCTTTTATATTATTAATACATATTTTCTGAAACAAGTTTTAAAATCAATAGCTGAATGATTTACAATAGTACATAATTTTTGTGTATCTGGACATTTTAAATGTGTATCCAAGTCTGCATAATGGGTAAAATATATGTTATATATACATAATGCTTTTATATATTATATATCACAGATAACTTATAAATATATAATATATAAATATGTATCATCTATAATCATTTTGTAGAAATGAGAAGATGCTTTGCATGTAATAAGCCTATGATTTTTTTTTTTACCATTCCTAAATTATAAAGTTGAGCGCTTAAGATTTTTTGCATTTGGAGAGAATTTCCTTTTTGTCAGCAAGATTCCTGAACAAAAGAAGACCAGGATGAAAAATGTCAACAGCATTACTAATCATAAGTATCAGCTAATTAAAATCTGTGAGAAATGTATTTGGACAGAAAAATAAACTGGAACTCACCAAGGTATTAATAATGGTTGTTTCCTGGTGGTGGAATTATGGTCTATAATGGGAACGACTGTCACACCCACTACAGTCTTCAGTATTTAATAGTTCCTTGCATATAGGTAGAGAGTCAGTAAATATCTGAATGAAAATATGAAAAATTTTCTTCCTTTATACTTTTTGCAATTTTAAAATTTTGTACAATTAGCATTGTCTTAGTATTATCATCAGGGAAAAGCCCTGAAGTTATTTTACAAGAAAATATTTTTGTGATTATCATTATGAATATAATGTTCTGTATTTTAGATTGTTTTCTTAAAATAGATTGAGTGGTAGAATTACTGTATAAAAGAAAATAAATTTTTTTGGCCAACATAATGCCGGACGGCTTTCCAAAGACTTGTATATATTATTGTGCTACCAGCAAAGTGTGAGAATCAGCCTTACTACACCTTGCCAGAACTATGTTTTATATTTTAAAACATAATTTTATTATGGTTTTTAAAAATGTCATCTGTTTTTAATTATATTTGTTTATTAATGAGAGAATCTCTCTTTCATTTCTTTGTTTACCAGTTGCATTTTCTTTTTTGTGAATTGCCTTTGTAACCTCTGCCCATGATAGGCCAAGAGCATGTGCAACCCTTAAAAAACTTAGAAAAAAGGAGTATAAAAAAATTATGTGGTAATTCTATATTTTTAAGATGAGGGTCCAAGACTTACACGTTGGCAGAGAATTTTGAAATCACCACAGTTGGATACTTATGACTAGATTATCATGTCCAAGTACAAGGTCTTTAATTTTTAGATAGATTGAAATGAGTACAAAGTTTTAGTAAAAATTCTGGATTTATAACCTGTTGTGTTGTATAATGATAGTTTTAGCTTCTGTTCTTTTCTTTTAAGCTTTCTAAGTCTTGAATGGTGCTGGCTAAGACAAATAAATTAAGGCACCAACTAAGACAAATAGAATTAGCTTCTTTTTGAAAAATTGTTTTATGAAAATAAAGTTTAAAATATTCCTTCGAGGTAAAGCTTGGCATATGTTCTCCCCCAAAAATCTGTTCTGGGTTTCAATATTATTTTACATTATTTATTTTTAATTTTTCAGTTATAGTTGACATATAATATTATTTTATATTAGTTTCAGGTGTACAGCATAGTGGTTAGACATTTATATAGTTTATGCAGTGATCCCCCCATTAGTCTAGTACCCACCTGGCACTATACATAGTTGTTGCAACATTATTGACTATATTCTCTATGCTGTACTTTACATCCCCGTGACCATTTTGTAACTACCAATATGTGTTTCTTAACGCCTCATCTTTTTCACCCAGCTCCCCAACTCTCCTCCCCTCTGGCAACCATCAATTTGTTCTCTGTATCTATGAGTCTGTTTCTGTTTTCTGCTCATTTATTTTGTTCTTTAGATTCCATATATAAGTGAGATCATATAGTATTTGTCTGTCTCTGTCTGACTTATTTCGGTTAGCATAATACCTTCCAGTCAGTCCATGTGGTTGCAAATGTTAAGATTTCATTCTTTTTATGGCCTAGTAATATTCCATTGTATAGATGTACCACCTCTTCTTTATCCAATTGTCTATTGATGGGCATTTGGGTTACTTCCATATCTTGACAATTGCAAATAATGTTGCAGTAAACATAGGGGTGCATATGTCTTTTTGAATTAATGTTTTGGATTCTTTGGATAAATACCCAGAAGTGGACTTGCTGGGTCCTAAGGTAGTTCTATTTCTAATTTTTTGAGGAACCTCTAAACTGTTTTCTATAGTGGTTGCACCAATTTGCAATCCCACTGACAGTGAATGAGGGTTCCCTTTTCTCCACATTCTCCCCAACACTTGTTGTTTGTTGATTTATTGATGATAACCACTCTGACAGGTGTGAGGTGATAATCTCATTGTGGTTTTAATTTGCATTTCTCTCATGATTAGGATGTTGAGCATCTTTTAATGTCTGTTGGCCATCAATATGTCCTCTTTGGAAAAATGTCTATTCAGGTCCTCTGCCCATTTTTAAACTGGATTGTTTTGTTTGTGTTAATTTGTATGAGTTCTTTATGTATTTTGGATATTAACCCCTAATTGGTTGTATCATTGGTGAATATCTTCTCACACTCAGTAAGTTGTCTTCATTTTGTTGATGGTTTCCTATGCCAAGCAAAAATATTTTAGTTTGATGTAGTCCCATTTGTTTATTTTTTGTTTTTTCCCCTTGACCAAGGATTGGGTTTCAACATTTTTTAGAATTGTTATTGTGGTGGTACTTAAAACATTTTTTTACGTGTGTGTGTGTGTGTGTGTGTGTGTGTGTATAGAGAGAGGGTGCCAAAAAAATTTAAGAAAGGAAAAAACTGTATTAAAATTATGCTGATGGTAACCACTTTGAGCACCTCTTGTAATTGCAGAAGTCAAACATAACTTGAATTCATCTTATCGGTATATATTGAGTATTATAATACAATTTTAATACAGTTTTTTTCCTTAAAATGTGTATACATTTTTTGGCACCCTATACATATATTTAATATATATTTATATATAAATATTTATGATAATTTGAGACCAGCATTTTTATGAACATAGATGTAAACAAAAGAGAATGGGTAATTTAAATACATGTATATTTCATGAGTATATATGAGGTCAGACAATTAAGTTCGCAAACTCATCCTAGAAAATGTGCTACATACCTCATCGCTGAATATCACTACGGTCACTTTCGAAGTACTCGCTTTGGGAAGCTATGCACTGATGCCAGCACCTAGTCTACCCTTCAAAGCAATTTTGGAACTCTTTTTCTGGAATGGCCATCAGAGCTGTTGTTATATTACCCTTGATGTCCTGAATGTCATTAAAATGTCTTCCTTTCAATATTTCCTTTATCTTTGGGTAAAGAAAGAAGTCATTGGGGGCCAGATCAGGTGAGTAGGGAGGGTGTTCCAATACAGTTATTTGTTTATTGGCTAAAAACTCCCTCACAGACAGTGCCATGTGAGCTAGTGCATTGCCGTGATGCGAGAGTCATGAATTGTTGGTGAAAAGTTCAGGTCATTTTTGTCTAACTTTTTCACGCAGCCTTTTCAGCACTTCCAAATAGTAAACTTGGTTAACTGTTTGTCTAGTTGGTACAAATTCACAATGAATAATCCCTCTAACAACAGAAAAGGTTAGCAACATTGGTGCAACCAGTTTGCGAACTTGTCATGCCTCATATGCAATCTCTCTGGCCAATTTATTTTCAAAAGTTGACTGTTTACGTGAGCTTACATTTACTTTTATAGCAGGCCCAACAGGTACATGGACTAGGTTGTAATACTGGAAAAATTTTGCCATCTGTTTTTCATATTGACAGTGACATGGTTCATTTAAACTCAGCATCAGCTCAGAGAAGTGTATCAAGACTCCATTAGGTAGCGTTCACAAGGAGGTTGTATCATGATTATTAGTCTTTCCACGATTGAACAATATACACAGACTCAGGAAGATAGGCTGGAACTTATCCTAATCTTCTAGCACTTCGAAATTCTTCAAACCTGATTCAGTCTAAGGTTGAGAAATCACAGACCGTGTGGGCAGATGTCCCCATGATCCTGTTTATTATCTGTCTCCCTTTCTCTCTCTCTCTCTCTCTCTCTCTCTCTCTCTCTCTCTCTCTCTCTCTCTCTCTCTCTCTCTCTCTCTCCCTCCCTCCCGCCCTCCCTCCCTCCCTCTCTTCTCCTTTCTCTCTCAGCTCTTTCTCATTTGGCACAGTAGTTATTCCTAACCTTGACTCTTCTCAGAAGATATGTCTTCTCCTTATGCAGGCAATTGAAATAAACAACCTCACCTTTCTTCTTATTTTCAGACACTACCTACTCTGCTTGTATTTTCTCATGGAAGAGACAACCCTTTTTCTTTCAAGGCTACCTTGGTTTTCCAGAAACTTTCTCCAAGAGGACCTGATTTATCTGTGACGACCTTTTCTTTATATTTTCCTCCTCTTCTCTACCAGCAAATAATAGTACCTTCATTAGCTCAGCCCTGACCCCCACATTTCTACCTGGTTATCCCACGTGTACTTCAAATGAAAAATCTCTAAAATGTCTTCTAATTCTCCTTGCAGGCAGGCTCTTTCACCTTCTGTGCCTTCTTTTAGAGGCTGGCATCACCTCCTTACTCATTTTAGCCACAACCTGGAAATCACCCAAAACTCCTTATTTCCCATATCCATTTGGCCACAAATTCTACTTGATTCTACCACCTTACCAACTTGTTGTGTGTTCCCTCTCTCTCCTCATTGTTCTTTTTGCCTACCTTGGCTACATGAGTGGTCTCTTGACTGATCCTTTTTGTTTTTACTTTTTTGAGACCAACTCTAGAAGAGTACCTAATTAGTATATAAGAGTAGACGCTTTTATTTCATGTAGGTATTACCTTGAAACCAACAAATACGCACTTTCATTAAATGTTACTGAAATTTCTAGGTTAACTATTATTTAGTGAATATATATATATATATATATATATATATATATATACACCCACACATATAAATAACACACGTTGCACTTATTCTATTAGTGTGACCACCTCACTTTAAATTTTTAGCTGACTGCCTGTTTCATGTTAGTTGTTAGTTCCTAGTTTTGTGTAACTGGACTCCTGCAAATTTTATTCTATTTTACTTTTCTATATTTAGTACAATATTTGTTTCTGTGAATTGATACAAACAAATGATTCAGTTAATTTTGTGAGAGCCAAACATCCAAATATAAAGTAATGTGGAGTGATAACATTCATGTGTTTTGACAGCATTTAAGGGGGAAAATAAAGGAGGCTTGTGTCAAAAGTGTACTGCAGATCTCAAATTACCAAGGGCATTACTGGACTTTGGCTATCTTGGAGCCATAAGTACTGCAAAGCTATGATTTGGAGGATATGTGAAGAATAAAGACCCACTTTATATTAACATTTCTTTTTACTATAAAGGAAATAGCATTAATTTGAAGAGAGCTAGTTACACAAAGTAACTCTTGTCCATTGTTGGTTTCAGTTTTTAGCGCAAGATTAATAAGAATTATTAAGTAGTTTAAACCTTAAATTTGTGTCTTGTAATTAGCTTAATTTCATGTCACAAGTTTTTATGGGAGCCATCTAGCCTTTTTTTATTCACTGGCAAAACGCTATTATGTTTCTAGCCTGGATAGAGGAATGCTGGATTTTATGTATGTCCTGAAACAAATTAGCACAGTTTGGTTATAACAGCTGCCTAAATGATAAGAAACAAATTGGATTATAAAATCCTACTTGGTAGTTGAGGATGTCAATTAGTTAAGTTAGGATTTGAACCATATCATACAGTTGTGGGATGAAAAATAACACACGGTGGTCAAGCCAAGTGTCTGGTAACAGGGCCAAGCTCAGCGCCTGGCTCTGCTGTTGATCTAGGAGGTGGTGTATGTGCCCTTCTGACAGCAGTCCAGGTTCTCCAAGTGTGACCTCAGAGTTGTGCATTTAATAAGGCTTTATTGAGTGCCCATCATGAGTTAGAGGACTTGCTGAGGGATGAAGCAACATACATTGAAATCATTATAAAACTGTATAATTTTAGTGTGCTGGTGTCTGTTATTCAGCTTTGTGGTTCAGAATGCATCTGTGTGTCATGAAAAATCCGGGTGGCAACCTGGTGTCATGTAGGACATTTATTTGGTCACATGTCTTAGTGGGCTTGTACTGCTCATCAGCAATAATTTAGCAGTTGAAGGACCGATGCTCCTTCAGAACTGGGGGCAGTGGGTAAGTACTGCAGTTAGAGCGATAGGGATCTGGCAAGCAGAGCCTATAAAGTTTAAATCTTCTTTTATCTCCATTCTTTCTTCAAACCTACTTTCCTATATGCCACTCCTCCTTTATGTCTAACTCTTAAACCTCTTACAGGACCAGTCAGTACAACATATCATTTAAGAGTAAAAGCTTTGGAGTTTCTATCTTAGTTCCTTTACTTAGTAGCTTTGTGACCTGTCCAGTTACTTAACTTCACCAACCTGCATTTGTAAAATGAAAATACCCACCTCAAAAGTTTCCATGAATTCTAGATGGGTCAATACATGCGAAATGCTTGGCATAGTACTTGGGCACATATCCTTGTTAACGAATAATGATGTTGAAACTGTCAGTCCACTTACAGAATACAGATAAGATAGTCTGAACCGTGCTGATCTAGAGAAGTGGTTGCCAAAGCAAAGAGAACATCAAAATCACCCAGAAGGTTTACATTAGTAGAAAAATAGATAAATATATAGATTATTTCTATGAATAATATAGCTGAACTGGGCCTTTGATCCCTACCAGCAACATTTTTCCTCTCCAGCATATGCCTTATAGCTTCTTAAGAAATCATAGTTATAGGCAGAATTGGTTTGCATTTCTTTTCCTAGTGGGAAACCTATTTGGATAGGTGGAAAACTGTAAGAAGAAAATCTAAAATTTGTATCTGTTCTAAGTTTCCTACAACCTATCTTAAGTAGTTGTAAGGGTGGGAGCGTGGGCGGGGTGTGGGGGGGAGAGAGAGAGAGAGAGAGAGAGAGAGAGAGAGAGAGAGAGAGAGAGAGAGAGAGAGAAGGGTTTAAAGTGTCTTTCAGAGATTTTGAAGACTTAATTGAATGTTTTCTACCTTAGCAATACTGAACCCCATTTATCTGTATAATCTCCTCAAGCTTTTAGTTATTGAAAATTTTTTGTCTTCTCTCCCTCTTCTTAGCCGAGAGCAGTTTGCACATTATTTGCTTACTTGGGTGCTGTTTTGCAAGTTTGTGTATTTAAAGCTTGTGAGGGAGCCAAGCCACAGGCTCTGGCTGACATTCAGCTGCTAAACAGGGGGCATGTAACTTGCCATTGGTCCCCAACTGAGAGAACTATGGATGCAATTTCTTTTTTGGTAAACATCCATCCTGAAGTGAATTTATCTGCTCTACACATTTGTTTTCCTTTGGGTGTTTTCCTTTTGTTGTGTGATCCTCACTTTGTTGGACTTGAGTACTTCTGTAATGTTACTTATCCTTTCAAAACAATGAAAAATTACTTTTGCGAAGCTGTTCAAGTCAGAGGATGTAACGTAAATCCTACCCAAACCAGCAGTTACCATCCATCAGGGGTGGGAAGAGCAACTTCTAATACAAGTCAGAAAACGAACAGTCCGTGGCGTGACTGAGCCGGGCGAGCACAGCCATGACACGCCTGAGAACAGTGTTAGGGCATGTGGTCAAACCTCCCCTGTGGTTTGGCTCTGAGTTAGATCGTTTCATGTGGTTGGTTTAAGGAAGACTAAGAAGATCTATTCCTGCTCCCTGGGTCTCCTTGATAGTCTTTTTTATTCTTATCATTATTATCACCACCATTATCTCCCACCATGACCAACATATAGTTAGTGCTTTATAGGGAGGTGCCATGAACTGGGCTAAAACTTTACTTGGTTTTCTTGTTTAATCATAACATCAACTTTGTTTGACAGGAGTGTTTTACACTTGGGGGTACTTATTCTTTTGTGGCAGTTGACTGCTGAAGATGTATCCATCGGAAGGCTTCTTACTTCTGTGTTTGGCTCTTGGGCTGGCATGGCTGGAACAGCGGTGTTGGTTGAGTATCTCTATCGTGTAGTCTCTCCATGTGATTAGGTTGGGTTTTCTCACTGTATGGGGAACCTAGAATGAATCTGCAAAGCTTCTTATGAAAGAGGTCCCAGGAATCACCTCTGTCATGCAAGTTCCTAAGGTCAGCCCAGATTCAAAGGGAGATGAGGAAGGAGACAACAGATGGCCTCTGGATGAAAGAATGGCATATGCGTATAAGGAAAGAAGAAAGTGATGCTAGCTAATCTGGTGTCACATTACTACAGTGTTTCTCACTGTACACTTTACTTCCGAATATAGAAGGTTTCCAGTACTACACAGTACCATTGCTTGGTTAACACAAACACACCTATCACATAGTTTGTTACGTGGTATTAAATAGGTAATTAGGCTACTTAAATATCTTTAATCAGAAATCCTTGGTTGGATTGTTATATAGATGTTTTCCAGGGCTTCAGTGATATTCTGGGAAATTAGTTGGGGTATTTTCATAAACTGGAAATAAATTACTTTTCCATTTCAAAAATAGAAAATAGGCCTCCACTATCCAAAAATTAGCTATCAAACATGTTTTCAGGAATGAATTAGATTCAGATAATGAAAGGTTCTACAATGAAAGGACAGGAAGATATTTAAATATACAACAATTATAAAGTGTAATGCCAATGTAGTCATTCTTTGAAAAAAAACCTTGCAAAATATCTTAAAGAAGAAACCAAGTAGTTGATTAGCATTTATGATACGGTAACATTTTTCTTTTAAATATTTGTCTATTATCTATCTATCTATCTTTGGTTAACAATGGTTATTTCCAGGTTTTTTTCTGTTTTTAAAAAAATATTTTATACTGAGTTTTATTAATTTTTTAAAGAAAAATCATACCAAAATGTACTTATAATTTAAATGTGTATTTTAAAGAAAAATGATGAAATAATCATCCCTGTACCCATCACTATGTTTATAAAAGAGACCATTATTGGCCATATCACCAAAATAGGGTAGGAGACCCCTGCCTCCATCTCTCCATGAAGATCAATATTTAGACAGCTAACCACAAGCAAAAACAACTCTGGAAATGCTCTGGAGTCCACAGCAACCCAATGGAACAAACAATTTGAGAGTAACCGCACAAAAAGGGAAGGAAGAACAGCTTCATTTTCCTGCACCATCCCATCCCCTCATCTGGCATTGCTCGGAGCCAAGACAGAACTCTCCAGGTAGAAAGAGTTCACTCATCCAGAAAAGAAGAGCGAGATGAGCGACCAACTTTCCCAGCCTTGAAGGGCACTACATGAAGGACCCACTTCAGTCACCCACCCCAGAGACCAGCAAAGCTGAGATATATAAAAATGGCTGGGATAAAGGAAGAAAAGCAGGAGCAACCTCAGTTCCCAGTGACCTTCTCTGTAGATGACACCAGCAGCTTTCTCCACTGAAGAAACCAAGGGCAGCATACTAGTCACTACAGACCTTCTGCAGATTTCACTGGTTTTGTCCCACTGGTATTCATGTTTGTTGATGCTAACCGCCTGAGTCCCTTCCCACTCCTGCCCTCTTCCCACCTTTTCCTGCAGAAGCCCAGGACCCACACTGGAGGCCAACCCAGGCCTCTGTGGCTGTATGTGTATGCAGGATGTAAGCCTAGACCCACCTTCCCAGCTGACCCTCATTGCTACGTATGCTCTCGGAGCTAGACCTTCCAGCTGTACACCTGCATACCTCCAGCCCAACTTGTCACTGGCCTCCACTGCTATGTGCATGTCTACAAAGAGACCATGCAACCATGGGGAAGGCACGCCAACAGCCAGGGCTGCCATAGCTGCTTGTGGACCTGGATCTGGCCCTGTCTCCTATTAATGACCGGCTTTGCAGCAGGTAGCTGTGCTTACCTGCAACTAACTCCTCTAGCTGTATATCCACACCCCCCCCAGCTTACGTCCTGACACCAGCCTCCACTGCTGTGTTCCAGTGACCAGAAAACCAGCAGCCAGGGTAGTACACAGTGACTGCTAGGGCCCCTGCTGCTACCATTGCACCTGTAAATGGTCTTACCCTTGCTGCTTGCCCTAGCTTCCACCACTACATGTGTATTTGCAGTTGACCCACTATCCAGTCACCTGCAACTGGCTCCCTGCAGCCCAGTGTGTGCCTACCACCAGCCTATTGGAAAAAGAAGTAAAGAAAACAATCCCATTTATAATAGCATCAAAAATAATAAAATAGGAATAAATTTCACCAAGGACGTGAGTGATCTATACACAAAAAATATAAGATATTTATGAAAGAAATTGAGGAAAACACAAAGAAATGGAAAGGTATGTTCAGGGATTGGAAGAGTTATCATTGCTACAATATCCATATTATCCAAAGCCATCTATAGAGTCAGTGCAATCTCTATCAAAATTTTAATGACATTTTTCACAGCTATAGAACAAAAATCGATCCTAAAATTTTGTGGAACCACAAAAGACCTCAGATGAATCAATCTTGAGAAAGAAAGCTGGAGGCATCACATTTCCCGATTTCAATATACATTACAAAGCTACAGATATCCAAACAGTATTGTACTGGCATAAAAACAGACATAGAGACCAATGAAACAACATCAAGAGCCCAGAAATAAACCCACGCATATCACGTCAATTAACATTTGACAAGGGAACCAAGAATACTCAATGGGGCAAAGATAGTCTCTTTAATAAATGGTGTTAGGAAAACTGAATATCCACATGCAAAACAATGAACTTAAGCCCCTATCTTACACCACCAAAAATTAACTCAAAATGAATTAAAGACTGAAACTAAGACCTCAAATGGTAAAATTCCTGGAAGAAAACATAGGGAAAAAGCTCCTTCCAGAAATGTACCACTTTCCACTTAAACCAGACATATATGTAAATACTTCATTATTTTTCATCTTCATATTTTAACTTATTGCTGTAAATTTTGAATTTATACTACACAGATGTATACTGACTGTAATTAACATTATGTAAAATTTCCAGTATTTAATACAGTATTATTAACTAAGCTTGATGGATTATTTCGCTGCTTGGGCATTTGTGGGAATTATTTTCTTTTTTAAAGTATTTGACTCTTCACTGCTGAGCAGTTTGATAAGTAGAGGTCTTTCTTTTGTTTTCCAGTATGTGGTGCTGAAGCACAGATTTTTATTTTCTGTTACTTGACCTACTGGGACTTCTGGGATTTCTGTGGTGCTGCGTAGCCTCGGTCCATGGAAAATGCCTCGTGTTCCCAGAGGAGGTGGGCATACCCTTTACCACCCGGTCGCCTAGGTCTTGGGGCACCATCTCTGTGGTGGGAAGTGGCAGGCATTGTGACTCCTGGCCTGTGTGTTCCTGGTGCCACTTAGTAGCCAGAAACCACTGGCAGAGCTGTTCTTTCTGAGTTGACCCAGCTGCTTCTATCAGGCTCCCCCACAATGAGATTGGAGCGGCAGGTAGGGGAGCGCAGATTCACATATCTGCGGCTGTTCTTTCTAGCAGGTTTTTCTGAAATAAGACCACTTTGGCAGGAAAGTTTTTTTTGTTTTTTTTTCCTGCAATCTACCAAGTGAGGATTTTACTGCTGGGCAGGCCATAGGGGGATGGGAGGTGGGCCATTTCCTCAGTCTGTAGATTTCTTTGTCCGATGATGGCAGTTTGTGGAACACTGCCCCCCTTTGCACTGCTTCTCTGCCCCTTACCCTGGGCTCAGCTTCAATGTGTGCCAGCCACCCAGGCCTGATTCCCAGGCCTGATTGCTGTCTCTGCCCCTCCAGTTTGCCCAGTGGGGGTTGCTCCCCGACTCTTCACTGCTATCGCATCCACTGGGCCCAGGGAAGCACTGGATTGTGTCTGTGGCTCCCTTTCCTGTCCGTCCCCCCATGTAGTCTCCCCAGTTCATTCTAATATGCCCACTTTCAGATGTCTCAATGTGCGGATCACTCACACATGTTTGTGTGTTTTTCAGGAAATCCTTTGTTAAATTACAGCTGTCCAACTTTTTGTAAGTTCAAGGGGAGAGACCTGGAGGTCCTCTCACACCACCATCCTGCTTCTTATGTTACCCCGTACTTTTCTTTTTTATTTTAACTTTACTTATGTTATCACAGTTTGGCATAGAAGATACATTTATTCAATTTTTCCTACTGGAAAGAGCATTAATTTTTTTTTGCTTTTCCTCATAAACAGATCTAGGAAAGATAGTATGAGTAAGGAATTAGGAAATCAAAGAAGGGTGTTAAACTTGTCTGTGGCTTCTGGATTTCCATGTACTCCAGACAATGAGTCAAACAGGAATTAAATAGTTTATATCACTCAAATCCAATATTACCAGATAAATAGCTAATACATTCTTGCCTTGAGAGAATCCCTTCTGCTTGCTTTTTTCTCTATGCCTTTGGTAATGTGAATGTGGCCAGACACAGGTTAGCCATAGTAGAAATCATCTCCCACCTTCTATTTGGTTCTCTTCTTCAACCTTTAATATCGGATTGCCCCATCCTAAATCACCCCTTGCTGTCCCCTTTCATCTCTCTCGGAACAGCTGTCTCTAGTGGAGCCTACACTCTCTCATCTTCACTTCCTCATCTCTGATTGACTCCAGCTACCGTGTTTCCTGGAAAATAAGACCTAGTTGGACAATCCACTCCAATCAATGCGTCTTTTGGAGCAAAAATGTGTCTTACAGTAAAATAAGACCCGGTCTTATATTACTTTTTGCTCCAAAAGACGCATTAGAGCAGATTGTCCAGCTAGGTCTTATTTTCAGGGAAACACAGTAGTATGGTTTCTGCCTTCTCAGCATTACTGAACTCTTCTCTTTAAGGTCATTGATGACATTTTACTGACCAAGTTGAATGGACGCTTTCTTTCATTTTAGCTTTTAAATAAAAATTGTATGTATTTAAGATGTACAACATGCTGATTTGATATGCATATGCACAATGAAATGATTACTAGTCAAGCTAATTAACATCTTCTCAGCCACTTTGTGCGTGTGTGTGTGTGTGTGATGAAAGCACTTGAAATCTATTATCTTAGCAAATTTCTAGTATTTAATACAGTATTACTAATTACAGTCATACTGTCTTTCTATCTTAATGTTTAGGACAAAATAGCATATGATCCCAGGGTTACTATTTTGTTTGTATAACATCTCCATTGCAGACTTCACTAGAGGATTATGTTTTCAGGACGTTATGATTTAGCCTGGTGTTTCTATAATGGAAACCCTTAGGATAGGATATGTAACAAAGCAATCTTTATACCAGCTTATAAGATCTATCTTGTAGAGTTACAGCAAGGCTTTGAAAATCATATTGTATCATGAGTAAAGTGTTTACCTGTCATTTAGGTGACCTCAGTGGTGGATTTCTAAATAAGGAGATATTTATAAAATGGTCTCCTAGATCACTTTGCATTTGAGTTGAGTGGTGACCATAATAATTAATCATTTCTCCCCCCACCCTCTTCCTTTACTTCCTCCCTCCCTCTCATCACACAGCTTCCTCTCAACTAGATTTTTGGTTGTTTCCATATTTTACTTATAAATACAGGATCTGGGAAAGCATATTAAGTCATGCTCTGCCCTTAGTTAATAAGAATTATTTTCTTGTATTTTATGGTGTAAAAACTGGACCGTTAAAGAAACTTTGCTGTTCAGTGCAAAATGTTCTTTGTCAGAGCCAGAAAAACAGCATTGATTCATTATGACTCCCAGCCATAAACTTTTACCATAGGAATTTTGCAACTCTTTTTGAATTTACAATTTTTAATTCCCCAGAATTTGTAGTCTTATTCTTAAAGAAACTTGTAATTTATTGGTGATAATCCTTAAAAAGTATATAATTTTATGCTATGAGATAAAATCACCCACTTATTTGTGTGGAAGTAAACTGTCCCCTTAACCACTATGCCCAGAGATAGTCTATGGAGGAATATATTTTAGATACACATGCACTTATGAACATACACATCTCAGAGAAACTGCACAGTCATTTTTAGGGTGTCCTGCGTCATTGCTCCTGAAAATGTCAATGATCCAGAATTTAAGATTAAAGGAAGGGTCATTAAAATATAACTGCACTTGCCTTTCAAAGAAGGATTTGATTTATGTCAGAAGCAATTTAGCTTTGAATAAAACATTTAGATGGTGAGCCCTGTGCATTATTTGATGGAATTTTCAATTTTTCTATAGGAAGACTTGGAAAACACATTAATTTAAGGCAGTTTAAAAATACATGTGTCACTTCATAAAAAAGTATCAAAATATAAGTATCAATATACTTTAACATTTATCACCTACACAATTTATCTGTTTTGCATTAGAATCAAACTGAATGGAAGTGATTTCCAGAAGTTTCTTAATTAATTCCTTGTCTTTAACTGCATTCTATTCAAGCTATTGTCAAAAAAAATGGTTACCTAGTTTTTAAAAATGGTAAAGACTTTTCTGTTCTCAGTAACTCAGTCTCTAACTTCCCTAGTAGAGCAAGGAGTTATTATGGCTGTATTACAGCTTTGTAGCTATAATTATATCTATTTTTGATTAGCGACATAGAGAAAGGTACAAAGGAGTTCTGTTTTTAAAAGATAATTTTTTACATATCCAATGAGCATTGACATCTTTTTTTGTTGTTGTTGTTGCTTGGCAAAGCATTCGCTGTAGTCTTTCCTCAAAGTCTTTTGTTTGTTTGTTTGTTTGTTAACATTTTCATTTTTGGTACCCTCATTTGGACATGCTGGCTTAAATGGTTGAAAGCCAAGTAGGATGCAGCATTCAAGTAGAGTAAATCTGCAGTGTTTTGCCCACCTCCAGTGTCTCTTTCTGTTCACTGTTAACAGGCATTTTTAACTTTTAGCCTCTGCACTGATTCATTTAGTTTAAGGTTTAGCATAGGTCTCTGAGCCTACTCTGCTAAGATTGTGAGAAATTTGTTTTTTATAACCTACTAATAGCTCACTGAAACTCTTTATATAGTTTCTTGTCAAACTCCAGGTGATATCTTTACTGAAATTATAGTACTTTGGAATGAGAATTTTCTCTTGGAGATTTAATTCAGTGATAATACATTTTAAATCCTTTTCATTACTGTGCTTCCCCGAAAATAAGACCTAACCGGGATATAAGTCCTAGCATGATTTTTCAGGATGACATCCCCTGAACATAAGCCCTAATGAGTCTTTTGGAGCAAACCTTAATATAAGACTGGGTTTTATTTTCGGGGAAACACAGTATGTCTTAGAAATTTCCATATTATTTGTAAACATTTGGTTTCTCGTGTTTTAACACCTAAGTTAAATACTCGTAAAACTAATTAGAACATAGTGATATAAACATGACAATAAGCAATGCTTGGAAAATATTAGATACATATTGTGTATATATGTGTGTGTGTGCACACAGTGTTATAGCTTCCTTTGATTTTTGTTTATATTATGTTTAACAGTCATACCTTTTTCTGGAGAGTAAAAGACCATATTAATGCGAAGGGAAATAAACCCAATTTTGTTAAATATTAGTATGTTTATAAAAAAAAATTAGCCATCTTCTGGTCTTTTATTATCTGGTGATCACAGACAAAGATATTAGGATTCAAGATAACCCAGCTAGGTTGTAGACTTTTTGAAACATTAGAAATGTGATGCCTCCGATAATCATTAGGTGTGCTGAACATGTTATTTAGAATTCCTGGTCAAATATGTTTCCTCTAATTGAAATCTGTTGCTGCTCTTTGGATAGTTGACAAAGATTTATAATGACCAAACATTTGTCTGATCTTTACTTGTGATAGAGACTATTTATTTTTGGCAAATATTTGTTTACTTTTCTTGTCCTGCCAGAATAACAAAGAAAATATGCCTTTGATCATCCCGGTCTTGTATCAAATCCTTGATGGTCTCAGCCTCTATTTTACGAATCTAATGGTCCAGCTATTAAACTGAATGACCTGCTCATAGGGCTTGTGGGAGTCTAATTAAAGGGAAGATTGGAACACTGACCTCCTTCTTCTTCTCGTCCCTCTCAGATCACGTATATTATACTGCAATGGTGATGGGAGTAAGGATAAGTTTTGGGACCACAGTACTGAGTTCAAATTTGAACTCTACCACTTACTGATGGTGTCATCTTAGGTCACCTTACCTCTGTGGTCTTTAGTTTCCTGTTCTGTGAAGTGGAACTAAAGAGAATATCTATCTCATGGGGATATTTTGAGTATGATATTAGTTAAAATATGTAAACAAAACTGAGTGCCTGACACACAGCTAACACATGGTGGTGGTGATGATAATGATGATGATTTAATAATCTGGAAGAAACTCATAGCACTTTTCTGAAAGCAGAAAAAATCCTTGTAATGTTCTCTTTTCTGTCTGGAATACAACTAATAACATTTTAATACCCCTGGTATTTGTGTCACCTGGTCTGAGGGTTATTTTCCTTGTCTTTCCAATTTTTGAAGTGCCAACTCTATATCCTAGTTAGGAAGAAGCCCCAAATTTGATAATAATTTTAATTTTTTCAACTGCAATTTTTTTTGTCCATCGCTTTAGAATTTCTGCAAACCAACTAGATTGTCTTCCAAAACAGAACTCGTTAACTGAATGAACTGAGAGATTCCGTAGAGTGAAACAAATTTTTGGAATCTAACCACAGGAGAAATGAATCTGCTGTAACATGAGTGATCACCAACCCCTTAGTTTGAGCATAATGATAAGGGGCCCTTTTCTTGGGTGTGCAGATTCCTCTGGACACAGGGACAACTTGATCCTTGTTGCTTTCTTGGTGCATCAACACAAACAGAACCTAGGGAAGGGAGTCCAGAACCTAGAGAAGCGAGTCCAGGCACAAAGTGGTTTGCTTCATTTCACAATTTGGAAGCTATTTCTCAGCACGATTGGAAAGGAGGTTGTAATTTATTCTGAAGCGCTCTCACCCAGCACTTACTTTATCCTGTTCCAAAGTCCTTTCTCTTTTACCCTTAACTTTTTTAGCAGAGCTTTATGCTCTAGACTTGGATGTCATCTTAACTTTGCACAGAATCACCTCTGAAGCTTAAAAAAAAAACAAAAAAAAATCTGGATTTTTTTCCCTCTTGCGGGTTTCATTCACGAGTTGGTGAATGGCTAGAGAACCTATATTTTGAAAAAGCTCCCTAGAGGACTCTACTATCTCTGGCCCATGAACTGACTTTTGGAACCCCAGGTATGAAATTTTTCCAACTGTCAGCTGAAAAGGAAGCATCCTGTTTTCTTCCCTTGGGTTTTGCCAAGAGCACACAGTTGAAACTGAGTTGGAAATGCTAAATGTATTGCTTGGCCTCAGGAAACTGAGGCTTTGAATGCCTTAACCTCAGGGAATAATTAATAGGAAAAATATAGGTTGTCGCCCAGGCCCTTGGGGTAGCTAATGTGGCCCAAGGGAACCCTGATATCCTGAGGGACTGGGTGGGGAGGTTGATGCCTTTCTTCAGCCTAGCATTATTAATTTGTTTGTTCAGCAGCCATTTAAATGATTATGAGATCAAAGAAGTTTTGCTGGGCACAAGGGATCCAAAAAGTACACGTTTTAGAATCTGCCAGATGTTGGTTGAATCACCGCCGACTATGTGATTTTGAGCTATTTTCTTAACTTCTCTAAACCCATTTCCTCATTGGCAAAATGGAAATAATGCTTACCTTGAGGACAACAGTAAGGATTAGAAATAGTACACGCAAGGAAGCTCATATGGTGCTATAATTTATTTAGAAGTTGTGTTGCCAGGTGTAGTATCTGGAACTTTATACATATTGTCTTTATCCCTTGAAGCAATGGTGAGTTGGGTACCATTGATATTATCAGTTTAGCAATGAGAAAACCAAGCCTCAGGAAAAGTAACTAGTCCAAGATCACTAGCTTCTAAGAGGCAGAGCTCTGCTTTGAATCTAGGGCTGTCTGACCTCCAAATCCATGTTCTTAATCATGTGTCCGACAAGCCTGCCCAATCTAGTGTCTTGTGACTCCGGCACTCCTCCAGGATAGACCTGGGAGTGACCCATCCATGGGCTGGCCAGGCATCCATGACTCTACGAGTTAACTCATAGGGGTAGCAAGGCACGTTGAATTCCTCTCTTGGGAATATGCGATTAAGGCAAAAGAGACTGAGGCTGTTAGAAGAGGGAAGTAAGCAGAAAGGTCATGGAGTTTACTGAGGACCAGTGTTGCCTTCATGAGCTAAAGTTGAAGGCAGAAGTCATGTGGAACCTAGGAAGAACAAGAAAGTTCATTTTATGATGGATGACAAACATCATGTGACTTTGGTTCCTGACCACATTCGGTGTCTCGATCTAGCTCATGTGTCTTTGCTCTCACTCCCCTTATTGAGATACATTTGAGTGAATATTTATAACTCGATTTTTGGAAAGACTCTTACCAGGACTCTATGGCATGTAATGGCCTTAATTATAGCTATTTATAATTACTTACAAACTGGTAGCCATGATATACAAGCAAAGGTAAAATGAAAACAGAAGGTGGTACATTTTTTAACGAGGGAGGTTCAAGTGGTGTACGGGCGTAGAGGAGGGAATACATTTATGATCCTTCATGGAACATGCATCCCCTTAGATTATTGCGTGTTGACTGTCTTCATGTAAGGCCTGCCACTTAGGTGAGCTGTAAGCTTGGACTGATAACCCATGCCCTGACATAGCTACCATGGAGAAACCATTTCTGTTTTTCATTTTACTTGGAGGTGTCTTCAAGTTCTATAGAAATTGTGTTGAATCCAAATTAAATAAATGCTCACCATATGATTATAGTCCTAAATATCATTTCTTGGACTTCTTTTTTTCTTTTTCATTTAGTTAATGGTTATTGATTGGAGACTAAGCAGAAGGTATTAAATCCTCTTATTCTAATGGAATTATCTTAAAAGGAACCTTCTGTTATAGTATGAAGTCAGCTACAGAGGAACTTGAAATTCTTCTCTGGTTCTCCCATCATTGCTCCTAATCAAATGAAAAAAAGTTGTATCATTTTTCTCTGTTAAAACCTGATGTTTTTCTGACTTAAGTTAGGAGTGCCAAATGAGCCTGATGGTTTTCTGAAAATTATATTTATTTTGAGTAATTTTAGGGTGCATAGCTGGACAACATTCTGGCACAATGGTTGAAGTACTTAAATTTTTTCATGATATTCAATTACATGAGAATGTATATAGAGCACTTACAGTCCATGGTTGGTCCCTATATACCCCATCTAGGATACTTTATAGATTACATCTTGCTAAAAGGTTAAAAAAAAGAATAAGCAGTGAATCAATGCAGTATAAGTTTACAGAATGTCGAAGTTCCACCTACGTTATTTCTGTAGTACTTAACAGTTCATAAAGGGTTTTTCTTTACAGTTATGACGAGGCCAGTGACTTTTCTCCTGGAATTTGGCCCCGGAGTAATATTATTTATTTTCTGCCTTTCTTGAAAAATAACTCGATAACTGTGTCCTTATCCAGTGACATTTAAAACTATAAAAGCCTCTAAGAAAGAGAACTGGTTGAAATCTGGTTCCAAGTCCAGCTCGGCTGCTAATTACCTGTAGAAACTTGGGTAGGTCACTCTAGGTTCTCTGTGCTGCACTTGCTTCATATCTAAACCGTCTGGCAGAGCTGGATTAGCAGGCGTAGGAAATGTGCGGTGTACTCACCATCTCTCTACCTTCCCCAACATGGCCAACGGACTGTAGTTCTGGGGGGCGGGAAGGAGGCAGCTTGATCAGATCTCTTTGTCAGGAAGCACCACCTAACAATCAGCTTTCATACTTGATATCAAATTTCTGTGTACTTCCTGGAGCAGATAATAGGGAATATCATTCTTAATTTTACAACTCTATTCTTATAAATAAGAGACCAAGAATAAAACCTGTTCCTCGCAGGTCGTTTGTGTTAACTTCTCCATAAGAAAATGCTACCTGGGTTGATGACAATCCTTTTCCCTCTAACTCACTGTTTGAATAGCAGATTCATCTTTTCTTTTCTCCTTTCATTTCTCCCCCATCTTTACCCTTAAAGGTCTTTTTATAACAGTATGCTGTAGTATATACTACAGCGGTAGTATATTTTTCCTTGTGCTGCACTTAGGTCTTTCTACCTATTCTTTGGTTTACTACAGAGCTTAACCTTGTCTAGAAAGAAAAAAAAGGCCTCCAATTGGGATTAAAAGAAAGTATGTAAGATGTTAGAGCCCCCAAAGCTCCCATGTACATTTTTTTAAACCAGATCCTTTTACAGTAAAAGTGAATTATTGCCCCCTTGTGGTAGAACAATGAATTTATTTTCTCACACATGGGAACTCGCAGGCAGTATTATTTGTTTTCACTACCCTGAAACTTTTTGTCCTTTACAATGAACCTAAAGTATTTATAAAGAGAACTTTGGATATTTTTAAAACCACCTCTTCTAGTTTATTTATCTCGCCTATCTTAAACTCCGTAGAATTTTATCTTTGGACAGATTTTATATGTTTTCTGTGCGAGGTACCAGATGTCTAAGAGCTTAAGTTAAACAAATCAACTAGAGTGACCAACATTATATGGAACAAACCCAAAATCTTATTCAAATTACTTTTGTGCAGTCCTTATCACTTCAAGTGAGCTGGGAGGGGCTTGGAGAACGTCTTGTTGCTCCTTTAGAAGTCGTGTTACATGCCTGAAGAACATTTGCTTCAAGGCTATAAAATCAGGAAATTTTGAAAAGTGCAGGAAACCTTAGTGTTGGTCTAATTAATTTATAAAGGTTCAAGTTATCTTCAGATTAGCTTTGCTTCCGACTTTGTTATTTTAAATGTGAAACAAAATATTAAAGCCAAACGGACTGCCTTTTAACAAAATCGGTAACAGACGCCACGCCTAATAAAATGGTATGTAAAAAAAGTTGAGAGGTTTTAAAGACAAAGTATGTCATTTCATACTATTCTTTCTACAATAAAAATACAGCAAACTTTTACAGCTAGAACAGTAAGACAGTCAGAACTGACTTATTGAATTAATTTTTACAAGTTAGTATAAATCTGTATACTAGTAATTATTCTGAATTTTGAATGATTTTAATATTTGTTAGTTTAGAGAAGTGCATTTTGTCTGTTATTTTTGATTTTGGATGATTGTCACTCTCCACCAATAGGCTTCTAAGATGAAAAACTACTTGTAAGTTATCTCCAGACTGTAGATTTTTAAAGCACATACACTTTTTTAAAGAAATGACTAAGTGACCATTTTGAAACTTTTTCAGGTTATGACTTATAATTCAAGATGCCCAGTAAAGTCTCTTTGTAGGTAACTTGCTTTTTCAACACTTTAAAATGTTTTGTCTCTAGATTATTTTTTCTTCAAAGAAAATTAGAAGTTATCAAACAACCATTGAAGGATATGCCTGTGTTTTCCAAAGACATCTGTCTCTCTGTGACATGTTTCTTTGTGAAAAGGGTGTTATTCTCTTTCCCCCCACCCCCCCAAAAAAAATAAGTGTTACTAAAAATGCTAATTAAGGAACATTGTATTATAAATAAGGAGCCAAAATTGGATTCATTTGCTTTACTCATTCTACCTAACTTTCTCCTCTGACTCTCAATTGATGTAAATAAATAACCATCAGTGTCTGTTATTCTGCAGTATGATGGACAGTGGGACGACTTTTATCTCAGGCTATAGAATATACTGTGGTTGATCCCAGTCATGCTCATCATATCTTCCTACTTGGACTCCTTTCTAGATAAGTTTCATGAACTAACACCTGTTATTTTTAATTTAACTATCGTTGGTATACTATATTAATTAGTTTCAGGTGAACAATGTAGTGATTTGACATTTTTATACCTTACAATGTGATCATCGCAATAACTCTAGTATTCATCTGTCACCATGCAAACTTACTACTCTATTATCGACTCTTCACTTTTTTCACTCATCCCTCCATGCCCCCAGCAACCATCCCTTTGGTTTGCATTTCTATGAGTCTCTTTTTGTATTCTTAACATCTGAAGTGTTTATGTCAGTAGTTCTTAAGTTTTTATATCTTAGATTCAATTATGATTGGCTCCTCCACTAAAGAATCTGCTTACCACCACAGTAGGAAGGCTTTTGTCTTACAGGTTTTTTCTTATATCTATTTATGTTTTAGGGACATGCAGTTATTCTTGGACATAAATTTAATTGCTGTGGCCTTCAAATAAAAAATGCTTCTTCATAGTTGAAAACATACTTCATTGCTTCAGTAATGATAAAAAAGGAGAGGTCATGAAAAATTGTAGTGGGACATTTCGGTAATTTACACACTTTTCAGAGTTATGGTAAACATCTTTGTGCATAAATCTCTGTACAAGTTTAGATTATTTTTCTAAGATATATTCCTAGACCTGTTACAAATTATGAATATTTTAATGCTCTTTTTACACATTGCCAAATGGCTTTTCAGAAAGGCTTTGCGTATTAATTTTATATTCTCCAACTGCATCCTGATGCCTGTCACACCCCATTCTAACTAGCTTTACATATTTTCACTTTTAAGAATCTTTGCAGGGGCAACTCATTTTGTTGGTGTTTTTAATTGTGAGATTTGATTGTTTAAATATATTTATTAGCGATTTTTATTTCCTTAAATATATTTATTAGCTATTTTTATTTCCATGTACTTAGGTCTTTTGTCTATTTTTATGAGCTTTTAAAATATTTTAGGAACCAGCTGGCGTTTTTCCAGAGAATCATCAATCACTCTTAAATAAATAAATTTCTGTTGCTACTCAGTCTCGGGCAAACGCAAGTTGCCCATAGGAGAGAAAGTAATAGCCCGGTTGCTATTCATTGTCTATAACTGAGTCCTTGTGACTTTAGGTATGGAAACAACCTTTTCTGCTCTGCCTCCCGCATGTCCTCTAACATATGACAAGATACACCAGGTGGTGGTTACACAGGCTTCTTGTCCCTCAGTTTTAGTTGCTTTGAAGGATGACTGAATTTTTTTGAGGTGATCCCTGAGTCTTCATGATGAATTTCATAAATATAGTGAAGTCCAGGTTTCAAGTTAGCATCACATACTTAGCATGGAAACTTAATAGAAATTGGTCCTTTTTTTCAGGTGATTACCTTTGTCATCACAGCTGTGGCTATAACAATGGCAATTACAGTTAATTACGTTTGTCACAATGTGTCTTACTTTCCCCAGTGTGTGTGTGTGTGTGTGTGTGTGCGCGCGCGCGCGCGTGTGTGTAGAAAGAGACATGCTTTTATCTTTTTTCTTAGTCACAGCTACTGAATTTTTTCTTCAATTTTCTTTTGCTGTATTTACCATTAGAAAGTCTTCCTCAAAACACTTAGTAATCGTTATCGAAATCTTGACAATCTTCGTGCCTTACCGAGGGATGTACAAGAACCATTATTCCAATGATGAAAAGACTCTTACCTACACCTAGTAAGAGAAAAAAAACATTTGAAGAACGTCCTAGCATTTGGGAGCTTATGAAAGAATGAAACTCATGTCTGACTGGCAGTGGAGTCAGTATTTTCACAGCTTCATGTAATTTGTGAGTCTGCCTGATATCTTGGTTCAAAATAATCTATCGTATTTCTGATTCTAATAGCAGTAATCTACAGCTGGATGTTAGGAGTATTTCCATAAGGGACTGTTCACCTTTCTCTGTAGAAGAGTTGATAGGTTATCCTGTTGGACCATTTCCACATGTGTGCAAGTCAGTGTAATTATGTTGGTTAGAATGTGGCTTTGATAATACCTTTCTAACTCTGTTCATTTTGATGATAATCTTGTCTTGCTAGTGGTGTTTTACACATCTTCCTTTCAGCCTAGGAACACAATCTTTGCACATGGTGTCTCATAACTTTCTAGTGGTAGATGATGTAGCATCTTCATTCTATAAATGTAGAAACTAACAGTCACAAGTATATTATCTTTCCAGATACTGCCTACCAACCAGGTTTCCTTCCTCCCACAGGAGGCCTTTCTCTATTAAACCACATTGCTTTCTTTAAAAACTGCAATACCTGGGCCAGTTGTCTTCTTGCATCCACACAACAGTGCTGAAAAGATTTCCTTTGTAGATCAAATTCTGCCGGATCATGCAGAGATTCATTCACTCAATAGTAATTTGTCAAGGCCACTCCATTCTGAAAGCACTCAGGACAAAGATATGCCAAGTTTGTTGCTATGATTGGACATACCTAGAGGCTGATAATCTCATAAAATTCAAACCTTTTCTGTCAATTTCTACCAATTTTGGGGAGGCTGTTTTCCAAGTCTTCTCTCCTGAACTAAAAAGCAAGAGAGTTAAATCATGAGATGAATTACTCTTTGGGTGACTGGCATTATATGTGCCTTTAAATGCTTCCTGTACAAGGCGAATGTTCTTGAAAATGTGAAACAACCTGAAAGTCTAGAAGTCATTCTTTGAATCTAATCTCATATCCACAGATGTAAAGGAATTACGTGTAAACATTAATATGATTTATTTTCAAATACAGAGGGTGTGCTAAAAAATGTTTACACATTTTAAGAAAGGAAAAAACTGTATTAAAATTGTAATGCTCAATATATACGAATAACAAAAGATGAATACGAGTCAGGTGTATACATTTTTTTTGGCATCCTGAGTATATACATAAGAAGAGGGATATATATTTTTTGTTAGACTTAATCTTGCTGATTAATTTCTTATGTTTGAAAATCTTCGAGTTCAGTAGAAAATATATGCAAGACCCTTTTTATACCTCATGGTAGGACATGTTTTAATAGTCTTTTATTACTTTGAGTTGGGCTTAAAGTCATAACAACCTACTATGGACCATAAAATATTTTCAGTTAATTTAGGCCTATCTGTGGTCACATCTTGGCTAACCATCTTAATTCTTTGGTATTTGCAATACATCCTACATGAGAAACAGGGCTGACCAGAAACAAAACCAAGCAATGAACCAATAGCACAGAGCTGCCATTCAAATGAGACTGCTGAGGAAAAGTTTTAGGGTTGTAATTAGGTCTCCCAAAACATCTCTAGTTGGAACCAGTACCATATTACTTATTGCCAATGGAATAATCATGTAATTTGAAAATTTATTTTATATAAATAAGTTTTCAGAAACATTGCTGAGTTTTTGGCTGCAATACGAACGGTTTTGTGCAAATATTAAATAACGTCCCTATCACACAATATTATATCAGCCAGCAAAGCCAAAGACCATTTGATATTGACAATTACATCAGAATAATATATTAGGTACATGACATGAAATTGACCCTTTCTTAAAATGAGTTTCCAGTAATTTAGCTTAGATTTGCTGTTAGTGAAAGTAGTACACATTTAACTTTCAACTACATCATTTGTATGAAGAATTGAAATGGTGACTGTGAAAAGCTTTCTTTAAATAACATATTCAGTATATTTTTATCTTCACAGAATACATTTTAAAATCAAGGAATGTTGGCATTATTTTCCATTCACTTAATTTCAATTTGCTTTTAAAAGAAACTCCAGCCTTTAAAGAAATGAAACATAAACCAAATTAATTTTTACAATGTAGTCAGCAATGATTTTTTAAAGGATTTTTGTTTGTTTAGAGAAAATACAGAACTAAGAAAACCATCGTAAAACTTTATAATTGAAGCTTCTTTTTAAATATGCTATTTTTGTGTTAAGTATTTCATCTCTCTGCCTTCATTAGGTGTGTCTCATCGTTAGATATAGAGTTACGAAATAGTTGTAACTTTACAGTTTTTTTGATTAATGATGGCTTGGACTAAAGTTTCATTGGGTAGGATTAACTATGTTTAAAGATGGCAAAATGCCATTATAACATTAATGCCAGAATTTAATGAGAACCAGAAGTTAACTTCAAGGACCTTCATAATTTAATATGAGGGCATGATCATATTCTGATTATTTTACTGTAGTGTCCTATTAAAAATAAGTTATTCTTTACCTTTTTTTGTGATAAAAGGTTTTTCCTCAACAGATAAGAACCCTACCGTCTTCTTCTCCTACCTGCCGTACTTCTGACTTTATTGTATAGTTCAACAAAAGTTAAGTTTTCTCTTCCTGTGAGATACTGTACTAAAGGTGTACAGTGCATGTACATTTCTGTAAAATGCAGGTGATCGTTAAAGCTATTTTCTGTTCTAAAAATCCAGTGATTCCTCTGTGTTTATCCTATGTGTTTAGAACCCAAAGAAAACAGTGGATATAAAGCAAAATGTCTATGTTCCTTATTTTTTTTCTTACAATCTTATGTATACATACTTGCAAAGAAGTGCCTCTATCTTATAAAGCCTATAATCCATAACCAAAAGATGTAAGAAGTAAAATACAGCAGAGGCAAAGGGAAAACTGTCTCGTAAAGCTCCTGATAGAAGAAAACCTCAACTATTTAGCTTGTGGCCTGAGCTTCCTAGTGACTAAAGCGAAGAGGAGAAATAGGATAACATGGTGTGATTTTCTGATAGTATGACACATACCACCAGTTCTTCAAAAACAAGCGTTTTTCTTGCTCTCAGTTAATCATAAGAACAAATTGTCTAGGGGATTTCTATAAGAAGCTGTAAGCCACATAATGAATGATGTCCTCATGAATTTTTATAGAAAATAAAGAAGTATTCTACATATGTCATTTCATATATTGGGCTTTGGAGAACATGGAAGGAATAATGTTAAAAGCAAGACATTTGTTTCTCCCATAGGGCAGGGAAAGGGGAGTTTGAAACTTCTGGTATATTTACTGTAGATAGATGCTTATTTTCTTTTGACCCACTGACATGTGGAGCAGTAGAAAGATGTAAAGATGTCTAGTGAAGGGTAGCATTGTTAAAGGTAGGAGGGGAAAAATGGAATTTTTGTGGCAGGATGATATTTGCAAGACTGATCAGGCCGCTGGGAGGTTTTTAAATATGCCAGTTCCCTGTAACAGGAAGATCAGTCTCTGTTTTAGACAGCATATCCAATTTAGTAAATTATTATTATTCCATCAAAATTAATGTGAACAATTTTCTCTTTGAGGCTGCTTTTTCCATAGGTGATGTTTTCCAGATGGGCTTTGTGTAAAACTCTTAATGTTTTATGTTTTCTTTCCTCGAGAAAGAGCCTTTTCTGACATGTCTTTATTTCTTTCTCTCTCCTTCATTGTAGGGAAGAGAGCACCAAAGCCCAAGGAGAGGAAGAACAAGAAGAAGAAGAGAAAGCTGATAGACAGAGCCCAGGAGCAACACAGTGTCTTCCTAGCCACCGACAGGGCTAACCAGTAAAATCAGACACCTAGGGTGGATTTGGGGGGTTTTTGTTTTTGCAAACGTGCACAAAGCTACTCTCCACTCCCGGACACTGGTGTGCGGTATTTGTGCTGCTCTGACCAGTATCTGTTCCCAGTAACATTGTGAAAGGAGGAACCACGAGTGTGGTCTCTGTTATTTATGCTTTGATTTGCATCTGGAGACTGTGAAGCGGGGAGCTTTATGACCTGAATCAATGGAAGCAGGAGTTAGTGTACAGCATGGGACTTGGCTGGTATGTGCCAAGAGATCCTGGCACCACCACGGAGAGGCAAGAGGTGTGAGGCTGCAGACCACCATTGGAGAAGGGACGTGTGCATATTTATGGGAAAGAAGATGCTCGGCAGGCAAAGTGCTATTTCACTTGTGCCCTGTATTTCTCACATTGTGCACTGTCAAGGATAAATGTATGTGGTTATCTGCTTAGTGTTACCACATGTTGTTCTCAGCATCTGTTACCTTCAAACTGTTGTGTGATGAAACTGCTTTTAGCTGGGGCTATTCTACAGGAATTCCTGCTCAGTTTCACAGCGGCTCAACTATGTACATATTCTGCTGGGGCTACGTATAAACCTCTTACTTCCTGTATATTTATGCTCTCTTCTGTGTAACAAGTCATACCTGATTAATATGATGTCACTTTGTTTTTAGTGGTTCCTAACCATTGTCCGGTAAATGACTGTTCTAGTTTTGCGAATTGACAAATGTTTTGTTGCCCCCTTAGAACTTTACTTTTCTTTGTGGGCTTGTTTCTCATTGTAACGATAGGATAAGCTAGTTTGTACATAGGGTCAAATGACCGGTGTCAAAGACTTTGAATATCGGTAGACCTTCCCCGTGCCATGTCTCCTCACACAGATAAAGCAGCATGTGGCGTCTGGCAGTCAGAAGCCCCAACTCCCTTTGAGTCTAAGATGTGACGGCTTTAGGAAACACAACTGAAAACACATGAGGAAGGATACGCAGCCACTTGTAGTGCTCATCATGCGATTTCACAGGCCAGCTAGAGAAGTTTTCAGGCTTTCACTTCAAACTTCAGTATACGTCTATGGACTATTGAAAGCAGTCCCCGAGTGACAATGACAGGTACCTACCCGTATTCTTGGGTAAGGGCAGAAGTTACATGAGACCATGCATAGAATTTGAGACAACAGGATGAATTCCTACAACTGCTGGTGAGGTCTCCTTCATGTCCGAGACAGAGAGGAACACTATGGAAACTCACCAGGTCACCAGGGGACTTCCGGAGCAGCTGTTTCAAAACCATCGTTGTCCCCTTTGGGGAATCAGTTCTTAAAGGGTTTTCAATTGACTACTTCTAAAAGCATCATTCTCTTCCTGGCTGATCCAGAAAATTAGAACAAAAAGAAATAGTTGCCAGTTTTTTGTGGCGAGGGGAAACCAAAGCAAGGTATAAAGCCTTGTTTTCACCTTGCATTGGCAAAACTACCTCTTTAGCATTTTGGTTAACTTTTGAGTCAAAAGCATCTTATCAATAACTATAAATGTCATATACATTGTTTTGAAAATATTATTGCTATGAGATAAGCCATATATAAATGTATTCCACTTTAGGGTTCACATTTAATCCTAAAGTGTTCACTTCCTTTCACATCTATTTACTAAGCAGGGAGGAGGCTCTTTATCGGTAATACATCAATACCTGTTCTGTTTCTGGGATGTTCTTTTCATGCATTAAAAAACTTCAAAAGTATTTGTGGACATTTTTTCTTTAGAGATATATTTAGGGAAAAAAGCAACTTTAAAGTGCTACCCCCAAATGATGGTCTTTAAAAAAAAAAATCAGACAAAAGTTTTTTAAAACCTATGTTAGTAACTACATCTAGTAAGGTATTCACCAGTTTAGCTGTGAATTACACTATAGTAGAGTGGTTAAAACGACCTGAGTTCCAGTCCAGACTCAGAATACCCTGGAGGCAAATTACTGAACCTCTCCAGGTCTCAGTTTTCTCATCTGTAAAATGGAAGTAACAATATTATCCACATAGAGGGCTGTGTTTTAAGGACTAAATTAAGTAAAACATGTATACATTAGTAAAATATGTTTTAAGGATTAAGCCAGGTAAAATGTATAAAATATGGTCAACACAGCATGATATATACTAAGCATTACACAGGTTATTACCTATTACTTTTAATTACCACTGTCCTTGGCTATTTTATTTTAAAAATATTCATTTCTCTTTATCAACAAAATAGAATATATGTCTGAAAACAGCAGTTCCCTTCAATCTGTTGCCTGATGCCTGGACATTATTTGCTCAAACTTCTATTCTTATGGGAATTGATTTACAGCTACAGCGGACACATATTGTAGTGTAATTTACAGCTTCAGGATAGTTATACAAAGAAGATCTGGTGGTTTTCCATAAATAGCTATACCATTCCTATACGCGATACAATGTATATAAATAGGACATATGAAATTGGTTTTCCTCCCAATATTTTCAGGTAGCTTAACATCGACTTTCTCAATTAAGAAGTTTGAGTGGGGAAAGGGTGAAATGGGAGAAGATGATCAAAAGGTACAAACTTGCAGTTATAAATAAATCATGGGAATCTAATACTATACAGCATGTTGAGTGTATTACATACCACGTTTCCCCCAAAATAAGACCGGGTCTTATATTAATTTTTGCCCCAAAAGATGCATTAGGGCTTATGTTTAGGGGATGTCAGCTTGAAAAATCATGCTAGGGCTTTTTATCCGGTTAGGTCTTATTTTCGGGGAAACACGGTATTTGAAAGTTGCTAAGAATAAGTTTTACATGTCCTCATGATGAGAAATGAAAATTTGACAGATCAGCACTTAGGAAAAGCCCATTCATGAATATGTCTTTGTTCTTTTTCAAGATGCTAATATCAGTCACTGTAAATGGAATGTTCACGTTTTGCTAGAGACATTCGGAGAAAAACTAATACTCAGCCTTAAGTATGTGATTTCTATAAAGGTGATATGTGATTCCATCTCCAACTTTTTTTTCCTTTTCTTTAAAGGGGAGCTGTGAGTAGATGAGAGAAATAAAAATAAATAATACTTCTGTTCATTTTAGAGAAGTTTGTACACAGTGGCTACTACTTGATAACACCATGTTAGAAAAGGCAGAATTAGAAACCCTAAAAATGCATCTGTATCTTGACCAACCTCAGTGTCCTCCCTCTTCTTTCAAGAGGGATAACTGTTCCACTTATACATCTGATCCCATTCCCTCTTGCTTTTTTGGGATCTTCAGTATCCATGCCTTTGGTCTCTTCGACCCTTCCTCTCCCTCCGACTTAAGGTATTCTTTCTTTCAAGGTCTTTATTGTCCAATATCCTGAAAAAGTCACTTACATTCATTGGTGGCTTCAACTTTCTCCCATTCTCATCTTAACTCATCCATAATCTTGTTTCTTCCCCACCACTGTATTGCAATTGTTCTGACACAAACAGCAATGACGTTCTCCTAAATGCAAGGAAAAAGTTTGTCTTATTACCTCAAACCTTTTGTATGTGTCCTATCTGCTATGTCCACTGAGTTTGACTCTACTGTTCCCTTTCCTTTAGGAATTTTGTTTCTCATTTGGCTTCTGCGACATTCCTAACCTGAGTTCCCTACTTCTCTGGCTATTTCTTTTCAGTCATCTTCTCTTTCTTGGCCCAAAGTAAAAATATTGACATTTCAGGGGTTAGCCCACTATTTAATCTTTTTGGTTTAATCTTTTCATCTCCTCACCCCACCTGGGAAATCTAACTTTGTGGCTTCAGATACCACTTGCATGTTGTTACCTGCCAAACCAATCCCTGCCACCAGGTCTTTGGTAACTATTTCCAAGCTTCTTCCAAATATCTTGATCAAGGAGACCCACACTTATCTCAAGCACAATCTATTTAAACTTGAATTTATTACTATATCAGTCAGGGTCCAGTCAAGGACATAAACTAGTCTAGGGAATTTAACACTGGGAATTGTTTTCACTGGTGATAAATGAGACAAGAAGCTAGCCGGGGGATGGCAAGACAACCCAGAGACTAGCAACAGCGGAAAGCCACTGTCACCGATAGAACAAGAGGAATAACAGGAAGAGGTGAAGTTTCCAGAATCCAGAAGGCATGCCACCCCTAGAATTAGAGCTGAAGTTAGATCTATGACCACTGAAGAAACTGGAACCAAAGACAGAAAGCTTGTCTGGTGGGAGCTGAAATCTTGGAAAAGATCTGGTCACAATGAGAGATGTTACCTGAGGCAAAGTGAGAGAGGAAGAAATACCCTGACTTCTCTCCACTTTTCAACCTCCAGTCTCCCACCAGCATCTGATGCTGAGAAACTCAGGGGAAGGCAAGAGCAAAGAAGCAAGTGATCAGCATAATCACTAATATCTGCCCCCCCAAACAATTCCTCTACCTGCCTTTCTCATTTAATAGTTACTATCTCTACCTACCAGGTTTGTTAAGCAAAGAAACCAGTATTCATCATTTACTCTCAGTGTTCCCTATAACTAATCTATTACTAGATTCTAGTGAGTCTGCCTGAGAAAGCTCTGTTGAATTTCTCCCCAGCTCTTCACTTTCATTGTCCTAAGCCTGTTTGGTCCTCTCTTCTTCTGAACTGTTCCAATACTATCCTAAATATTCTTGTCCCAGTTTTACTCCAACTTTTCATTTAAATGTCTACCATTTATTTTTCTGTTAATATATTTATTCTGCTATTCTCTTGTTTAAGTACCATCCTGCTCCTTGTGAAATAAATTATTAAACCTTTTCACATGGAATACAGTGCCTCTCCACCTGTGTATCTTGTGGAGATCATGAAAAGATGAAATAGATTGGCATGATCGTTATTGTAGAATCATCAAGGTTTCCTTTATGGTAAACATATTAGTTGATACCCCTTGAATCATGAAGGCAGAGCTATAATGGAAACTATGGCTTTGAAAATAGGTGGTAAACATTAAATCTATTCAGAGTTGAACAATCTGAAAAAGGTAAAAAAGATTTAGACATTTTGAGTTAATTTTTATATATGGCATCAGAGAGTATAGTTTCATTCTTTTTGCATGAGGCTTTCAATTTTCCCATTTATTGAAAATGGATTAAAATAAGACTCTATCTGTGTATTAAGTCAGAGAGCCATTAAAGAGATTTGTAAAAAATGTAAAAGAATCTACTCTTCTTGAAACAAAATTTTTTGAAAATATAGCTATTTTTTATTTTTATGTTATCTGTTAAATGGAATAGATTTATTATTTTTAAAGGATTAAGTCAATATTAAAAAAAGAAGAAAATGGATTAAAGACACCTAGACGACCTGAAATAATAAAATATATAGAAGAAAACATAGGTACTAAACTTAGGGACCTTGGTCACAAAGCGATTTTTGTGAACTTGACCACAAAGGAAAGGGAACTTAAAGCAAAAAAAAAAAAAAAAAAAAAAAGAAAAGAAAGAATAAGACTACATAAAACTAAAAACCTTCTGCATAGCAAAAGAAATCATCAGCAAAACAAAAAAGCAACTGACTCAATGGGAGATTTGCAAGTGATACGTCCAATAAGGGGCTAATATCCAAAATAATATAAAGAACTCATAAAACTCAACAACAAAAAGCCAAACAATCCAATTAAAAAATGGGCAGAGAACCTGAACAGACACATTTCCCAAGAAGACATACAGATAGATGGTCAATAGATATATGAAAAGTGCTCAACTTCACTAGCTATAAAGGATCGCAAATCAAACTCACAAGGAGATACCACCTCCCAGCTGTTAGAATGGCTATTATGAATAAGACAAAAAATAATAAGTGTTGGAGAGGCTGTGGAGAAAAGGGAACCCTTATACACGGTTGTTGGGAATGTAAATTGGTACAGCCTCTGTGAAAGACAGTATGGAATTTTCTTAAAAAATTAAGAATAGACCCAGTAGTCCCTCTCCTGGGTATCTGGCTGAAAAAATTGAAAACTAACCCGTAAAGATATATGTACACTTGTGTTCACTGCAGCATTATTCACGGTGGCCAAGACAACAACCAAAAGTGTTCTTCAACCAATTGGATAAAGTTGTGGTACATATACACAATGGAATATTCCTCAGCCATAAGAAAAGAATGAAATACTGCCATTTGCGACAACATGGATGATCTTGAGAGTATCACACTAAGACAGAAAAGGACAAAAACCATAGCAGATTTTACCCATATGTGGAATGTAAAACAAAAAGCAACAACTGAACAAATGAAACAAACTCATAGACACAGACAACAGTATGGTGGTTACCAGAGAAGGAGGAGAGGATGAAGAGGGTAAAGGGGGTTCAAATATATGGTAATGGAAGGAGACTAGAATTTGGGTGGTGAACATACAAAGGAATATACAGATGATGTATTATAAAGTTGTACATCTGAAACTTATATAATGTTATTGACTAATGTTAACCCAATAAATTTTATTTAAAAAGATTTAGATCCCCATATTAATCTATAATGAATAATTACAGCAAACTGCTATGTACCACCTCCCCCAGCATTAAAACACATTGCTAATCACTGCTGAAATAAATACAAGTCTCAGAATCCTTCCCAATATAGGTGTTCCAAGGAAATACCACGAACAGATGGGCACGGACAGGGGAGTTATAACCTTTTTGATTCCCAGGTCAATTTCATGCCCTAGATGGCCATAACTGTCTTCTCTCAGAAACACTCTTTGGAAAGTCCCATGCAGTATTTCTCGCACCTTTCCACTAAAGAACCTTAAAGACAGAGAAAAATGAATTTATAACTCTGGGATTACAACTGGAAGCAGCCTTATTTCAAATTTGAAATGTCTTTATCCTCCTGATTTTCTGTAAAAATTCATGCAAAGTTTGCATTCTACTCAGTAAAATGGCTGTTTCTTTTTAGATACAAAATTATTCCCCCAATCCTCTACATCACCCCAAAAACCTGGAGTGAGATCTTGTTTCAGGAAGACGTTCCATGTTTATTTGGTCCTATGGCTTCACATACTCCCGGGCACATAGTCACTGGTGCGTAAAGAAATGCATATCCCCGTCTAGGAAACTCAACATGAGTCCCCTGGTAGTATTCTGAAATTCTCTAATGGCTTAGCCTCCTCCTTGGGCTTTATAACCTCAGCTTCCATGGCAGCATGTGGTCTGGGTGCACATCTAACTTGTATTTGAGTCTCTCCCACTGGCTCCTTTTTCTCTTCTTGATAGTTTAGTTATAGGACTCAGCCACAGGCCTTCTTCCCTACGTCTGCTTTGGAGAAGAGGGGTTACAAACATTTCCTTCTGTAAAGGGACAGAGAGTAAATATTTTAGATTTTACAGGCCACATGATCTCAGTCACAACTACCCAACCATGTCATTATAGCACAAAAGCGGCCATAGACAGCATGTAAATAAATGGGTGTGACTGTATTGCAATAAAACTTTATATACACACTTAAATGTGAATTTGATAGTTTTCATGTGTCGTGATATATGATTCTTTGGATTTTTTCCCAACCATTTAAAATGTGTTTGGTTGCCATCTGTACAAAAGTAGGTGGCAGTCTGGATTTAGCTGCTAGGCTGGGTTTGCTGACCCCTGATACAGAACACAGTTTGTTGGTTCGTGGAGTATCTTTGCGAACTCTGTGAGAGGATGCCTCTAACTCTGACTTAGTTCTCACACTCCACGTCTGGAGGAATCCAATAAATGTACCAAATGCCTTTGCCATTTTAACAACCCTGTGTGTGGAGAGAAGTCCCAAGTTTATATTTCCACTTTTAATATGTCACTCTAATTCCAGTTTTATCTCTTATTTTCTAAAAAAATATTTATTTATGGCCCAAAGCTAAAGCTGAAATAGTAAAAACTCAAAACACAAAATTATTTTTTTTCTGTGTAAGTTCTCTCCTTTCCAACTTCGTCACTGCAATAAGTAGCACCATTATCTTCTAACATACCAGAGCTCCTGCATTTTAATCGGAGAATCTCATACTTTCCATTTACCTTCTTTCTCTTCAACATCAAGACCTCGCTATCCTTTAGCTGTAATTTGTGTCAGTGGTGGACTTTTCCTTTGTCCTAATCTCCATGAATTAATGCAGTGGACTTATTTTTTAAACATAGCCAAGAAAATTCTTTTAAAATGATTACTTGATTACTCTTATTGGCTTCTTTATTATATTTCTGGGACCCATAGGTCACCAATTTGCGCTCTGTTATCTTGGTACCTTTCCCTTCCGTTAGAATTTGGCTTCCATTTCCTATTTTAGCCTGTGAAAATTGAGTATGCACTGAGTGCCTTCTAAGAGCAAAATGTAAACAATGATTGCAGTGCCCCTGTTTTCTGCCTCATTCATTTTGGCTGTTAGGCAATTTTTAGACCAATGTTTTATATTATTTTGAGCCCCTCTACTATGGAGACAAACTAGGTTGTATGATAATGGCAGGAGTGTCAGGGAAGGCACTCTGGGGAGGTGGCCTTTGGTATGAAACCTTAATGATAGGTAGATAAAGATCTGGGAAAGAAGTAGGCCAGACACTGGAAACAACCAGTGCAAAGGTCCTAAGGTACAAACAGGGTCTGCATGATCAGAGTACAGACAAAAGGGAAGAGTTGCTCAAGTGTAGGCAGAAAGACCATGGGACCAATATGAGGTCAGGAGTATTCAAAGGCAAAGTCATAAAGAGCCATGAAGGCTGTGGAGAAAGCTTGGATTTTAGTCTAAGTGCTTGGAAAATCTTTGGAGGATTTAAGCAGGGGAGTGATGTGATCTGATTCCTTTGCCCTATTCACTGAGGATGCTATGTGGAAGGTGGATTTTCAGAATGAAGCAGAGAGACCAGCTTATTGCAATAATCGAATATAGATTAACGAGACTAGGGCTGGTGGGTGGCAGTAAAGAAGAAGAGAAGTGATTGGATTCTGAACATAGTTTGGCAGAAGAGCCCAAAGATTCCCTGATGAGTCGGATGTAGTGGGTAATGGTGAAGGGAAAAAAGGAAACCCATGTGTCTCCTAGGTTTCTTACCCTAAGCAACAGGACATATAGAGATGGGGAAAACTGGAGAATAAAAACATCCATTTTTCACATACTAAGTTTGAGGTGCCAGTTAGTTATCTATGTGGAAATATCAAGTAGGCAACTGGATAAAAATCTGGAGTTTAGGGAAATGATCAGGACTAGAAATATAGTATTTATGGGATAAATCAGTGTGTAGATGGCATTTAGTGCCAAGGAACTTTATGGGCTGATCCAAAGAGAGAATGTACAAGAAGGGGAGGAAAGAGACTTCGAGGCACTTGACCCTTCGATGCTGGCCAGAGGAGGAAGCACCAGTAAAGAGACTGTCACGAAGATCCAGAGAGGAAAACCAGGCTCAAGTAGTCACTAAAAGTGACCAAAAGCTGGGATTCAAGGCTTACATTGTGTCCTTCCTCTTGTTTTAGAAAATACCAGGAGATGTAAGGGACAATTAGGAAAAATTTGTAATAATTAAGGGGTTTGGTCTTCTCAATTTTTTTCCTTGTTGCACACTCCAAGAGTGAAACTTACCAATGGTTTCTAATCTCCTTGAAAATGGTTTTCATGTAAAAAGAATTTAAAATAAGTCAATGCTTAAAAACGTTGGCAACTACTCTTCACATAAATGTGATAATGATACTTAATTTCAGGTTACCATATCACCTACCAATTTCACCTACATTTATGATGAAATAATTATCTCAATAGCCCTACAAAGAATTTTCCTTTATTTCTTTCAAATTTAATAAATGAAATCAAGTGAACAACAAAACTAGCATTCTGTGAATTATAGGTCCTTGGGTTTGTAATTTTCAACAACGAGGATTTTTAAAACTTGTAATTATTGAGAGACTTTGGAAACAGCTCTCTTGATGTAAGAGAATACATGTTTGAACAGAGGTATTACACACAAATGCACAATCATGACATTTAACTGAAAAGCAAGATAAGTATTAAAAGTATTTTTTCAGGATTCACTGTATAAAATAGGATAACTAAAGTTTTAGGTACTTGCATTACATTTTTTAATTATGTAAACATGTTCTCAATCTTTTTCCCTATCATACATGCTTCTCCCGTGTTTAGTCTCTCCTACATCTATCTACCACCTGGAAAAACTGAATGTAGCAGAGACTTCTAGTGCTTACTCATACCTAGATCTTTCCTTTTGGACCCCCAAGCAGCAATCATTTCTCAGTTTTCTTGTAGTCGGGTGAGGCCTCGTGATAGATTTTAACCAAAGGAATCTGGCTGGGAATTATGCAAAAGTGCAGGGCTGAGGCACTTAAGAGCAAGTGTACGTTCTGCACAATTTCTTTTCCCCTTTGGCTGGGACCACAAAGGTGGAGCTATCAGTGGATCTGAGTCACTGTATGGACAAGAGTTGCCTTGGGGGGTTGCCTAATCTAAATCTGACTTTGCATGAACAAGAAATAAAACTTTATTGTATTAAGCCACTGAGATTCTGGGCTAAGATTTTGTTAACCTTTAGTACAACATGACATTACTCTGCAATGGTGTTTTTCAGTTTCCTTTTTCTTGGGATCAAGAAACTATATTACTTATTAGTTAAAACCTGGTCAGTAGATAAAAAAAAGCAGAAAAGTCAGAAAGATATCTAACTAGAAAAATTCATTTGCATAAGTTTAGAATTAAAACAATGACATCTACTTTTAATGAAGCCTCTCATTTTAATGAAGGATATTGGCATTCTGTTGATGGGGAAAAAATTTCTCAACCTTTTTCAAAAATTCATATAGTATTGTTAGATGGCCAAGGGAACAGGTAATCTCCATAGGTTTTTTTCCACATACTTACCCTATGGAACAAATGTAAGCAACCTATAGAATGTGATCAGTGGGAGGTCAACCAAGATTGAGGCCCCTTGAACTCCCCTGTACTCACAGACACATTGAATGTACAGTTACAAAGAGAGCAATTACCACTATAGAAGATCCAGAAACTAGCTGAGTGACGCCTACACATTGGGTGAATGAGAAAATGCCCACATTGAATGGGTGGGAAAGGCTGAGACACACTCTCACAATAAACCCTACCCCAGCACAGTGCCAACTCCCAGCTTCTCCCTAGGGAGGTATTTAGACCCCACATTTAGAACCCCAACTTTCAAGAATCCCACTTGAGGGAAGGGACCTCAAAATACCTAGTTTTGAAAGCCAACAAGGCTTGTGTCTAGGAGATTCGGAAGACTGTAGTAAAAAAAAAAAGAACCAGTAGTTAATAAGTGGGAACACTCCTATGACTCTCCCCCCCAGGGCACAGTGCAAAGAGAACAGGCAAAAATTGCCCACCTGACAGTCTTTCCTTGCAGGAGGTTCATTTGCATACATTTTTTTTTCCTGAGAGAAAAAGAGTAAAGAAGAGGCAATTTTATTTATATAAAATATGATTTTATACATAGAAAAATCCACGTGATATAACTTTAAAAATACCTGAAACTAACATTATATGTCAATTACATCTCAATTTTTAAAAGTATAAGTATTTGTGAGTATCTTTGCTTCCTAGTTAGAAATTAAGTGAAAAATAAAATCTTATTCGCAAAAATGACACCTAAAAAAATTCAACAAGAAAAACGTGCATAAACATATAAAGGAAACAATGCAAATTTACTGACAAACATAAAATGAGGCTACAATTGCATGGAAAAACATACCATACTCCTGAATAGGAAGACTCAAACAGCATAAAGATGTCACTCTTCCAAATGCAATATAAAACCATAATGCTTTTCCAATCAGAATACCAAAGTAGTTTTGTTTTAACTAGTTTCCGATGTACAAAACAATGTACTAGACATTTACACCCCTCACAAAGTGATAACCCCCAACCCCAGTCTACTATTCGTCTGACCATTTCATGTACTGTGTAGATGCCTGACTACTGCGCTGTACACCTGAAGCTGAAGCTGAATAATATTGTGTCAATTATAATTAAATATAAATACATACATGCACACACACAAAGAGTCCCAAAAAAGCGTATACACATTTTAAGAAAGGAAACCACTGTATTAAAATTATACTGATGGTAACCACTTTGAGCACCTCTTGTAATTGCAGAAGTCAAAAGTGACTTGTCTTCATCTTTTGTTATTGGTATATACGAGTATGGAGTGTTGCAATTTGAATAGCTTTTTCCTTTCTTAAAATGTGTATACATATTTTGGCACTCTCTGTATATTATATATAAGTGTGTGTGTGTGTGTATGTATATATTGTATATGTATACACACACACACACACACTCACAACATACATACACAGGATGTGGAGATGTGGAGTACAGCATAGGGGATATAGTCAATGGAATTGTAACAGCCATCTGCATACTTTCCAAACTGCTGCCTGAGGGTGAGGCTTCTAATTTAGGGTCTGCCTGTGAGCCTCCCCAGAAACTAGGGAAACAGGCAGACCCCTCTCCCACCTTCTTCCTATAGCCCACTACAAGTATCTTCCTGGAAGGAGCTTGTACACATATCTGGTACCCCTGCTTCTATGACTGCTGCCAGAGAGATGGATCTCTGATTGCCTGACGCTGATAGCCAAAGGGCTTGCATTCACAAGTCACACAGGACTGTAGCCAACAAAGAAGCAGTTCTTAACCAGCTCAGTAGCAACCCCCAGCAGCTACACTCTTGGCCCAGCACAGAGGGAGCAGGCAAAAATGTCCATCTCTCAGTTTCTCTTTATAGACTTTTCCAGATGCCACCTTAGGGTCTGGCTTTCAATCAGCTTGCATCTAGATGCTGAATGCAACCCTCACCTTAGGTACACTGATAGGTCTTGGTGCACACTCAACAACTGGGAGGCACTAAGAACCGAGAATGTAGCTTGGGCAATCAAAAAGTTTTGAGAGACAAGCAAGAGCTCAGGCTAAGCAGATTGATGAGATTCATCTCCTATAGAAGACCACTCTATCAAGACTGGGAGAGGTGGCTGTTTTATCTAATGTGCAGAAGCCAACACAGTCAAGGAAAATAAACAAAAGAATATATTCCAAACAAAAGAACATAATTTCCAGAAACAGATTTTAATGCAATGGAGATAAATAATTTACCTGATAGAGAGTTCTAGATAGTGATCATAAAGATGCTCACTGAAGTCAGGAGAAAAATGTGTGACAAAGTGAGAATTTCAACAAAGAGGAAATAAAGTGCCAAACAAATCACAGAACTGAAGAGTACAATTTTTCTCAAACTCTTCTAAAAAATATATGTGGAGATACCACTTCTAAACTCATTATACAAGGCCAGCATGACCTTATCATAAAACAAGGAAAAGACACCATGAATAAAGAAAATTATAGTACAATATTCCTGATGAACATAGATGCAAAAATTCTCAATGAAACATTAGCAAACTGATTTCAACAGCTCATTAAAAAGATCATGCACCGTGATCAAGTGGGATTTATTCCAGGGATGCAAGGAGCATCTAACATCCGCAAATCAATCAATAGGATACACTACATTCACAAAATGAAGGACAAAAATCTTGATAATCTCAATAGATGCAGAAAAAGTACTTGACAAAATTTAATATCCTTTCTTGATAACAATTCATGATAACAAACTGGGTATAGAGGGAACATACTGCAACACAACCAAGGCCATGTATGATAAATTCACAGTTAATCTCGTACTCAACGGTGCAAAACTGAAAGTTTTCCTTTAAGATCAGGACAAAGGCAAGCATGTCCACTGTTACCACTGCTATTCCACATAGTACTGAAAGTCCTAGCCAGAACAATTACTCAAGGAAAAAAAAAGGCATACATGTCGAACAGGAAGAAGTAAAATTCTCTCTCTTTACAGATGATATGACATTAAAGATTCCACCAAAATTTTGTGTTCTAAAATAAGTTCAGTAAAGTTGGAGGATACAAAATCAACATACAAAAATCAGTTGCATTTTTATACACTCATAACAAAGTATCAGAAAGAGAAATTAAGAAAATCTCATCTAAAATAGCCACAAAAAAGAATAAAATAGTGATAAATTTAACCAAGGAGGTTAAAAATCTATACACTAAAAACTCTGAAACATTGATGGAAGAAATGAAAGAAGATACAAATAAATGGAAAGATACCCTATACTCATGGATTGAAAGAATTAGTATTGTCAATGTATATATATTTACTACCCAAAGCCATCTATTGATTCAATGCTATCCCTATCAAAACTCCAATGGAATTTTTCACAGAACTAGAATAACAATCCTAAAATTTTTGTGAAGCCCCCAAAAAACCCCAAATAGCCAAACCAATCTTGAGAAAAATCATACTTCCTGATTTCAAATGTTATTATAAAGCTATAGTAATCAAGAATATGGTATTGGCATAAACATATCTAGATCAATGGAACAGAGTAGGGCTCAGAAATATACCCAGATATGTATGGTCAATTAATTTATGACAAAGGAACAAAGAAATGGGCAAAAGATAGTCTCTTTAACAGTGGTTTTGGGAAAGTGTATTGCCACACGCAAAAGAACTAAACTGGACCTCTATCATATACCATTTACAAAATCTACTCAAAATGGATTAAAGACTTGAATGTAAGACCTGAAACCATGAAATTCTCAGAAGAAAAAAAATACAGGGTGACTTGGGTCAAGATGGCAGAGTAGGTAAATGCTGTGCTTGCCTCCTCCCATAACCACATCAAAATTACAACTAAATTATACAACAACTACCCTTGAGAACCACCTAAAGACTAGCTGAACAGAACTTCTGTAACTAAAGCTATAAAGAAGCAGCCACGTAGAGACAGGTAGGAGGGGTGGAGATGTAAAATGAGCTGATCCTACACCCACGTGTGGTGGTTGAGAATCAGGAAGGATATCTCAGCAGTGGAGTTACATTCTGAGGAGTGAGGGGTCCCACACTGGGCCCCCCAGCCTGGAGGACCAGTGCTGAGAAGAGAGGTCCCCATAACATCTGGCTGTGAAAATCATTGGGGAATCTATCCAGGTGAGACAGAAATCTGCTGCAAACCCAAACTTCCTATTAAAGGACCCAACACTAACTCATTCACTCACAAACACTTTCCCTAAGCTGCAGCAAAGGGACAGTAGATCGAAAAGTAACAAGAACATACAGGGAGGAACTGAATTGTCTGGCTTCAGGGCAAGGGCTGGGGGGTAGCTCTCTCCAGGACAGATGGGCTAGCAGGAGCCATTGTTCCTTTGTTGAGACTTTCCCCCACACAGCCAGCAGGTGCAGGCAGGCACCAAATCTGAGTCTCCATCAACCTAGCTCACACTGCTCACCCCACCCTGGTGATTCCTTGAGATCCAGCATCATATAACTTGTCACCAGGCCAAAACTCTTTCAGTGACTATTTCTCACAAGTGGCCATCCTCTGCCAGCACTGCAGACTTTCCTAACATCTCTCAAAGGTCCACAAACCTCAAACAAACAGCAGTTGGCCTTGGTGTGCCCTGTACCTCTTGCTAAGCAAACCTACGCCTGGCACTAGTGGCAGCTGTCCTCAGTTCACAGCATAGCCTCTCTCAGGCACCTCCAAGTCTACCACAAGCAGCTACCAATCACAGATCACTGTGTATCTCCTACCAGGTGGCTCCAGGATTGGCATAGGCCGTGGCTGATCTTGACCTGCATCAGAGCCCTTTCGAAGAGGCCCCAGAACCAACAATACTGGTGGCTGACTTCAGACCACAACAGAACACCACCAAATAACTTCCATAAATGATACACACAAACGGTAAACTCAGCAGGCACCAGGGCCTCGCTAAAGTGAATCCTGACACATGGGGTCAACCCCACACAACAACTAGTCATCTGTAGTCATGTGGCCCATCCTCATAGCCAGTCAGCCAGTTTTCTTGTCTGGAAAACTCTTCATCTGTCCTTCAATTCTAAATGATAGCCTTGACGAATAGAATAGTCTTGGTTGTAGGCCCTTTTCACCACTTTGAATATTTTATGCCAATCACTTCTGATGTGCAAAGTTTCTGTTTAGAAATCAGTTTTTGGTAACTGTCTTGTACATAATTCACTGCTTTGCTCTTGCTCTTTTAGGATTCTCTCTTTGTCTGTAACCTTTGCCATTTTAATTATGATGTGTCTTGGTGTGGGCCTGTTTGAGTTCATCCTGTTTGGACTGAGCTTCTTGGACTTGTATTTCTATTTCCTTTGCCTGGTAAAGACAGTTTTCAATCATTATTTCTTCAAATAGGTTTTCAATCACTTACTTTCTCTCTTTTCCTTCTGGTACACCTCTGATGCAAATGTTGTTATGCTTGATGTTGTACTAGAGATCCCTTAAACTACCCTAATTTTGTTTTTTCTTTTTTGGATCCTCTTTTGTTCTTTTGTGGTATTTTCAATTGGGTATTTTCAGATACTTTGCCTTTCAAATCGCTGTTTCAATCCTCTGCTTCATCATCACCAAACCAGTATTACAAGAAATGTTAAAGGGACTTCTTTGCCAAATAATACGCTACTAAACAATGAATGGGTTAATAATGAGATCAAAGAAGAAATAAAAAATACTTGAGATAAAAAAGAAAACACAATAACCCAAAATATGGCCACAGCAATAGCAGTCTTAAGAGGGAAATTCATAGCAGTGCACAACTACCTCAAGAAACAAACCGAAAAAACAAAACAAACAACAACAAAACCCCTCAAACAATCTAACTTATACTTAAAGGAACTAGAAAAAGAGTAGCAAACAAACCTCAAAGTGAGTAGAAGGAGGGGAATAATAAAGATCAGAGCGGAAATAAACAAAATAGAGTCCAAAAAAATAATACAAAGGTCAATGAAACCAATACCTCGTTCTTTGAAAAGATAAACAAAATTGATAAACTTTTAACCAGACTCACCAAGAATAAAAAGGGAGAGGACCCAAATAAATAAAATCAGAAGTGAAAGAGAAGTGACAACTGATACCACAGAAATACACAGGATTATATGAAAATACTACGAGCAATTATATGCCAACAAATTGGACAATCTAAAAGAAATGGATATATTCCTAGAAACATACAATCTTCCAAGACTGAATCAAGAAAAAATGGGAACTCTAAACTGACTGATCACTACTAACAAAATCCATTCAGTAATCAAAAAACCCCAAAGAAACAAAAGTCCTGGTCCACATGGCTTCACAGGTAAATTTTACCAAATATTGAAAAAAGAATTAAGACGTATTCTTCTCACACTATTCCAAAAAATTCAAGAGGAGGGAAGGCTCCCAAGCTCATTCTATAAGGCCACCATTACCATGATTCTAAAACTGGACAAAGACATTCCAAAAAAAGAAAATTATAGGTCAATATCCTTAATGAACATAGATGCAAAAATTTTCAAAAAAATATTAATAGCCTGAATTCAGCAATACGTTTACAAGATCATAGACCACAATGAAGTGGGATTTATTTCTGGGATGCAAGATCTGTTCAATATCCGCAAATCAAGTAATGTAATGCACCATATAATAAAATGAAAGATAAAAATCATATGATCACCTCAATAGATGCAGAGAAAGCATTTAACAAAATCCAACATCCATTTATGATCAAAGTTCTCAGCAAAATGGAACTAGTAGGAACATACATACCTCAACATAATAAAGGTCATATATGACAAACCTACAGCTAACTACATACTCAAAAGTGAAAAACTAAAAGCACTTTCCTAAGATTAGGAACAAGGCAAGGTTGTCCACTTTCACAACTTTTATTCAACATATTGAAAGTCCTAGCTACAGCAATTAAACAAGAAAAATAAATAAAAGTCATTCAAATTGGAAAGGAAGAAGTAAAACTGTCATTAGCAGATGGTACGATACTATAAATAAAAAACCCTAAAGAGTCTACCAAAAAACTATTAGAACTGATAAATAAATTCAGTGAAGTAGCAAGATACAAAATTAATATTCAGAAATCAATTTCATTTTTATACTCCAATAATGAACTATCAGAAAGAGAAATTAAGAAAACAATCCCATTTACAATTGCATCAAAAAATACCTAGGAATTAATTTAACCATGGGGGGAAAAATAAAGAAAGAAATTGAAGAAGATACAAATAAATGGAAGTATATACCGTGCTCATGGATAGGAAGAATCAACATCATTAAAATGTCCATAGTACATCAAATAATCTGCAGATTCAATGCAATCTCTATCAAAATACCAATGACATTTTTCACAGAACTAGTACAAATAATCCTAAAATTTATATGGAACCACAATAGACCCCCAAATAGCCATAGTAATCTTGAGAAACAAGAACAAAATTGGAGGTATCAAGCTACCTGATGTCAAACTATACTACTAGTCTATAGTAATCAAAACAGCATAGTACTGAAATTAAAAAGACACATATGAGTAGATCAATGGAACAGAATAGAGAGTCCAGAGATAAAGCCATGTTTATACAGTCAATTAATCTATGACAAAGGAGGCAAGAACATAATGGGATAAATACAGTCTCTTCAATAAATGGTGATGGGACAACTGGACAGATACATGCAAAAAAATAAAATAAAATAAAACTAGACCACTTTCTTACACCATAGATAAGATAATAATAAACTCAAAACAGATTAAACACTTAAATGTAAGACCCAAAACCATAAATTCCTAAAAAAAATCATACGCAGTAAACTCTTCGATATTGTTCTTAGTAATATTTATTTTTGGATATGTCTCTTTGGGAAAGGGAAACAAAAGAAATAATAAACAAATGAGACTACATCAAACTAAAACGTTTTTGCACAGCAAAGGAAACCATCAACAAAATGAAGATAACTTAACTGAGAGTGAAAAGATATTCACCAATGATACATCCAATAAGGGATTAATATTCAAAATACATAAAGAATTCACACAACACCAACAAAACAAACAATTCAATTTAAAAATGGGAAGAGGACCTGAATAGACATTTTTCCAAACAGGACATACTGATGGCCAATAGACATGAAATACTCAACATCCTAATCATGAGAGAAATGAAAATTAAAACCACAAAGAGATTATCACTTCGCACCTGTCAGAATGGCTATCATCAATAAATTAAAAAACAGCAAGTGTTGGCTAGGATAGGGAGAAAGGGAGCCCTGTACACTGTTGGTGGGATTGTAAATTTGTGCTGCCACTGTGGAAAATAGATTGGCAGTTCTTCAAAAAATTAAAAATAGGACTACAATATGATCCCATTTCTGGGTCTTTATCCAAAAAAATCCAAAACACTAATTTGAAAAGATATATGCATCCATATGTTCATTGCAGCAGTATTTACAATAGCCAAATATGGTAGCAACCTAAGTGTCCATTGATAGACAAATCAATACAGAAGATGTGGTATGAGTATGTATATAAGGTCGGACAATTAAGTTTGCAAACTTTCCACAGTGCGCTTACACAGTATGCATGTATGTACACATATATCAGGGGTGCCAAAAAATATATACAAGTGGACACTTTGGTCAATGTTGTTCAAGCAGTAGTTTGCCATAATCAGAAGTGTCTGGACGCTGATGGTAACCACTTGGAGCACCTCTTGTAATTGAAGAAGTCAAACGTGACTTGTGTTCATCTTTTGTTATCGGTATGCAAGTATATTGAATATTTCAATTTTAATAGTTTTTTCCTTTCTTAAAATGTGTATACATTTTTTGGCACCCTGTGTATATACATACACATACAACTTTTATCTATCTATCTATATCTATCTATATACATCTATCTATATACATCTATATCATATATATCTATATCTTATATATATAGATGTATATAGATAGATACATACATACACACACATATACACACTATACACACACGTGTATATGTGTACACACATACATGTATACAATGGAATATTTAGCCATAAAAAAAATGAAATCTTACCATTTGAGACAACATGGATGGACCTAGAGGGTATTATGCTAAGTGAAAGAGTAAGACAGAGAAAAATACCATATGATATCACTTATATGTAGAATCAATAAAAAAAATAAGTAATCCAACAAAATACAGTAATATCTGTTTTCAAACGTCTCCGTTGACAAACATTTTGATTTACGAACGTCAGAAATTTTATGGATCTATGGTATCATTAGATAGTAAAATTCGTGCTAAATTTGCAGCTTTGGGGGTTGATTTTAAAGGTCTGGAACGTTAATCCATTTTCTATTACTTTCTATAAGGAAACCGTGCATCAGTTTTCGAATGTTTCAGAACTCGAACAGTCTTCCAGAATGGATTCTGTTCGAAAACCGAGGTACCACCATAGAAAGAAACTCAGACACAGAGAACAAACTGATGGTTGTCAGATGGGAGGGTGGTTGGAGGTCTGGGTAAAAAAGGTGAAGGGATTAAGAAGTACAATTGGCAGTTGTAAAATAGTCACAGGAAAGTAAAGTGCAGCATAGGGAATATAGTTAATAATATTGTGATATCTACGTATGGTGTCAAGTGGATACTAGAATTGTCAAGGAGAATCAATTTGTAAGTTATATAAATGTCCATACTGTACACCTGAAGCTAATAAAGTACTGAACGTCAACTGTAATTGAAAAATTAAAAAAAAATAATTTAAAAAACAACAACAAAAAAGAAAACATACAGGGTAAACTAGACATTGTTTGCAATAATTTTTTGGATTTGACATCAAAAGCAAAGACAACAAAAACAAAAATAGAGAATTGGTATGACATCAAACTACAAAGCTCTGCACAGTAAAGGAAACCATGAATAAAATGAAAAGGCAACCTACGAAATGAGAGAAAATATTTGCAAACCACATATCTGATAAAGGGTTACTATCCAAAATGTATAAAAAAACTCATACAACTCAATAGCAAAAAAAAAAAATCTCATTCAAAAATGGACAATGAGCCTGAAAAGATATTTTTCCAAAGGATGACACACAAATGGCCAATGAAAGACTCTGAAACATCGTATAAAAAAAGGTGTTCAACATCTCTAATCATCAGAGAAAAGCAAATCAAAACCACATTGAGACATCACCTCACACCTGTTTGGATGTCTATTATTGAAAAAGACGAAAGATAACAAATGTTGGTGAGAAGGTGGAGAAAAGAGAACCCTTGTGTTAGTGGGAATGTAAACTTAGTGGGAATGTCCAGCCACTATGGGAAACACTTTGAAAGTTCCTCAAGAAATTAAACGTAGAACTACCATATGATCCAGCAACCCCATTTCTGGGTAACTATCCACAGGAAAGGGGAATCATTATCTGAAAGAGATGTCAGTACTTCCACATTCAATGGAACATTATTCACAACAGCCAAGGTATGGAAACAACCTAAGTATCCATCAATGGATAAATGGATCCAGCAAATGTGGCATGTATACACATTGGAATATTTCTGTGGTTTAAGCCACATCTATGGTATTTTGTTATGGCAGCCGTAGAAGACAAATGTACCATCCTTCACAAGGCTAATACCTCCTTCATGTATCTTTACTTCCCTAACTTACCATGGATACCCTCCTTCTCTGAATTTCTACAGTTAATATACTTTGAGACATCATACTTTTAAATAAAATGCTTTACTTTTTTCAATCATTGAATAATTATTTTTATCACACCATCTAGACCGTAAATCTCTTGAGAGGACCGTCCATGTTCTTCATTCCATCTTTTTATTTCTCAAAAGTGCCTATACTCGTATAGTAGCCTCTGTTAATGATCTGATATTTTCTTTGTGATTTTTTGATAATTAAAATTTGAACCAGCCCAGAATCCCAAGAAGAAATTTCTGTGAGAGTCAGTGGTGAGAATTTTAATATTATTTGCAAGATTTTTCAATTATAATATTAGAATTTGTAAAACATGTGATTGTTATATTATAAATTATTTCATATCATATTTCTAAGATAATTGTGTTTCTGTAATTTTGCTCAATGTTTAAAAGGGGTAGAAAAGGAAATCAGGGCAATTTATCTGTTTTAACTGATTCCATTATTTATCAGATTAGTTCTCAATTCAATGTAGTTTGCAAAGTGACACTTGGTTAAAGTTTTAATCAGGGAAATAAAACATCTGTTTTAAATGTGATACTTTTACATTGTGATGAACTAAGTGATTTGGGATGAATAGTTATGGGTTTCCTTTACAACAAAGAAAAAAAGTTGGCTCACCCATTTTCAATCATGATGAGCCATCCTCAGAATTATATTGAAACAGTTTGAACTCTACCATACACGGACGGACGTATTCATTAAAACAAAAAGGACAGGACCTTGTGTGTGTTTCTCTGTTTCTGTTTCTGGGTCTTGATGTATCTCTTTCTTTTCTGCTCTGACTCTACTCCTTCCTGCCAGCTTGGTTTCATCAGCCTGTGTCTGTCCCTGAAAAAAAACAAATCATTTTCTCCTGGATTTGCAGGCAAAATACTCCTGAAAGTTCTTGGTGTTCTCTGGTTTATTCTGAAATTACATTATTAAGAGCTTACTGAGCAAAACTCAACATTGATCAAATGGAAAAAGGAAGCACCACAAAGTTACAGCTCCAAGCAAAACCACTTTATGAGTGTGTGGCTGGGGTACACGTTAATGACACCAGTGCCCAGGTGGCCAAATTTATGTCCACCCTCTTGATCTGATAATACAGAGCAGGGGATGAATTGGTAATGAACCCAGCTAAAAACAGATGGTGACTCCATGTGTGTTTGCTGCTGAAAACCTACAAAGGGGAAACATTAAATATGTGTCTTTAAATTTAAATTAGTGCATTTCAAAAACACAGACTGTCGAGCTTTTTGAAAATAGGCTGGCTGAATGTGTTTCATCTTATAGTTTTGAACTCTGATGTGTTTTGTGGAATGGCAACAGGCAAAGTGGATGGTATGTTAGTTACCCTTTCTTTAGCTCCTCAATATCTGTGGCGCTCCACTGTAATTAGCTGCTTGTGTGCCGTTCTTTGTCATTAAATTTGCTACACTCTAATTAGGAAATTTAGAAAATTCAAAAGACCACCATCTAAAAATTGGGACCAATTATTAAATATATTTTCTCAGATTATATGATTTTTTTTTTTTTGTATTTCATGGTACTGATGGAGTTTAGGGTTGACATGATTTAAAAAAAAAAAAAAACATTTCCTTGATGTACAAACAAACAATATTTTATAAAACTAAACTAAAATATGTAACATTCTACTGCTGTACATATACGTGGGCCATATTGGTGATATTTGGGTCTGAATCTACCCAGAAATGATTATTTCTTTGATTTACACTCTGAGACAAATAAAACTGGTGTACAAATGCCAATCCAAACACATCCCAGAATAATTTTGGGGAAAGGATACCACAAACTCACCCTATGATTCTGTGAGGAGCTTGGATGATTTAATATAAAACAACATAAAAATGAGTATAGTTGAAGGTTGGCTAATGTTTATATAGTAGGTCCAGAATTTGGTCTGGATTCCCTAGATTATCGAATTATAGGAAATTGGGGCCCAGACAATAGAAGGATAGGAGTGGTCTACTCCCCACCCCATCCCACATCTGCTTTGCATAAATCTCTGGGCTATTATTACCTGAGCAATTCCTGATGTGTTCTTCCAGGTAAAACTCAAAGTGTCCAAGTTCAAGGGAGATTTGATTTAGGTCTTAGACATACCTGAGTTTACCCTAAGTGGCAGAATTTCATAGAGGTGCCAATTTTATATTACCATATGGATTTACTTCTTAAATCTTTCTTCCTTTTGGTTCGGTGGTGGTGATGATAATGATGAATTGGGGGAAGTTTATTATAACTTTGTTTTGCCTTTTGCACAAAGATATTAAATCTTTAACAAGTGTCCTTACCCAGGAAATATATTGAGTGGCAAATATTTTCACAAGCCTGGGAGATCAGGGGAAGATTATATGCTAATGGAGCCCTCCAGAATGTCCTGATTCCATCCTGTGTCCATCCCAGGTTCTCTCTCTCCCTTCATGCACTTTCATATTTTCTCTTTGTCTCAATATCTCTCTCTCTTTCTCTCTCTCTCTCTCTCTCTCTCTCTGACCGCTCTGTTTTCCCATAATCTGTCTCAACTTGAAAAAATACTATTCAGGGAACATTATGGTCCATGATTTTTGCTGGAAATTACATGTTATTCAAAGCAGAACAAACTCAAAAAGAACAATAAGAATCCTTGTCTCTCGTCACTGTTTCAAATATGAAAATTTACCAAAATTAAGGTTTCAAATTGTCTGAAAGTCTGAGCAACAGAAAATGTAGGTTCATAAAGTCTGCCATAGGAAAGGGAAATCTTGATGAATTTGTCATGGTTGTGCTTCTGCTCTGTGATCCAAACAACCATTGGTTACTCCTATCAGCAGACAAAACAATTCGTCGAAGATAAATTCCCTGAAGACAAGCCTCTTGAGTTTAAGTCATAGACTTTTCAGGTCACTTAGCATAGTGCTTTGCATATAATAACTAATATTTCTGCAGATTTACAGTGCATAATATATATACATTTTAATTTGGCCCTTATAAAAATAGTGAGATACAAGCGAGCAGTGGTATTCCCATTCGACACAACACAAAAAAGAGGCCTAGTAAATATATCCAAGTCCCATAGTTTTTATACCAGAGCTCAACTGACATTTGGTTAGTGATAATTGAATCCACAATTGGCAGCCAAATGGTCTATGAAAATGTCTGACAAAGGTGTTTCCTCTAGAACTAAATGGCTGTCATAACGAAATTGAAGACATGTCTCCATCATCTTAGTCAAAGTTTTGATAACCAAACTTGATTTTGTTTAATTGAAATAATTTTATCAAAGCATTTATGAAGCATATTTAACATTAAATGTCATGCACTACGACCCACGTTAAGATAAATTAAGGCTTGACTTGGCACATTCCTCATTCATTCTCAAAACACTTATGGTATCTTACTATATACCAGGTCCTGCACTGCGAGTTAGGAGGCAGGACACATGTGCCCTCGAGCAGTATGAAATTTAGTAATGGAAAGAGAGCTGCCAAGATACACTCAGGCACTTTGAATAAAAAGTGCTACAGCTGAGCTATGAACAAAATATTCTGGTAAAGCATAGAAGGTTTCTGCCACCATTTCCACCGAGATGAGTCCTTATCAATTCTATAGTCCCAGTCTTACATATTTACTTTGGGATTTACCACTCTAATGTTCTCCCCTAAATCCTGGGCCTCAAGATGGTACAGTATGATCTGTGAAGTTGGCTGGTTGGTGTCTGCCCACAATGTTGATTCCCAAGTGATAGTTTTTGAAACACTAGGATAAGGGAACACTTTTCATGTTCAGTATTGCCACTTTTAAGGATTCATTGGAGTTTGCATATCTTCTTGGAAAATTCAAATACAACTTAAGGGTATTTATAATCTAAACATAATCTTTGATATATATGCATACAATTTTGTTATTATCTTTAACAAAGATGGAAGTGTTCTCAAATGTTCAAAACTGATATTTTAAAACTTTTAAATCATTTTAAGATTTCAGTATGATTTTATAATTATTTAAAAACCCTATATCAGTCATTCTCTACCATTAAAATGAGGTAGACACATATTTAATGCCTTATTTTATAATAAATTATTAGACATTAATCCCGCTGTTATAGATTCAATATGCTTCATGAGACAATGAATGGAAATGCTGGGTCAATAGGTTTGCATGTTTTTAAAATTTTTGATTATGACTCCAAATTACTCTATAGATTTATAGTAAGTTCTATTCCCAACGGTAGTACATGAAAATGTCCTACACAAATAAATTTTGAGATGTAATTGAAAGGAAAAAATACGACAAAGACAAGGGTGCTTATATCGGTAGAACACAGAAAATAGAGTAATGGTAGCTAATAGATACTGTTTACTAGATGACCCCATCAGTCCAGTAAGACTTATGTTAATTTAATAACTATATGAGATTTTAAAAATTGAATAATATGATGTTTCCTACTCTCAGATGTTAGTTTTATTATCACACTTAACTGTAAGCTCCTTCTTGGGAACAACTGTCTTTGATCCTTAATTTTTCATGCGTTGGCATCCAAAGCATTCTAGGGACATAACTGATATACTTAAAATGCACTGATTGAATCATGCAGCTAGAAACTTCAACTTTTTAAAAGAAGTGTTTGTTGAAAGCTTGAAACGAAGTAAGACTGTATCATCAGGTTGTAGTATGAGAAATCAAAGGTTTATGCTTTCCACGAAGCTTAATCAAGCCATGCACCATGCACTGAACTGGACCGGGAAATATAATCACTGCCCTCAAACAGTTCATATACAGTAGAGAAGACAGACATGCAAACAGGATCAGCTACATAATGTAGGTGGCCCAGTACAAAATGAAAATGCAGAGCCTTTTCTTCAGAAACTAAGAATTTCAGGAGAGCCACAGTCCAACATTAAACCATGAGTGGGGCCCTGCTATGTGTGGGCCCTGCATGACTACGTAGGTCACACACCCATGAAGTCAGCCCTGGATGTAAGCGGCAGTGCAGAGTAGAGGATGGTAAGTGCCTAAGTGGAAGTGCATATTATAGTATAGCAGGAACACAATGGAAGTGGTGCTCTCATTCTAAACAGTTCTCTTGGCTCCACCAATTAGCACGCAGTAATCAAGATAAACCTGTCTGCTTTTAGCAAAAAAACACAAAAAACAAACAAAAAACAAAAACAAAAAACACACACACAAAACAAAAACTAAAACACACACACGCACACACACAAAATAATAAACAGACAATGCAATGAATCAAACCCGCAGAAAAAGAAATAGACATACTTGGGCCTGCTGCATCTACTAACTCTATATTAGACAGCATGTATTGTTGTTTCAAGACTGAATCCAGCATTTGGAGAAGAGAGTTATTTTCGTGTGTGAAGAATAGTGAGGCAGACATATGAGATGAACATCAAATATGTTTGTGATTTTGTTCCCTGATCTATGGGAGCCAAGAAAACTCACATTATACTCTTTTTTTCCTAACCCAGTCAAGATAATATAACTCTAAGAAAGCAAATGAAAAATATTCCAGCGCAAGACATCAATCGTTTTTTACAATAAGAGTGAACAGACCAACAGACCTTTTGGCTTTTCTTATTTGGATTAACTTCAATGTCAAAAAGTTGCTAAGTAACACTTTTAATAATGAGATTTCGAGGCCAGGGAATTAATGATCCATGACCCTATTTAAGAGAAATATTAGTGCATCATAAGGCGAGATGGCTGAATACAGTAATGGGAACTTCGGGTAATACACTTAACCACTTTCATGTGCTACTTTTTCATTGCTGCTCATGGTCATTTTGGCAGGACACTATTTTTTATTACACCATTTACCAAGATTATTTCATCATTATCTCAGTTTAGCTGATAATTACATGGGAAAATAATGATATAGAGAGAATAACCATTGTACAGTCATTACCATTTTTGAAACAAAGTTATTTCTAGATCTGATTAAACGTAAATGTTTAGAACATACTAAGTACAATTTAACTTTTCAATATATATTTCATGCGTTCATTTCAGCAAAACCAAGCCGACCCACACCCACCCACACCCAAACCCACTCCACACACACCCATACGCACTCCTCTCACAAACCTCTCCCTGGGCTGGAAACATTTATTCACTCTGCCTTGTACTTGAGCAACTTGGTCCTCCTCGGGAAATTTAAGCCAAAGGCTCAACCACCACACAGAGAGGACACAACCTGGGCAGAGAACAATCTCTGAAGGTCTCCTGAAGCCAAACTTGGCTAAAACCCTGTCAGCTCAGAGTGAAAAGAAACTTCAAAGAAGTAAACAGCTTCTGTGGAGTAGTGGCCATGGAGTTTTAAGGTTGAATAAACCCCCAAAATTGGCTTGAACTTATTCTGTTGAAAGCACAGAGTTTCAGGGGGGAACATAGCACCTTTTAAAACAAACGTTTGATTTCTTTATAAAATACATCGAGTTTTTCATTTGGGAAACTTCTTCAAGCAGCAATTTATCTTCTAGTACCAGCAGTTAGACCCCTCAAGTTCATACTGGACTGCTTCTCATGGCCTCCGAGAATGGAGACCTTGGGAGAGTTGGGAATGTTTTAGGGAACTCTGGAAGGAAATCCTGGAGGCATTCAATTTGGCTAGCATATGAAAGCCTGGGATTCTAGGGCTAGTTTTTTTTTTCCCCCTGCAGAAAAGAATATTGCTCAGAAATTGCCTAAATCTGAGGCTTTATGATTTTTATGATAAACTCAGAGGGTTGCTACATAAAAGTGACTTAATTCTTCCTACCAATATCCAGGGGAAGATGGTTGAGGATGACGGCAAAAGGGCAGACGAGCTGTATGTTTAGAAATGTCCAATTGTTTATGTTTCCAGTCAGATCTTTCTCAGTGGTGACCTGACATCTGCTTTTCAGAGATTTATATATGCGGGACACGTGATCCCTTCATTGGAAAAAAATATCATGTGAGGTGAAATGTGAAATAACCTGGACATTTCCCAGTAAATTAGCAATTCTCAATTCCAAGTGGGAGCTTATACGATTTGAACTTGAGAATACGTAACTAAACTCTCCTTCTCATCACTTTTCAGTAAATCTAAAGATTCTATCACGAGGCAAGCACTATCTATAACCGGTAATATATCAGCTGTGACTATGGGTAAACTATTCCCCATCTAACTCCAGGTTCCTTATCTGCGAAATGGTTTGACAACCTGTTAGGAGTACTGAGAAGTCCAATGAGCTAGTGTATAAAGTATTTACAATACATAGCAAACACTTAATAAATACAAGTCATGGGCATATTATTAATTATAATGTCATAGAACTTTGAAACGACATCCAATATTATGCATGACTCAACAGGCTTCATAAAGAAATTTTGGTTAGCAGATGCTGACTCCCTCATCTCTATATAACTCAGTGTTCAATATCCTGTATGTGGGAAGACAGGTTCACACACAAGCCAATGGTTCCTGGGCCTGCTGTATTGAAGGGCAGCTCTAGCCTGAGCCCTCCATTCTCAGTTTTCTCTGAGACCTTCCATTCACAATTTTCTCTGTGACCTTCAAGCATCAATGGTCATTGTCTCTCCTTTATTTTTACCCTGCCTCTCTGCTCAAGGGTAATAAAAGTCTGTTGACTGGTTCTGGTCTCCCTAGTCTTTTAAGAATTGCCACTGGACCCTAAGTTTTACTCTACTCAGTATACTTCTTCTCTATGTATAGACAGAATTAAGGAAACAATAGTCGCTATACACTGCTTCCAGATTTTACATTTGAAAAATTAACTACAAAGAGGAAAACTCAGTGGTTGGGGACAAGGGTGGTAAAGATAATCTTACTTATATTTTATAGATATTCCAAAAATTTAATAAAGTTAAAATTATAGAAGATAAAAATGTGAGTTATTCTGTTTTGAAGACACTTTGAGGAAATGGGTGAATATTATTCATAGAAGAGTAAACTCAAATGACCACTAAGCATGTGAAAAGATGCTCAACTCCATTGGTAGAAATAAAAGCATAAATTGAAACCATATTAAAGCACCATTTCAAACTCCTTCATTTGAAAACATTTTTTTATATTATGACTATGCCAGGAATTAGTGACAATGTGGAAAATTAGGAATTCATATACTGCTGGTGGGAGTTTGCATTACTCTGTTTTGGGGACCTTTTGGTAACATCCATAAAATGAAAGCTGTGTGTATATTCAATGATCTAACAATTTCACTTCCAAGTATACTCCTGAGAAACTCTCACACATTTGCAAATGGCGTCCTGTATAGGAATGTTTATGGCAGTGTTGTTAAATAGACATTCAACCAGAGCCGAAATAAGTAAGTCATGAAATAGTTCCATGGAAAAGTATGGCCAGAGAAGTGACAGAACTAGCTCTATGCATATCAACAAGGATGCATCTTACAGACACATGTGCAGGAAACTCTGGCTTTCAGAATACCTCGAGTCTGCAGTCATTTATGTAAAATTTAAAAACACAAAAAGCAACATTGTATACACATATCGTAAGATGTAAATAATGCCTGGGGTTGATAGCAAATTCAGGATAGCAGTTTCTTCTTTTAGAAGGGGCTATCGCTGGGAGGAAGATGAAAGCATCAGGCACCTAAGAGATGTCAACTGTACTGATAGTGTTTTTGTTTCTGAAGCTAAGCTTATTAAGTTATTCCTTAAACCATTCTGTTTCTGAAATATATCATAATAAATTTAAAAATATCTTTGAACTATAAAATCAACTCGGGTTTTTAGGGTGAGCAAAACATGGGGAAAAGAAACTAACATTAATTGGATATTTAAACTGACAGACATTTTATATTTGTCATATCCTTTAATCCTTTTTGCTATCTCTCCCATTTTATAAGGAAACTGCTGGAGAAGTTTTAAGTACTTGAAAGATATTTAAGGATATAACAGAGATTTGACCAAATCTAGTTGGCTTTGAAGAATTAGATAGAGGACATTGCAGAAAGAGGGGGAAATCTCCAGCTTACAGAAAGATCACTGATGGTACCTCTTAACAGTGGGGCTGACAAGCCACCTCCCTCCTTCTGCTTTATCTTGTAAGTCAACACCTCTGATAATTTCTTGTCTCATTTATTTACATGTCTACCTCTAGTGACAATAAACAACTCAAATTCAAGGTCTATGTCTGATTCACTGCTATAGCTTCTGCTGTAATCAGTGTACAGAGCGTAGAGGGAGCTTAGTATATGCTGGATGGATGGTTGAATGATAGATAATAACACAGATAGGTTCATATAGAGACAATCTCATCATTCATTGCTATGAATGCATTGATTTCAACATGTAGAAGTCAGCACAGACAAGAAAAGGTAAATCAAAAACAGAATACTTAGGCTCAGCTACAAAATGAAAGGGAACTGCATGTTCTATTATGGGGGCAAGGTAATTCCCTTCAAAGTGGTAATTAAGGGAGATGATTCTAATTTGAAACTGGCTTCCTAATTGGTGTTTGGCTTTTAGAAATCTTACAGGCCTTTAATTTACATATATTTTGTTTAACTCTCTATAGCTCCCCTCACCGCCACCAAACCCCCCAAATTCTTTAAGATCGAAGGGCTGAGTCACATAAAGGGACAAAGAATTATAAGTTACTACCCTGAACATTATTTTGCTTTCCAAAATCTCAAAAAAAAAATGAAATTATGAAAAATTATGAATTAAAAGCATTAATATTATGGAAAGGAGTTTGTGCTCAAATGTCATCTGCCAGATCTTCTCTGATCATCCAAAACAGCACCCTTCTTTCCTATTATTCCTGTCAATTTCCTTCCTCTGCTTTATTCTTGCTGGCAATGGCACAGAATCTGTTTGTGTGATAAGCATTTTGTCTCCTCTACCCTGTAAAATATCTGGGTAGAGGCAGGAACTTCACCTGCAATTTTCACAGATATACACCCCTCCTGCCTGGAATAGCTCCTAGGAGATAATAAGTCCTAAACATACGTTAAATGAATGAATGAATGAATGAATGAATGAATGAATCCATCTTACATTTGCAGCAATAATCCTTATCCAGATTTTCATTTAAAAAATGCAAGTCTTCCTGTGTGACTCCGTCTACAGATCTCCCTATCTGTCTATCTATCTATCTGATCATCTATCTATCTATCTATCTACCTAGTACCTACCTACCTACCTATGTACCTACATATTTACCTATCTATCACCTTTAAATACAGTGGACAGAGTTTCTTTTTCCTTTCGTTTTAGTTTTTCTTTCTTAAAGATTGAGGTATAGTCAACATACAAAGAACTGTGTATGTTTAAAGTGTACCTCTTGGTAAGGTTTGACACATGCAATCACCCCTGAAATCATTGCTATATTCCAGATTATGAATATACTGTTGATACCCATCACCTCCAAAAGTTGTCTTGGCCTCTTCGTAACCTCTCTTTGCACCCATCTGTCCTCGGGTAACCAATGACCTGCTTTTTGTCACTATGGATTAAATTTTCCAGAATTTTATATAAATGGAATAATATAGTATGTACTCTTTTTATGCCTGGCTTCTTTCACTCAGCATAATTATCCTGAGACTTATAATGTTGCTGTATTGAGTTCATCGCTTTTTATTGCTGAGTACTGTTCTGTTGTGTAAATATACCACAATTTGTTTATCCATTCCCCAGCTGAGGGACATTTTGGTCATTTCCGGTTTGGGACTATCACAAAAATGCTGCCATGAATGTTCATGTGGTAGTCAGTGAGGACATATGCTCTTTTTTCCCCTGGAGTAGATTCCTAGGAGTGAAATGGCTGGGTTATATGGTAGGTGCTTGTTTAAGATTTTAAAACACTGACCAACTGTTTTCCAAAGTGACGTTAGTATTTTACATTCCCAATAAAAGTGTTATGAGATCCAGTTGATTCATATCCTTACCAATACTTGACATGATCATTTTTTTCATTGTAGATATTTTAACAGGTGTGTAGTGGTACACCATTGTTTTAATCGGTATGCTGTTGACATATGTACTTGTGCTTGTTTGCTATCATATCTTTTTTGGTAAAGTGTCTTTTCAAATATTTTACCTATCTTTTTTTAAAAAAATGGATTGTTAGGGTTTTTTTGGTAAGTTATAAGAGTTTTTATGTTTTCTGAATACAGTTACCTACTGAGATATTTATTTCATTTGCCATGATTTTCCCCTAATCTGTGACTTGCCTTTTCATTGCTTAAATAATATCTTTGAAGAGCAAAAAAGTCAGGCTTTCTTTATTGAACAAATTTACTGAAGCAACACTTTTGCTAGGATCTAAGAATTCAATTGTAGACTTGAAAACAAGGTTTCTGCCCTCAGGATGTTTACTTTTTAGTATAATGAAGAGCTACAATTGCTCAATACGTGGAAATGGGAACAATGAGAACATTGCCTAGTTAAGCAGACAAAGTAGAGATGGTATAAAATGTAACACTGGCTTGTTGGACCATGAAAAACTCTGCCTCCTTGGATAGCTTCATATCAGAATCCTACTACTATTTTTCATTCTGTCAGTTCATCAGTGGCTTTTGTTAGCCTGACATCATCAATGGGTTTTGTTTGTGACATCAATGGGTTTTTGAGGATATAGCCTGAATGGATCAGTGTATTGGATAAGGCCAGGAATTGCATTTTTATGAGAAATCGTGAATTAGGATACACCCAGGTTCAAGTTTCTAAAAGGAAGATGAGTGATTAATGGAACGCTCAATGCTCATTTAGGTATGGCCACAAATAAACTATATCTCTTTCTTGGGCAGTTTCTGCTACGCAGAATTATCTCCTGTCTTGGGAGAGGTGGTCGACCAAAGATCACGTCTTATTGTTTTAGTTTCCCTCCACTAATCGCTAATATAGCACAGTGGTTAACAGCATGGATTTGGGAGTCAAAGAGATCTGTGTATAAATTCTGGTTTTGTTTCTTATCAGTTTGGGTAAGCAATATTAAATTAGCTAAAACTCTGGTCACCCATTTTTCATTTAAAGCAGGAATATTTAGGTTGTTATAAATTTTAAATGGTTGTTAAAGGATTAGGTGAGGTTCATATCTAAAGTGCCTAACTCAAGGGGTAGAACAATATTAAAAATTGTTATTGGGTTGCTGGCCTTCCAGAATCTCTGTGCTTCCTATTGCATGGGACATGTATATTCTCCCATCCTCACTTTAAGGGATGCGCATGATATTGAGATTGAGAGATTACAGAAACACTTATGATTCAGAACAGCAAGACACTTTAAGTATGTATTATAGAAAATTGTCATTTGAAAAGTAGTCTTAAATTTGCTCTTGGATATCCTGGGCTGCACAGGGGTTTAGGAGAGGGAAATCAGTGAATAAAACAGTGATGCTTAAACAAAAACTAATGCTATTAGAGAAGCTAAGCTTACCAGTTACAGGCGAAAGCAGCTGCAAAACTGCAGACTTCCCCTCCTTCACAACTACCTGCCCTGGCAAGGTGTGACCTCCTCACTAAACTTACTACAGAGAGGAGATCAGAGAAGTAAAGACTACACATTGAGGAATATGTAAGTATGAAACTTCCCCAAAGAGGGAAAGAACCCAGAAGAGGCTGACATTCACATGTTATTCAAGTCTTGAGAGAGGTATAAAATGAAAAATGAGTAAAGAAATGGCAGAACGTTTCTTCCCAATAGTTCTCAGAGGGCAGGAATTCCTGTTTTATTGGCCCAGGCAGGAGCATGGAGAATTTGAAAAGATATCTGCTCTTACACTTGTATGTATGGAATGGGGGTGACTCGGGAAGAGAAAGAGACCCTTTCGTTTTTTTGCTTCTGTATCTGGTGAGGATATAGCCATGCCCATTCATTTAAGTACTGACTGTGGCTGCTTTCACACAACAGCTGAGTTGAGTAATTGTGACAGAAAATATATGGCCTGCAAAGCCAAGAAAAATATTATCTGTCCCTTTATGGAAGACGTTTGCTGACCCACTGATCTGGAACAATCACCTAGGCAGCACAAGGGTATCTTTTTTTTCCTGTATGTCAAGAAGCCTAAAATAGCAAAGGGTCACTTTCAGCTTCCAATTCAATGCAACAGTTGCTATGCCCCATTGTGGAAGCATTTCTTTCTTGGGTATTAAATTCTTTAACCAGCAAAACCAATAGGTTTGGGGATGGGGATAAGGAGAAAAATGTTTGCAAGTGAGTAAGCAGGTATAACAATGGGACAAATCCTGCCTACATCCACACCTGGGTTTCCAGACCCACGCATTCTAACTTTAGGAGAAACAGCACCTCACTTCGGTCACTGGCTCAGAGTGTATCCCAACCTTTCAAGGTGTTGTCAACTGGTTTTGCAATAGAATGTTTGAGAAATCTTATTTAATATGGGTAATGAGGTACACGGTAAGACGAGTGAGCTCCATGAGGATCAGCCCACTGGCTCACCTTTTTTGGCTGAAAAATAGTTTTCTTGGTTAAGCTACGCCATGTGGAAAACTCTACAGAGAAGTTGTGAATGTTATTTTTAGCAGAAGCATGGTGGGTAGGAAAGGCAAATCCAAATCCAGAAGTGTCTATTTCATAAAGACACATCACTGTCTCTTTTATGATTGCTGTGGTCTGAATGACTGTGTCCCCTTAAAATTCCTATGTTGAAATCCTGATCCCCAAGGTGACAGTATCAGGAGGTGGGACTTGGAGAGATGGGTAAGCGTCTCATAAAATAGATCACACAGTGCTTCCTAGACACTTCCACCATGGGGAGACACAGCAAGAAATCTGTGACCCAGAAGAGGGCCCTTACCCAACCACGCTGACACCCTGATCTCAGACCGTCAGCCTCCAGAACTATGAGAAATACATTTCTGTTGTTTATAAACCACTCAGCCTGTGGCATTTTGGTAAAGCAACTTGAACAGACTAAGACAATGAGAGTAGGGCTGCCATATAATCAGCGTTTCACCAGGGACCTAGCTGGAGCCCCAGGGACTCTGTATTGGTATATTTAGTACCCAGAAGTGGGGGTAATCTGACCAGGCTTGGTGAGAGCAGTCTACATTGTTGATGTTACATAAAATCTATCCCTGTCATCATGGCACATTGTTCATGAGTCTGCTGATTAAGTTTTAGGAGGAGTAAAAATGAGGTTGACTTGAGATACACAGGGTGTTATCATTTTGTTCATATTATTGCTGAGAGTCTCTTTTGCAATGGGGACTATTAGTGAGCATTCACATACCATATTTCCCCAAAAATAAGGCCTAACCAGAAAATAAGCCCTAGTATAATTTTTAAGGATGACATTCCCTGAATATAAGCCCTAATATGTCTTTTGGAGCAAAACTTAATATAAGACCCCGACTTATTTTCAGAGAAACACGGTATAATCATTTTCACACTCTGGGCCCATTCTGAAGAGACTCTGAACATAACTCTTCCCCAAACCCCCTTATCATTAATCTGCAAAAATGCTTCCTTCTGTGTCTGACCAAATGGCCAAACCATGCCTAAAGCTCAGTATAGACCCCTACCTTAGACTTTCTGTCCTTCAAGGGAAAGTAAACAACAAACATACCAGCAGCCCTCACTTTGCATGGTTCTGATATGCAAGAATTTCAGTTATCAAGCTTTAGTTAAATAACAGGCCCTCAACAACACAGTTCAAATTTCATTTACCATGGTATATTAACTATGAGAGATTGCGTAAAGTACAAACTTCATCGTGAGCTCTTTCAGCCCACAAATCACTATGTAAACAACAGAGGTACACACTGATCACTGACCAAGCCTGTCACCTCTTTCAAAATCTATCAGTGATTGGTCACTGTTCATGTTATTCCATTCATACACAGGAAAGTGTGTCCTTTGCTGAATCCTTGTCTTCCAGTGATAAACCCACCGAGTTTATAAAATGGATAATTGTAAAAGAGAATTGGCCCACAAAGATGGATGTACAGCAAAAAAACAAAAACTGATAACTCTAGAAGTTAAGTGAAATTCGGTTATAAAAGAAATGGCTGACCTTTGGAATGCTGACATTTTTTGCCATTTAAGTGACTCTAGATATGTAGCCAGAAGAACTTATGGCAGGCAAACTTATTGACACAAATGATGTAAGTGGTTGTGACAAGAGGTGAAGAAATTCCAGAGGAAGTGATGCTGACAAAACAAAACAAAACAAACAAAAAAACCCACACACCACGTTAAAGGAACACTGAAATATTTCATGACAGTTTAAGTGCAAACGACAGGATGTTACAAGGATAAAAAGGAATACAGCAATTCACCAACGTATAGAAAAGATGCTCTCAACATTTTGTAAGTTGTACAACAAGGAGACAATCACTATTCAAAATACTCTTGATATTGTTTTTTTTTTTTTCCTACAAATAAATAAAACACTTTAGTTCTCAATGCTTCTAATGTTTTAAATTGCGGTGCATTAAGTAGTTTTGCTACTTTTTATTTCCCTATACATTTATAATTGACAGTAAGAGATTTGTTAATGTTTGACAATTTTTAAAGGTCACAGAACAACTAAAGTTTTTCCCATTGATTCTGAGGATTGCTTTCTCCTCAAAAAATTAAGAATAGAACTACCATATGACCCAGAAATCCCTCTTCTGGGTATTGATCCCCCCAAATTCAAAACACTTATTCATACCCCTACAACTATATGTACCCCTGTGTTCATTATAGCATTATTCACAAAAGCCAAGACATGGAAACATCCAAAGTGTCCTTCGGCATATGACTGTATAAAGATGTGGTACATATGTACAACAGAATACTACTCAGTCATAAAAACAACAAAATGTTGCTATTTGTGACAACATGGATAGACCTTGAGAGTATCACACTAAGTGAATACGTCAGATGAAAAATGACAAGAACCATACAAAAGAAACTCACTGACACATAGTATGGTGACTACCAGAGGGGAGAGGGGCTGGGGAGGATAAAGAGGGTATAGGGGGTCAAACATATGGTGATGAAAGGAGACTAAACTGGGTAGTGAGTACACAATGGAATATACAGATGATATATTATAAAGTTGTTCATCTGAAACTTATATGATGTTATTAACCAATGCTACCCTAATAAATTTAATTTTAAAAAGATTGCTTTCTACAGTTACAGCTTGCATGGTCATTTTTACAGTCCCCAACTACTGTGCAAAGCGAGGTATATTAGGAAGATTCTGCCTACAAGGAGTATATCCATTCCTATGTTTCATCTAGTGATACTCCTGCTAATTTCAAGCTGATGGCACATAAAGCAGAAAAATCTTTAAAACAAGCTCAACTTTTTTTCCCCCTTCTTGGTCATCTGTCATAAAGAATTCCCCACAAGGCCTCATGGAGATAGCGATGGCACAGGAGAGTTTTAATGAAAATGCAAGATACTTATTCAAGCAGTTTATGATTTCAAAGCCCTTCCCGGTTACACTTCTATTTGAAAATGGAGTGGTGTGGACATGACCCACTTTACCTGCTGGTGTAACAGATAACACCCAGTTCTTGACGGGTGGCTCAGGTTGCATGGACACCTTGCTTTTCCCAGTCCCTCTCTACAAGAGCCCAATTGAGAGCCAAGAGCTATTTGTCAAAAAGGGGAATAGTTGTAGAAAAGCATAATTTTTCTTCAGAACTTTGTGATTTTTCTTGTTGGGGCTCGCCAAAGACTTCAAACAACATTCTGATCTTCCATAAATGCTTTAATCCAATTGATTCCACTGAGTTCCACTGATATATACCTGGACAAGATGGAAGACCTTCTCTGGTTCTACTGAAAACTAGCAGCCTTTTGGATCCTTAATACATTGGTCAGAATACTAAACCAAAATATGTTATATGTTTTCTCAAAATTCCAAAGAAATTCCAACAAATGATATCACTAGTTTTCAACATACAGTGTGCTAGGAACAGCAATTTGTCATGTACTTTGGAAAGAAAATCTCTGATACCCCAGACCACTGGATTCCCAGAAACTTAACCATGGTAGCAAATCTCTATATTTTTTATGGGACTTTCTTCCCACCTTCTGTCCTACAAAAATGTCTACGTCATCTACTACTTCCTGTTCCCTTGATTCCATCAAAACAGTGTCATAAATGTTGAGGATCAATGGGGTATTTTGTAAGACAATCAAATTTCCTGAGGACTCAATTATGGATCACAGTTAGAGAGGTAACCTAATTCTAGACAAAATAGGAAAGGTTACTGCTATCCCTGACAAGCGAAAGCAAATTGCTTTTGGTGTTTCCTACTTATTGAGCTAGAAAGAAAGCTTTTTCTATGTTCCATACCAGATACCAGAGGTAGTGTTGTTTTGTGCCAGCAGAAATACAAATATCTGGTGATGGAAGGAGAACTGAAACTGGGTGGTGAGCACACAATGTGATTATAGATGATGTGCTACAGAAATGCACATTTGAAACCTATGCAATTTTACTAACCATTCTCACGCCCAATAAATTTAAAAAAACACACAAAAAAACACTGAACCAGCAGTCACAACTGGTCTTGCCCACTTTATCTTTCTATTATTTGTGCCTTTTATTTTTCTTAACCTTATTGGGTGGCTTAGACACCCACTACAATGGTGAATAGAAGCGATGAGTGTATATGCATTGCCTTGTTATCTTAGAGGAAAAGTGTTGGGTCTTCTAAGTGAAATGTTAGCTAGCAATAGGATTTGTATAGATGGCCTTAGAAGGTTGAGGAATTTTCTTCTTTCCAGTTTGCTAATTTTTTCTTTTTTCTAACTGAGTATGGAATTCTGTCAAAAAATTTTACTGCATCTGTTGAGATGAGATGATCATATGATTTCCTCCTTTTTTTCTGATAAAGTGGTAAATTAGTTTCATTGATTTTTTTTTTTTAATGCAAACTCAACGTGAAGTACCTGGAATAAAACATTTTTGGTCATGATGTATTATTCTTTTACATATTACTGAGTTTGATTTGTTAATATATTGCTAAATATTTTTACTTCTATAATCATGAGGAATATTGGTCTGTAATTAACATTTCTTATAATGTCCTTGCCTGAGAGTACTCCATAAACATTTGTTGAATAAATTAATTCAGTACAAAATATAGAACACAAACAATATGATATATACTAAAACACATACAAGACATGTATACATTTGGGGTCCAGACTCAGAAAGACTTCCCTACTTCCATATGTACCCAGCTACAGTCCATTCCCCATAGTGCAGACAACATAATCTTTCTAAAATGTAAGTTTTACTTTGTTAATTCCTTCTTTAAAAATCTATTAATGGCTCCCTATCACCCTCAGGGCAAAGTTTAAGCTCCTTAGCTTTTTAACCTCCCTATCTTTTAATCTCCAAAGTACCAGACAGCACTAGTAATGAGGGATGTGATTTGTTCCTGCGCTTTTGCATTTGCTGGTCCCCTAGTGGGAAACTTTATCTCCTCTCGCCATTGCCAATGTGCACACACACATAGAAACACATTGTCATTTTGCCTGGCTAACTCCTAGATACTCTTTTGGCCTCCTCTTAAATATAATTTCCATCCTTTCCATGAGGAAGGCCTCCGCAGTCCCCAATATTGAATAAAATATCCCTCATTATGTGCCCATGGTGGGGTGTGAAAGGGAATAAGATGAAGCAGGCTTTGTTAGATCTGGATTCAAATGTCAGCCCTGTGAATTATTATCTGGGATGTTGTACAAGTTACTTAACCTCTGTGCCTCGTATACCTAAAATGGTTTGTTGAGGAATAATATGCCTAAAACTGTTACGAGGAATAAATGAAAGAGGGTATATACTATATAAATATATATGCTTGGCACAATGCATAGCAGTAAATTTTCAATAAATGGACACTACTGTTCTTTTGTTGTATCAATTTTACCATCACAGAACTTAGCATCATTATAGTTCTCAACATAACTTTCTGTTTTTTTAGACGTTATTTAATGCTATATCCACTGTTGTTAATTTTAGCGTTTACCACAGTATTGTGCGCATTAATGTAAACTGTTGTTGCTATTACTATTTTTAAATCTTAGAGCTGGATTTTTCTATATTAGGTGGCCTTGAGGGCTGACCAGAAGAATGGTTCTATTTGAGGTGTGAATGAAATTGCTTGACATTTTGAGGAAACGGGGGTAGGTACTACATGGCACCTGATGATAACAGGAATTCAGATGAGGTGACCATGTGAGTATTTGGGGACTGATACTAAGAACTGTGGCATTGCGGACTAGTATGGCTTTGCGCGCCTGGTCAAAGGTTTTGGAGGGCAGATTTTCTATAGAAAAAGTGCCCTCAAGTGAGCCACAAGGGTCTGGTCAATAAGAAATGGCAGAATAAAATCCTTAGGCTTGAAGACTTTTTATTTTTTAGATGTACTCCTCTTTACTTTTTTTTTTTTTTTTTTTAAAGATTTTATTGGGGAAGGGGAACAGGACTTTATTGGGGGAACAGTGTGTACTTCCAGGACTTTTTCCAAATCAAGTTGTTGTACTTTCAATCTTAGTTTTGGAGGGCACAGTTCAGCTCCAGGTCCAGTTGTTCTTGTTAGTTATACAGGGGGCGCAGCCCACCATCCCTTTTGGGAGTCGAACCAGCAACCTGGTGTTTGAGAGGATGCACCTTAGCCAACTGAGCCATCGGGAGCTTAGCGGCAGCTCAGCCTGAAAACTTCTTTTATCATGAAATGCCAGGACTCTTAGATCACAATATGAAGGGAACGGTACTCATAAAAAAAAAAAAAAAAAAAAAAAAAAAAACCCTGCAATTAGATTTTCCACAAGTTGTGCAGAGCTGAACTCAATGAAATTAAGTTAGAAAAATAAAGTATCTGTATAAATAATTTATGGCAAACTCTCATATACCAGTGGACTTGATAACTCCCACAGGAGTATTCTAGGGGGACAGGAGGTGGGGAGAGAGGTGAAAGCATCAGATGTGAAGACAGGCTGCCGAGTGGCAGATTTCATACCACAGGTTGACCCGTTCTTGGTCCGGTAAGTTACACTGTGCAGGAAGACTATGGGCCAGGCAAAGACCTGCAATTCTCCTTTGGCCAACCTTTCCTGCTGCTTCCTCATGTGGGTCTTGTGGGGGTGAGTGAGATGTGAGGAGATAGGACTGTAGATGATCTATAAGAATGATCTATAGTGGTCATTCTTGTGCCTTGAAAGTCATGGAGAAAATTCATACTAATTCAGCAGTATGCTACTTTTTTCTGGTTCTGATTTTCATTTACTGTGAATGGACTTTTAGCTTACTTTAACCCCCACACCCCAGTTATTCTGGGAGAACCTACAAAGTTCTCAAATGCAGTCCTCTGAAGTTCTACCAACTTCTACCAACAGTAGTGTCCACACTACTACTTGTGGCTGCCAAGGATTTCCCACTACTCTTGCTCCCACTCAGCTTCTGAAGCCACTGGCCAATTCATGAGGTTCTGACTTCCTCCATTAGGTGAAGCTGGCACTCGCAGTGGTATTGGCACCTTTGGTGTGAGCACTGGCTCTGCTATTGACCAGAGAGGCAAGAAATATCAACATAAAAGTATGCCAACGCCACTCTATTAAAGCAAGGAGGAGCCCTTTCTCTCCTTTTTGTGACACCTTTTGTTTTTTTAGTTCCAGAGAATCCTTGTGTCCCAAATGGCTCCTGGGACTTTCATATTCCTGTGCCCAACAGTCATTGGTTAAAAGCCTCTGACGGAAGCACAGAGAAATGCTATAAAGGGATCCCAGGGGATCTGCGGTGGGTGGTGTGTGGGGGGCGGGACACTAAAATGTCCACTATAATCAGCATCATGTCCATGCTAACATTTATTCAGCACCATTACTAGGTCCAACACTAACTTTACATGCATTTTCTTATTTAACCTTCACAACTACCTCCATTTTACAGATGAGGAAAGTGAAGAACACATTGATTAAAACCTTGCCCACGCTCACTCAGTTAGAACTTAGTGTATTCTGAGCATCCAGAGGTCTTGATGGCCATAGTGCTGAATGGAAGGCAGCAGAGGAGAGGAAAATGTTGTCGGTGTCCCAACGGACTAGGGCAGAACTAGCTGAGGTTGGGGGTCCCTGTGGGGATGGAGTCCCAGAGAGCAGTTTCCAGGCTTTCGACCTCACATGGAAAGGTGCTGGCTCGGGTAGTAGATGGCCATCAGCTGTAGCCAGTAGGCCGTTAGCCACTAATACAACTGCCGTGGCTACACTAGCAAGTGCGGTTAGCAAGCGGATTGTGGATTGCGGATCATGTTGATCCTACTTCCTGTGTCTCGCCTGGCCGCCTGTGAGACTGGGGTGCAGGAAGACCCTTCTTTGGGGTACTGGTGGTGGTTGCTTTTGTGTCTCGACCAGCTGCCATCAAGAATATAGTGGTATGAATCCCCTATCTATGGCTCCATTGCTTTTCCCTTTTTGACCTCACCATATCCTGTGTTCTTGTGCAGGGAGAGGGACCAGAGTCCCTGCATTACAGTCCCTCTCTGTCTGGCTATGTGCACATAACAATTCCTTTTAAGAGTGGAGAAAACAAACAGATGAAAAGTCTCCCATTTTTCCTCCGGGTCATCCTACATGTCTAGATCCTGTCCATGGATTTCTAACTATGAGCAGGGCTCTGAGTGTAATTAGCTTAGAGGGTCAGGGAGGAGATGAACTGTAAGAAACTAAGCAGCCCTGATGGCCAGCAGCTGCAGATATTTAGCCAGATAGTCCAACACAGCCTCTGGTCATTAGAGAAAGAAGACTTGGAACTCTAGGTTTTGTATTATTAGGGATGAAACAGTTTAAATTACACATTTGCAACAATATTTCAGCAAAAGTGCTCATTGGATGAGGAAATAAATGACTTAAAGAGAAAGAAAATACTTCTATACATAGGACTTCATTCTAAAAATTGTCAGGAAGTGATTTCATAGCAATTCTCAAACTTTGCAGCCCACCCAGGAATGCCATTTAGTCAGACAGTTAATGGGCATTTGGGGGCTGAGACCTAGGGGTCATGATAGGATTAATTCCCTTTCCCTGAGAGAGAGAGCCAAGGAACCCTCCCCCTTCTCCCCAAAAAGCATGGAATTGTGCCACAGAGGCCAGTAGACAATTGAGCATCTGTCTAGTGGCCTAGTTGTAATTGGAGCCCTTAAGTCCATGGCTTGTTGACCCTTGAAATTCTACCTACTGACCTGGCATGATGGGCTATTATATTTGTCTCTTGGAGTTTGAGTAGCCTTGTCTCTAAGAATAGTGGAATGACCCAGTGTGCAGGAGGAGCATGTCTAAGGGACACTTTTCCCTCTGATTACCTTTCACATATTCCACTGGGCCCCAATTTATTACCTAGGGGGATTGGTAGCTTTGATACAGGACTAATCTTAAGGTAGTTTTGCAGTATATATCATGGCTACTCTGAGTGTTACAATTTGCCTTGGGAAGAAGACCCAGGTTGTGCCAAATCAGCTACAGAGCTGCCCAAAGTCCCTCTAATTCTCCCAGTTGGATCTTACTTGTATTTGTGGTGAGGGCCATTAGGCTGCTCCATCCTCAGGGCCGCATTGCCCTCCATGGAAAGGCATGGTTTGTCTTCCTGGGGACTACTAGCAAAATGTTGCCGGAGCTGTTCCCTCTTATTTAAGCCAGGATACTCCAAATCACCTGGTGTACTTAAGGTTACTGAGACTCGTGATGCTACACAATCCAGCGTGCCCTGGAATCACCCGGTGAGATGTTCCGTCACAGAAGGCGGGGTCAAGTCTCAGAGTTTCTGATTCAGTTGGTCGGGAATGGGGCCCAAGGATTTGCATTTCTAACAAGTACCTAGACAATGCTGATGCTGCTAGTTTAAGGATTGACCTTTGAGAACACTTGAACAGAGAAAAGTTTAGATATAAGGGGCAGGATGTAATGCCGCACATGCTGAACGTTGCATATGGACACCTCGGAGATACTATGGTTTCTACTCCAGACCACCCTCCTACAGTGAGTATTGCACTAAAGCCAGCCGTGATCTTTTTGCGGGTGGAAGGTTTTCCTTTCCACTTGTCAAAAAACAACACTTGTGATGAGCAATAAAACAAAGCTTGATCAAATGAGGTATGCCCGTATTCAAAGCACTGATTGCAGGGGAAGGAATGATTCACCACTGGCCATGTATTGGGTGGAGGAGGTGAGGAAAATGAATAGAAAATTATAATGATTCTAGCTCTATCTCTCACATTCCAGAGAATGACATCACTATTAAATATTCCTAAACTAGAAACGTGAGCGTCACCCTAGACTTATAGCTGAGGCATGGCATTCAAATCCAGTCACATTTACTCCTCAATAGCTCACAAGTCTATCTGGTTTCTTTATCCAGCTGCTACTTCCCACCTCACCCTCTCTCACCACCTCCCACTGTAACAGTCACTTAACCACTGTACTGAATCCGTTCTCCACGCAGCTATGGAAAACAGGATCTTAAATGAAACCTTGATCATTTTATATTACTTTCACGTTAATAATTTGTTATTATTAAATTAAGTTTAGAAAAGTGTGCTTCTCGTACTATCCAGTGCATTCTTGTTCTGAGAAAACTATTTCCTTGCATATTATTCTTGCCAACTATTATTCAAGAGCAGGGACAATGTCTTTTTCTCTTTGCATTCTTAGCACATAGGTAGTAATCACAATTGAAGTAATAATAAAAATAATGTACCAAAATAATAAAGATACTCATCATCTTTCAATTTTAGACTACCTGCAAGTTAGACATCGTTAACTCCATTTTTCAGAGAAGGAAACAGAGGCTTGTGGAGGTTAAGTAACTTAAGTAGGATCACACAGCAAATAAAGGGCAAAGGTGAGATTTGAACCCACGTCTGTCAGGTTCAAGGTAATATCTTCACTTACACTTCTTCCACACTGTGCCCAGGGAAGACAAAATTTATTGCCTGGACAGACCTGCTGGTAATCTATACTACTTAGTCTGGTAGATAAGACCAGCTTCCAGAAGAGTCCCGCATTCCATGTTCTCTCCTATATCTGTACCTTTGCACAAGCCGGTCCCTTTGCCTGCAATGCCCTTCTCACCCACCGTGCTCATTTCTCAGGAATTAGTTCAGGTTCTCCTCTCCTAAAGCTTTGCTATCCCTCCCCAGTGTTTCCATAGCATCTTGAATAAATCCATTTTGAAACTTATCACAACTTTAGTAGTCTGACAATCTTTCTTCCCTACCACAAGTCATTGAGCTTTTTGGGGAAATTCATTTTAAATCCACTGTGTCTGGAATAGAGTATGTGAACTAGTTAGGGTATCCTTGGCCATGAGGAACCAAAACTCTAACTCGACATGCCTTAAATGAAAAGGAAGTGAATAGGCTCACCTAACTTGAAGTCCAGTTCAAAAACGTCTGCAGGGATTTTGTGAAAACTAGGTATTTTATACACATACACACACATAAAATTTCTAATATTTATTGCACGTGTGGCATAAAGTATGCACTCAGTAAACAGGAGCTGTCATTACTTTGCATATTATCTTTTATTTATCCATATCTGGATAACACAAATAAGGATTATTTATAAAACCTGCAATTCTAGACTGGATTTTTTTTTTCTGTCTATTACCCAAGACGGTGTTTCTCAAAGAGTGGGGACCATGTACGCCAGAATGAGATGAGGCACTTACTAAAACACAGATTTTTATGTCTCTTCTTATACTTACTAAATTGGCGGTGGGGGGTGGCCTGGGAATCTGGGGAGTACGGGTGAGCAGTTTATTACTGAAAGCTCAGCAAGTCATTCTTATCCCCATGTCCCTCGCCGCCTGTCCCATTAACAATAGAATCATAGATTGTTACTTTATTATGTCTGGGAGAAATGTTTGACATGTTCCAGTTCATTCAACACCCTTTCTTTCACAGGTGAGGAAACTGAGCCTCAGGGAAATCTAGTAAATTGTCCAAGATGAGCAAATTTGTGGCAGAGCTGAGCTTTCATGAATCTTTTTCTCTACGTTCATTTGGTTCATCTTTACCATTGCTGCTTCTCCACTGGTGTGTTGGAGCTAATTCTACATTCAGGAAAGCAGACAGGACAAATTTACATGGGCTAATAGAAATACATAGCCTTTGTTACGTGTTAGGAACTATTTCCAGCACTTTTTCAATGATACCACATTTAATATTTGGAAAAATATTCAGAGGTAGCTGCTATTATGATGCTCATTTTACAGATAAACACACAGAAGCAAAGAACCGTTAAGTAATTCAGCCTGGCTCAGACAGCTAGTGAGTGATGCTGGGATTCAAACCAGAGAGCCGGACTCTGCCCTTAACTCCTGCCTGTGGTGCCTCCTCTGGGGAAGGAGCACTTCAGCCTCTCTCAGTGATGCTGCCATTCTTACCCACTAACATGGCAGCAGTTTTACAACTGCAGGGTTTAAAAGTCGCACTCCACTTCCTATGCACCAATCTTCCAGGATGGCAATTGACACGGTATGTCATCAGTTTTAGCCGGAATAAGACCATGACTCCAAGAAGAGGTAGTTAAGTGTCAAACTCCAGTTGCAATCATTACTTCCTCTATACCTGCATTTTATGATTATGTAGTCTTTGTGCTCGAGGGGTAAAGGATAAGAGTCCCTGTGCCTGGGACCTGAGCGTGAGAACCGCCTTCACAATTTTATTAGCTCCGTCATTGATTAATTCGCTCACCCTCTCTGATTCTCAATAGCGTCTGGCATGTTCTCCACCACCTTTTAGTTTGTTGAAATCTTCACTGTCCCTTTAAGTCCTTGCTATTCAAAGTGTGGGTGCAGCATCAGTAACATGAGCATTACTTGGAGCTTGTTAGAAATGCAGAATCTCAGACACCACCCATGACCCACTGAATTAGAATCTGCAGTTTAACTACATTCCCCAGGGATTCCTATGGACATGAAAGTTTGGGAAGCGCCTCTTCAAGGTACCTCTGCGATTCCCTAAGACTTTCCTGGATTGAATCTCAAGTATGCAACCTGCCAGCTGTACTCTTGGCCAGTGATTTAACCCCTCCGTCTTGGTGTTTTGCCTCATCTGCAAAATGAGAATGATTTAGATTGCAGAATTCTTGGGAGCGCTAAAATGAGATAGAGTGCAGGAAATATCTGACACACAGTTAATAGTCAAAAAAGTTATTATTATTCTCAACCCACTGTCAGTGATGATATTTTTACCTCTTTTGAATATTGCACGCTGGTTTTCACGGACTCCTCTTCAGTGCTAGTCTCCAAAGGCATAGCATTTTATCCCTGTGGTGGCTGGCTCAATGCCCTTTCTAAGCTGTTCTACATATATTTATTAAATTTAAGACTTGTCAACTGATTCAGATTATTTTCTACATGGTCAAAGGCCTCTCATGTCAGAGAACCAGATTAATTCTTTGTATTTTAATAAAGTTCTTACATTGTGCAGAATCTTCAAAAGAGCACGACATATGGGCCAAGGCCCTAATTAAACACTTGTTGAAAGTAAATTAGCTAATTAGAGTTGACCGCTACTTCCCACAGAGGGTAATCAACACGAGGTCTGTGCAAAGCACCAACATCCTGTGGGGGCAGAGACAGGGCTTGTTTTCAGGCAAAAATATGTCCTTTAATAAATGCTTTTATGTGCTTCATCCTGTCCATAATAGAAAAAAAACAAAGATCACTGAGTGTACAAAAAAATAAACAAATAAAATGGTAATAACATTAAGGTCACTTCTAACATTAAGGTTCCACTCACAAAAGATGTTACTATTTTTTTCCACCAAGGATGAGTGATTGGGGGAGTTAGAGACTCAAGGTTTCCTTTTGTTATATTTTATGAAGAAAGCTCAATTCTCAGTTGGACTCCTACCCAGGAATAACTGAGGAAATAACTGTAATATGTCATCAGTTGCTGGAATTTGCCTAACACTTAATGCAGTAGAGTGAATTTCTGGATATTTCTCGTGTAAGGGGGCAGGTTTTTCATTTTACCAGCACACTATCAATTTTATTCATATAAAAATCAAGGATCTAAACCAACAAGGAAGAAAAAGAAATCCTGATCTAACCAGCTCAAAATCAATCAATCAATCAATCAATCAATCAATCAATCAATCAAGGATCTAGTTCAGATAAAATAATTAGGTTGGTGCAAAATTGCGGTTTTTGCAATTATTTTTAACCTTTTAAACCGCAATAACTTTTGCACCAACCTAATACAAGCTAACCTAAGTCGTCATTCATTTACTCTTCACACTAAGCTCAGACCATTTATGAGGTTTTTTTTGATTTATGTTTATTTTCATCTGGGCATGTAGTTTTGGTTTTGGCTAGCACCAGCAATGAAAATGCCATGAGGAAAAAAAGTTACTTACTCTCAAAGCATTTGGACTTGACCAAACCTGTTGTTTCACGAAATTGAAGTTTTGACATTAAACTTTTTGGAGAGTAACTGCCAAATAATGCTGGTTTCAGTCATAATAGAGCAATAAATTAACACTTTTCCTCTTCTTCTATATGGCCTAGTGGGGGAAAGCTGGGAGCAAGAAGAGTCCCAAAGCTGAGACTCGGGAATCAATTTGGTTTTGTCTCAGTCACTAAATTGGTCTGCCTTTAATACAATGAATATACTTTAATGCTAGAGGGACTTAGAGAGGTATTATTCTATGCAAAAGCCTAATGCTGCTCTTTTCCATCCCATTGAAGATCCCGTTTTTTTCTTATCTTTCCTTCCTTCCTTCCTTCCTTCCTTCCTTCCTTCCTTCCTTCCTTCCTTCCTTCCTCCCTTCCTTCCCTCCTTCTTCCATCCTTCTTCCCTCTTTCTCTCTCTCTCTTTCTTCCTTTCCTTCTTTCTTTTTCTTCCTTCCTTCCTTTTTCTTCCTTCCTTCCTTCCTTCTTTCCTTTTCTTTCTTCCTTTCCCTTCCTTCCTTTCCTTCCTTCCCCTCTCTTTCCCTACCTTCGTTTCTTCCTTTTGATCATCTCTCTTTTTTAAAAAGGAACTTTTCAATGAGCTCAAAGGCAAGACAATAGGGCCGATTAGGAATGGGGCTGCCTTGTGTGTGTGTGTGTGTGTGTGTGTGTGTGTGTGTGAGATTTATTACAATTTGCATAAAATGCCAGATGAAAGTTGGTAAAAGGATGAAAGATGACTACATTTTGAATTGAAATAAATTGATCAGGTGAGCATGACAGTCCCCTTACCTGACAGTCTTTGGTGGTTTTGAAAATGTTTACACATTTCCTGCTTGTCAGAACAGCTACACGAAGTTTGATTTAAGTTGCTGTTCACTTATCCCAGCCACAAAGACTTTCTGTTTGAAACCACAAATCTATTTGTACTGAGCAAGCAGGCCCATGGCTTATGAAACCCAGCTATTTCATTGGCGTCTTTTCAGCTTCATGTTCTTCCATTAGAAACTGGTTCTTCAATTAGGGGTGAAAAATGCAAATGAAATGTGTCTCCTGGATTTTTTTTTTTTTTTGACTCAAATATAGAGGACTTTCAGGAGTTGAAGAAAGCTCAGTGTGTGCTTTCTGTTTTTTTCTATCTACTTTTTTTCCCCCTCTGAATATCTAAACTAAAATTATAGTCAATTCAGATAAGAACAAACATTTTAATGTAAGAAAGAAATCTCTTCTTTTTACAAGGGATAGGAGAAAAAGTGAAATATCAGGAATTATTCACTCGTCAAGTCAAGCTGTTCACTATTTGTGTGCATTTAGCTGAGTTTAAATTTTATAATTTCCTAGTAAAACCTAGCAAGAAAAATTATTGTTCCAGGCTATTGTTACCTACCTCACCTGCTCTTTTCTTTCTTTCTTTTTTTTTTTTTTTTTATTCTTTTAGTTATGGCGTTCTTTTGCAGCTCCTCTTATATCCTTGACAAATCTCTGATTGACTGACCCAGAGCTTTGTTGAACTTTGGGAGGAATCAGTTGGTAAGGAACCAGGGTAAACATGGCCTCCAGTAGCATCTCTTAGGTTCCAGAGGAATGTATGTGTTTTGAATAGGTAAGAGAGGTATTTCCATTAGAGCTGAGTTCCCTCCCACTTACTGTTGTGTGTTGGCTATAGTCTTAATGTAAGAGGTTGCAGGAAGCCCTGAATAATGTTAGGCACACTAGCTTCACAACCCCTCCCAGGAACATCCCTGCCCCAGGAAACCCTAGGCGTACTCTCTAGGACAAACATGGCTCCCTCTAGAACTGCATGCTTGGCTTTTTGGTGGTTTAGAGTCCTGATACATTGCACGAGTGGCTTATATGGCACTGTTACCCTTGGTTTCACGTCAGAGAGATTTTACTTTTCTTCATGCCTTAAAGTGTGTCAACATACTGCTGTGTGATCAAAGTAAAACAAAGTCTGTGAGTTTCTAAGGGAAATACTAGGTAAACTTTTTAGGACAAATTTCATAAACAGTATACCAATATATTATTTTATATGGTAGTTTGTAGAATAATTTTGAAACTAATTTTAAAAAAGTAATCAGGACAAATAATAGAAGTCTCGGATTACCTGATATTATTATAGAGTGTTCAGACAATGCCAGACCTCCAGTATAACTCCAGAAACCACAGGTGGAATAAAAGATAGAGCCGCAAGAACTGTAGCTCAGGAGACCTAGATGCACAATGAATGACTATCTGAGCCTTCTCCACCTTTAAAGAGCCTAATCCACCGGAAAAACCTTCCATCCAAAATTGCCATTTTTTTGTTTGTTTTGAAATTCAGATTCAACAAGCATTAACTGAGCACCTACAATGCCAGAAACTCGGCGAGCTTTTAAGTTATATATTATCTTATTCCATACTTAGAACCATGGTCTGCTGTATGTTATTCATTATTGTTATTACTGCTTGCTATTTTATGTATGTGAAAACTGAGGCTGTGAAATCGCTAGCAAGTGACAGACTCAAGATTTGAGCCCACATCTGATTCCAAGTTTAAGGTTGCAGCCCGTCTATAACCAGCTTAAAAAGTGGTTTCTGATCTTGTTAACAACGGCATAAAGTTTGAGTAGTCTGTGGGTTTTATAAAGCAGAACTTGAGGGCTTCACAAAGGTTAACATGAGTATATTTTCCACGAGTCTTTCCACAAATACTTAGTCTCTAAAACAGCGTGTGTGTGTGTGTGTGTGTGTGTGTGAGGGGCTGGTGGTAAGAGGCATATTAATTTATTCAAACATTTATTGACTACTCCTATGCAGGCACTGTGTTAGGTACTGGGGTCCTGGAAACAGAACAAGATAGACATGGAACGTACACTATAGCCTAGAAAATACATTAAGAGAATATAGTTGTGATGAGGGCCATACAAGAAAATAGGTTTCTTTAAAGGGTATAACATTACACAGACATCCAAACTAATTTGGGAAATTACTGAAGAACTCTCAAACGATAGTGAGATTTAAGGTAGGACTAAATGAGACACTGGAGGTAGGTAAAGCAGGAAATGGGCAGCAGAATTGGAGGGAAAATTCTTTCTCCCTCCTGCCATCATCTGCACTAGCAGATTACCCAAATAACTTGTCATGCAGGGTGTCAGGCGGGGTCTCTGGTCCCCCCTCCCCACATAAGAATGCAGGAAATGGTGAGGCCAAAAAGGAACACCCACGGAGTCATAGATAGGGGAGTCATATTCTCGCTGGCGGCTGGGTTGGAGACACAGGAAGCAGGAGCCACAAGATCGGCAACCCGCCGTCCACTTCTCTGCCAACCAAACTCACTTGCTCACTGCAATCCGCACCTCTGCAATCCGTAATCCACACTCTGAGCTTGCGAGCTTAGCTGCAGCAGTTATATTAGTGGCTAATGCTAACCGGTAACAGTTGATAGTCAACTTGTAACAGCTGATGACCATTGTGGGGCCAGAGCCAGGAGTGCAGTTTCCAGGCTCTCAGCCTCACGTGGAAAGGTGCTGGCTCAGGTAGTAAATGGCCATCAACTGTGATTGGATGGCCATCAGCTGTGGCTAGTTGGCCGTCAGCTGCAACCATGAACCATTGGCCACTAATATAACTGCTGTGGCTACTCTAGCAGCAAATAGGGGCTAGCAAGAAGATGGTGGCTGGTAAGCGCAGATTGCAGTTAGCACAGCGGAGTGCAGGTTGCGGATTGCAGAGAAGTGGATGGCAGGTTGCGGATAGTGTGGCTCCTGCTTCCTGTGTCTCCAATCCAGCCGCCGGTGAGAATATAGTGGTGTGACTCCCCTATCTATGGCTTCGTGGGTGTTCCTTTTTGGCCTCACCATGTCCTGTGTTCTTATGTGGGGAGCGGAACCAGAGACCCCACATGACACTCTGTACGACACCGTCTACTACCCGAGCCAGCAACTTTCCATGTAAGGCTGAGAGCCTGGAAATTGCTCTCTGGGACTCTGTCCCCATACTTATGATGTCCTACTCATTATTGTGTCTCCCTAAGACCTTCTCAAATAGCTCAGAGTGAGTTCTATACTACAGGGGAGGTCTAGGCACCAATATTTTGAATACAAACAAAATAAAGGAAGCCTTGGAAAGTTTAAAGGCTTTCTCCCCAAACTAAACATTGGCAAGCACATCAAAGCACTACCTTTAAGAAAACTTCAACATTTAGCTTAATTTTTATTATGTTTCTGAAGTCTATAAATCTCTATTGTACATTTTTCACAGAATGCATTTTAACTCCATTGATATTAAAGAAAATACATGAAGCACTCTGGCCCACTAAATGGGGAAATCAGAATGTGATGGAAGAGTGGCCAAGACTCAAAGTTTCCATTCTCTTCCAAGGGAAACCAAATGAGAAAAATAATACATTATAAAAGCCAGAGTTCTGATTACAATTCTGGAAATACAAATGAAATAGGATATTTTATTTAAAAAAAAAATTGTGCCTTGAATTCCCAGATGAATCTAAAAGGTTACTCAAAGTACACCCTACCTATCACCCATCTATCTAATCAGGTTTGTCAATGCGTGCCCCTGGGGCTTCCCAAAACACCCAGGATGGCATTTAGATGAATCAAGTATGTGCCTTTGTATGTAGGTCATGAGTTAGGTATATTACTCAGCTGTTTAATATACATCCCCCTCTACCCTAAATTTAATTTTCACAAATTTTATCCATCTAAATTGTTTAAAGACAAATGCTTCTCATGCAGTGAGGTCTCCAATGCTATGCCATGTTGCGGATTGTAGGTGTGAACACAAGAGTCCTGCCTCATCCAGTAATAGGTTCCACCAGGAAATCTAAACTAATCTAGACTTAGTTTAGAATTATACGGGAAGCTTTTTAAAATCTCCATACCCTTGTCCCAGCAGCAGAGACTCTAATTTAACTAGTCTGGAGTGTCACCTACGGGGCAGTAGTTTTAAAATATTTACTAACCAATATCACCCCAATAAATTTAAAAATGAATGAAATAAAAAAAGCTCTCTGATGATTTTAATGTGTAGTCACACCTTTACTCATTCTCAGTCTCAGTTTTCGCATCTATAAAATAAAATGATTCCTAAAACATTTTGATTTATTAAGTTAAATAGACACAGGGTACACGTCTGGTCGTGGTTTGGAAGTTTTCATGTTTATTCCATCTTTAATGAGTGTTTATTATTCATTAACTGATGACACTGAGCTTGAGTTATTGTGCACATTACTCAATGCTCTATCTTCTCTATCTTTCTATCAGGACTCAATAAAGATAATAGCTAACATTTACTGGGTGTTTGCTTGTGCTAGGTATCATGTAAAACAGTGTTATTCAAAGTGTGGCCCACAGATCAGAGCACACAAACTGCTACCAGTGACAATGAGATACACACAAAAAATAAAGTGGCTTGAAAATTTTGTAGTAATTTGAGCTTATGTATATGTATATTGACCTTTATTTATATATAAATAGAAAAAGAGAAAAATATTATATATTGCCTTTATATGAGTGTGTACACACACACACACACACACACACAAAGTTCAGACAATTAAGTTTGTGAACTCATCTTAGAAAAAGTGCTACATACCTCATTGCTGAATATCATTACGGTCACCTCCCAAGTAGTCCCCTTGGGAAGCTATGCACTGACGCCAGCGCCTAGTCCACCCTTCAAAGCAATTTTGGAACTCTTTTTCTGGAATGGCTATCAGAGCTGTCATCGTACTACCCTTGATGTCTTGAATGTCATCAAAATGTCTTCCTTTCAATATTTCCTTTATCTTTGGGTAAAGAAAGAAGTCATTGGGGGTCAGATCAGGTGAGTAGGGAGGGTGTTCCAATACAGTTATTGGTTTACTGGTTAAAAACTCCCTCACAGACAGTGCTGTGTGAGCTGGTGCATTGTCGTGATGCAAGAGCCATGAATTGTTGGCAAAAAGTTCAGGTCGTTTTCGTCGAACTTTTTCACGCAGCCTTTTCAGCACTTCCAAATAGTAAACATGGTTAACTGTTTAACCAGTTGGTACAAATCCATAATGAATAATCCCTCTAATATCAAAAAAGGTTAGCAACATCATTGCAACAAGTTCATGAACTTAATTGTCAGAACTGTGTGTGTGTGTGTGTGTGTGTGTGTGTGTGATTTCTAATAATTCATGTTATTGCATTTTTTAAAAGTATCTTCCACAGCTGTTTGGGAGTTTTTAAATCCTCTCCAAACTTCACCATAGGTGGTTTGAAAGGTAGCAGCATCAAAGCCCTTTATGAGTGTGATCTAATTTAAACCTCGCCACTAATTCCTATGAAGCAGCTGACCATTTTACAACCGAGGAAGCTGCAGATTGAGAGAACTGGCTTAAGATTGCCGTGTTAGTAAAATCTGTAAATCTGAAGGATTTGAACCCAGGAAGTCTGAATCTGGAGCCTAGAGCCAAGGGAATGGACGGAGGTAGAAGTGACTTCTATTTGACTTGGGACGAGGGGAGTATGGCTGTGTAAGGAGAGTCCCAGTGCCAGTAGGGCCCCTTTCACATGGCATGACCCCAAACGTTCTTCTCTGTGCTGTTTCTATCTTTTATGCATAATTAAAATTGGCCCCAGTCTTGTGAATGTTAGTTCATTTCCTATAAGTTTGAAATTTGAATTGTCTCCGTACTTACAAAACTAAACAGTTAAATGAAAAAGAGACTGTTTTAAGCAGGGAGAGTGGTGTTTAAGGGGCAAATTTGAGTTTTTTTTCTGTCATCAGAAAAATGATATTAGTTTGAAAAAACAAAGAAGTTATTTTTCTGCATACTTTGGTCGCCTGTATGTTAAATTTTAAGCCTGCTAATGATGTGTGGTGGCGCCTTTTTTATCCTCGCTTCATAATCTGGGTAGGAAGAAATCGCTTTTTGGAAAAGTTTCTAAGACATTCACCCCAGGAAGTATAGACTTTTTCACCTTAAGATATTTTCCTATTTCCCTGTCAGAACTTTATACTTTTTATCCAGATGTAAGATAAAAATGACTGAACTTCCTCTTTTAAAATTTATTTTAACATGTTTATTTTAATAATCAAAATGTGTAATTTATTTTAATATATTGATCATATTTAATACTTAAATAACATATTTACTACCATACGTGGTGATTAAGTTAGAAGTAAGAAAAACTAAATCCAGCAATGATCTTGCATCTACTGGATCATTATTTAAAATCAAGTGTTCTCTCCTAGAAAATAAAATAATTTAGATTAGATTTACACACATATTTTCAGAAATGCCCCTACTATGTAGAGTGAGTGAGATGTATTTGGGTTATCAAGAGCACTGAAAGAGGGATGACAGTCAAGTGTTAAGTGGCATGTGAATATTATTATGGAAATAAGGAATACATGTGGAATTTCAGAACCAGGACTGCTGACCTCTGCATTTCTCCTGGGTGTGGACACAGCAAGTCATGCAAATCACCTTGTGTTGGTATCTAGGGTCCCAGGGCGTCTCTCCCAGTGGTGGTGTCACACAGCACAGCAGCACACCTGAAATCTACATACGTCACTATTCTAGGCTGGGGTTATTATCTTTCAGTCATTAAATAATGAAAAGTGAATTTAATTTTATAATAAAGGCTTGCTGGTTCCTTGCTGTGCTAGGTGTGAGGAAATGGATAAACCGGTGATGGAAAACAGTGGTTCCATGAAGTACACAGGGAGAAGCCAAGTGAGGGGCCTTGACGTAGGTGTGAGATCATGGTGGGGACTCCATGGCAAAACCATGTGATTTGGAATGAAAAGACAGTCTTCCCTTCTCAACAACTTACTAAGCATTTTCTTATGAGCCCGTCACAGAATTTGGTACTGGCAATAAAAAGGAGTATAAGAAATGAAGGGTTCTCATCTTCAGATGAGGCAGAATCTTTTCTTTACGAAAAAAGGATTCTAAAGCACCATGGAAAGCAGACAGCAGGATTCCTTATAAACAGCGTGGAGACAAGGAGGATTAACTCTGCAGTGGCCTTGGGCAGACCACTCAACTCTTCAGTTTCCTCATTTGTAAAAATGGGGATAATCCGTTTTACCACAGAGTGGCAGCAACCAATCAAATGAGCTAATGTATACATACTGCTTTTAAAGTGTAAAGCAGTGCTTTTATTTTTATTAATCACCTTACTATATTTGAAGGCTATGACAACACTCCCTTAAGTATCCATACTTACCTATGGTTGGGGGAGGCAGAAGGTTGTGCTTTTCCTGGGATAGCAGCCATTGAACTTGGTGGGGACTGGCCGCTGACATCCGCATAGCCCTCTATTGATGCAGCAGCATAAAGGACTTCAGTTAGTGTGGTGGCACCACTGCAAATCACTGTGCCTTGTAACACTGAACTGTTCCCTCTTTGGGAGTGTCTTTCCCTTTTTCTTCTGTCTCAGTCAGCACAAGCTGCCATAACAAAATACCTTAGATGGGGTGGCTTACACAACAGAAACCTATTTCTTACAGCTCTGGAGGCTGGGGAGTCCAAGATCAAGGTGTTGGCAGATTTAGTTCCTGGTGTGAGTCCTGTTCCTGGCTTGCAGCCGGCCACCTTCTTACTATGTCCTCATGGCAGAGAGTGTGAGGGAGAAGGAGAGGGAGGGGAGAGGCAGCAGGAGAGGGAGAGGGGAGACTCTGTTCTCTTCTTTTAGGGATACTACTCCCCTCATGGGAGTAGTAATTTAAATCTAATTGCTTCCCACAGCACCCCTCACTAAATACTGTCACATTGGGGTAATGCTAGGACTTCGACATATGAATTTTGGGAGAATACAGACTAATACCTTTCCGGCAGGTCTAATATACACATCCTTGAAGACTTTCAAGCACTTATCTCTAAAAACCATTAAACTACAGATGATCATTCTCATTTTGTCCTACCAGTGAAATCTCTATATTCATTTCCCCTATATTACAATTATTGACTTAACAGACATTTATTATGATTATTTTGTACAAAAATACTCTTGCCTTTTTAATCTTTGCTGCTCCAAGCACCATGATGGCACATACACGCAAAGCAGTTAATACAAGTTTATGGAATGAATGTTAGAAAATGGCTTACTAGATAGTAGCAAAAAGGAGTGAAGCAGTTCATGAAGCAGTATATGGGTCCATCATCTGTTTATCAACCATAGTAACTCATGAGAATAGGATGGGGAGAAAAATCCCAGGAATTTTTCTTGAAGATCTGTAGCCTTGGAAATATACCAGGAGAAAGTCCTTGGGAAGTAATGCCAGAATAGTATTTGGATCTACAACACCTTAGCAATGAGAGGCCTAAGTGCATTTAGCCAGATTTTGAACAGGAATGCAGACTGCCTTTCAGTACTAGGTGCTCTTGCTAAATGATGTTTTATTTCAAATTCCAATAAGGGCTAAATTAGGAGGTATTTTGATTCACTGGGTGATTCAATTTAAAATACCTCTAGAAACAGCTTGCTGAATTTGCCCAAAGCTGCTTGTTTTGTTTCTCCACCTGCAATTTGTATCACTGAAATAAATACTACCAACAGTTTGAGCTCCCTTTGGTGTGGTCCTCTTGTAACAGGGCCCTGTTGGCCGGTCTATAGTTCAACACTTTTTATTGGCAGCTAAAGGAAAGAATGTAATGGTCTGAGTACCTCCTGCCCACACCCAACTCTTTCACCCTTTCCAACAATCAGCCTGCTGTAACAGTTCAGTCCTGGAACAGGAAAAAGTATTGCAATGTATCCAGGCCATCGGACCAAGAAGTAAGGAACATTATGTAAGATGTGAAACGGACAACATCTCAAAAGCTGAGATGAGAAATATCAGGCCAAGAGGAGATTTTGGCAATGGAGACGTTGCTCTCTTAGAACACGTTAGAATTTCCAAGAATCAAATTAAATGTGATTTAAGGAAAATGGGTGTGTTCCTCTAATCTAGACATAAAGAGAAAATTGCAACCAGGGTTAAATGCTGTGTGGAGGGGCCTCGTGGTGGGCTCCACACATGTCATCACTTTTCCCATCAAAGATTACAGGATGTCATCCCCCTGTTTTTGATTATTTGTTCAGTTGGTTGTGTTTGTTTGTTTGTTTGTTTTGCTTCACAGCTTGAGACTTTCAGGACATTCATTGGATTCTAGTTCCCAGTGTCCAATGAATGTGCAGAAGACACGCCAAATGAATGGATTTTATCTTTTTCTAAATTTTTAAATTGATGTCGGCAGCAGGCAGACACTGGCCCCCACTTACGGCTTGCTGTAAAATGGCCCTGAACGGGCCCTCATCCCCAACTCTGGTTGACATTATGTATTGACGAAGCTGCCTTTCAAATTTCTGCTCGCTCACAATTGGGCCCACTTGACCTGCAGACTCAGTCTCACTGCAGGCAGGGGACCCCATCCTTTCTCAGTTGGAAGGATTAAAAGGAGCCTGTGTCTGGCCCATGAGGCAACTCAGCATGAGTCAGCCCAACTGTTAGTGCTTCTCTGAGCTCATGCTCTACTTCTGACAACGGAGGCCTCATCCCCATTTTTTTCTTGCTAATCAGCCAAGATGGTACCTCCTCTGGGTCCAGAGCCCTATTTTTTTTGCCTCTGTATCTCATGGCTGCAGCACTGCCAATCTTCCATGACCCTGACTTCCTGGCACCTGGCACCATTCACCCTACTTTATTCAGTCAGGTCCCAAACTGTCCACGGTTGCCAGAGCCTCTCGATAACCTGTTCTGTTTGCTTACTTCTATCTACAGTCCCTACTCTCATGCTACTGGGGTCAGTCCCCAAGCTGGAGCCTCTCCCTGATGTCTGAGACGAGGCACCTGGTTTCAGATGGTCTGGCTCATTAGCCCCTGAGGCACCTGGTTTCAGATGGTCCCTGAGTGATCTTTATGGCAAGAAGAAGCAAAGGCCCCTGCTTTCTCACCCCCTAAATGGACTCGTGGATCAAGAGTGGGGCGTTGATAGAGACTGACTTGCAAGGTGCACTGTTATGGCACAGAGAGAGGAAAAACTGCCCAAACCAGCTGGAGAAGAGGTGGTATGGAAGCACCACCAGTGCAGGTGAATGCTGCATCCCAGAATTTGAAGGGGAAAGAAGGGTTGGGTTATTTAAATGCACAGTAGATCAAGGAGACACATAGGTTGGCGTTTACCTACAAGGGGCTACTTTGAGAGTTGATGTAACTACTGATCTAGAGAAAAAAACCAAAGCTGAAAGTCCTTTAGTCTATATCTAACCTCACTATGATATCTCACTAGTCCCCCACCAATTTTATTATTATTATTATTATTATTATTATTATTATTGTTAATTCTTTTAAAAAATGCATGCTTGTGGTACAAATTCAAGGAAACCAAAACTGAATAAAGTGAAAAGTAAAATTTTCCCTCCCATCCATGGCCATCCAAGAATTGTGACTTTTTGAGTTTTTCCATGAACGTGCACTATTTTTATAATTAAAAGTGTATATTTTGAATACAAATTTGATAAAAGTATAATATAAGCCACTTCTTTATTTCTGCAACTTCCTTTTATTTTTTAACTTTATTTATCTCAGGCATCTTTCTATATTAGTACCCATACTGTTGACCAAACACACGCTTTTTAACAACTGCATAGTATCCCATGATCTGGATAATCCAGTTTACCAACACACGTTAGATTCTAAATTCAGAAACCTACAGAAGAAAACAGAAACCGTAACTTTTCTGGAGATGTGCTGTGCCAAAGCCTAGAGTGGCTGGTTCAACCTGCACCCTTGGCCTGAAATTTAGAAGAGCAAATATTTGAGAAAATGAATCAAGAAAGGGCCAACATCTTTTAATAAAGCCAAGGAAGGAGAGAATTCATTCAAATTAAAGACCAGAGAGAGCGGTGTGATAGATTCAAATGGTGGTTTGTTCATGAAGAAAGGATCCAGGTTTTTTTCCAGTGGTTTGGAGATCAGGAACAGTCTGGCCTCCCAGAGGACAGATTTCAGTTCATAACCAAGAAAGGATGATAACGAAGAGGTTAAGTACCGTGGGATTTTCCTTTAATTTATGATCGACATGATGCCGTGCTTTAGAACAGGGGTGTCCAAACTGCGGCCCGCGGGCCAACTGCGGTCCACAATCCATTTTTTATTGGCCCGCAGCAAATTCCAAAAGTATATTTAGTTTACTTAAATAAACCAGGTGAGGCAATACGTACTTCACCTCGAGTGAGTGGCCCGGCTGATTGTGTATTTTACCGCATATGGCCCTTGGTAAAAAACGTTGAAAAAGGTTTGAACACTCCCGCTTTAGAAGAAAAAAATCAAGACTAGGTTTTAGATGTACCAGCAAAGCAGTATCACTCTCCAGACACCAAAACTCTGAGTTTTTCTATCAGGTGTGTGGGGACAGAGCCAGGAGTGCAGTTTCCAGGCTCTTGCCCTCATGTGGAAAGGTGCTGGCTCAGGTAGTAAATGGCCATTAACTGTGATTGGATGGCCATCAGCTGTGGCTAGTTGGCCGTCAGCTGTAAGCAGTGAGCCATTGGCCACTAATATAACTATTGTGGCTACGCTAGCAGCAAATGGGGGCCAGCAAGAAGATGGTGGCTGAGCTGGCAAGCGTGGATTGCAGTTGGGATGGCGGGTTGTGGACTGTGTGGCTCCTGCTTCCTGTGTCTCCAACCCAGCAACTAGCAAGAATATAATGGTATGACTCCCCTACCTATGGCTCCATGGGTGTTCCTTTTTGGCCTCACCCTATCCTGCGTTCTTATGTGGGGAGTGGGACAGGAGACCCCGCGTGACTCCCTGCATAACAAGGAGAGATCGTTTAAGAGCTCAGCCATAGTATTTTTTGTTTGTTTGTTTAGGAACCTCAGAAAGAAAAGTATTGTATTGAAAGGAAGAGAGAGTATGCGGTACCTTTTATTTTTACAGCAATCCTGTGTTAATGGGAGCGTGAGGGGTGCTGTGTGGCAGCGGACAACCCGAGCCTGGCTTTAGGCAGTGTGCTCTGGAGAGCTCCCCGTTAGCTATCAGCATAGATGTGGATGGTATGGAGGGAACAGCTGGCTCTGGCAGGGAGGCAGCCAACAACGTCATGTGTCATCACTCCTCCGTGCCTTCAAATCTGAGTTTTGTTTGCTGCTTATTGTCACGGGTGACCTTCTGGCTGGAACAGAGTGTCTAAATGTGTCTTCTAAAGTAAGAGAGAAAGGCTGCCAGGAGAGCACTTGCAGGGAAGTAGTTTCAGCTGGAAATATGAGGAAGAAGGGAAACAGTTTCAGAAGAGTTGAAGTCTGGGGTGAGCAGCTTGCCAAAAGATAGACGTTGTGGATGAAGTCAGAGCTTTGCTCCCATGAGCGGTGGGAGAACGGATGCCCCATCGAGAAAGGAGAAGTTGCTGATAGGGAGAGTTGCTGTTTCTAGTGATAACAATTGTGAGGAAGAGCACTGAAGTAACTTTCACCTTGCCACTGTCTGCAAGTCCTGGTTCTACGTGCAGATCGAGCACTGCTAAGGCGAAACTGTGCTCAGTTATCTGCAAATGCAGGGAAACCTTCACTGAGGATCCTGAGAAACCAGCAAAAATGGTTATTTCCTCAAATAGCATTTTCCTCCATGTCAATGTCATGGTTCTAGGCTGATGGTTCTAGGCTATCATGTGACACGCCTGGGTAGCCCAGGCAGAAAGCTCCTCCTACTTGACTGATTTGGGACCAGTTGTTGAATTCTAGGTAAAAATCGCCACACAGATCTGGCTTGATTCATTTCGTAAAAGGGAAGACAGCTCATGTTTTGTATCACTGCAGGGAAAAATAAATTCCTTAGTTGCTGGGAGATTCAAAGTCATCCACTGCTGAGCACTATCCAGCATTTTGGCTTGTTTCTGGTGAGCCTGTTTAAGTAATGTGACTTTATTTAATTTGGCATAACTTTCTGTTATTACTGAACAAGAGGGAAGTCAGGGTTTTGATAAAGAAATATCATATTATATTCTGGGAATATTAAAATGTCAGTGAACAAGAAGAAATGGAGATGGTGTTAACAGCAAAAATCTTCACATTTTACTCTTAAGAATACTGCTACCACTCACGGAGACAGTGATGCTACGGAAAATTCATGGACTTTGGATTTATACAGAACAACATTCATATACTACCATTACCAAGGGTGTGTGTTTCTTAACTCTTCGAGCCAGCATGTCTTCATCTACACAGCTGTGTTTGTCACAGACGTTTGTCACATACAGCGTAGGTGTTCATCTTTAGAATACTTAACAACAGGCCTCAGAAATGGCAGGGGCTCAAACTATCGCAGTTCATTTTCTTTCCTCTTCTCCCTGCCTTCTTTGACAGGTTCTCCTGAAAAAAAAAAAAAAAAAAAAAGCAAAGTTCTATGACAACCCAGAATATTTAGGTCCTCTTCTCTTTAGACCCAGAATAAGACACGGAATCCAAATAGCTCCCTTTTGTACCAACTTATCCAGTCAATTATTACTGAAAGCAGACTGGGGTGGAACTGTTCAGTTTTTTTATACAGAATAGAAGTATTAAAACTTCATACAGGGGAGCCTAAGTGTGAAAAGCATGGGATTTGGACTTGAGAAGTCGTGAGCTCAACTTGAGGCTAAGCGACTTGTTAAAAAATCGAACACATCATCTATGTCACCGTGGATACATTACTCAGCATAACCGTGATTTGGGAGAAAACCAATAGCACTGTCATAACTAAGTGTTCATTTAATTAAAAAAAAAGTTACTGTTGTAGGGGCAAAGGACAGACCTGTGAAGAGGACAGATACGAATCCTGCCTTCACAGGGACTAACATTTGAGTGAGGGCAGACATATAGAAGTACTCAAATGAATATGAAAGATAAATTCAGATAATGCTATGTGATGGGATACAGGGTGAGTGATGGAGACAACATGATACTTCAGTTAGGATGGTCCAAAAAGGCCTTTCTTGAGAGATGACACTTGAGCTAAAAACCTAAATGATGCAATGGAGGCAGTCTTCTGAGAAAGTCTGGGGAAGAGAGTTGCAGGATGATGGAAAGCCAGATGCAAAGGCAGTTGGGAGTTGAAGGGAAAGAAAGCTAGTGTTGAGAAAGGGAGGATAAACTTGGGGCAATGGGGAAAAGGGAGATTCTGAAGGACTTTGTAGGGCATGGTACAGGACTTAGATTTTACTTTAAAAAATTGTATAAGCAGGTTGAATGGTTAGATTTACATTTTTAAAAGATGACTCTAAATAGTGAGTGAAGGATAGACTTTAGGTCTGGTGTATAAATTAAATTAGCTAATGTATCAAAAAGCTCTTAACATAGACTCAATAAATGTTTGCTATTATTAATTCTTGGCTTTTATTGATTGTGTATATGAATGTGGCTATTATACCTACAATGAACATAAAATGGTTAAAAAACCATCATCTGGGGCGGCTGGATGGCTCAGTTGTGTGCTAGCTCTTAACAACAAGGTTGCCGGTTCAATTCCTGCAAAGGGTGGTGGGCTGTGCTCCCTACAACTAAAGATTAAAAACGGCAACTGGAGTTGGAGCTGAGCTGGGCCCTCCACAATTAGATTGAAGGACAACTTGGAGCTGATGGGCCCTGGAGAAACGCACTGTCCCCCAATATTCCCCAATAAAAATTAAAAAAGAAAAAAGAAATAAACAAAAAACCCCACAATCATCTAACACTTGTATTCATATTTTACACTTGAAACCATTGCTGCCTGGGGAGAGATTAGGGATATGTTTTAGAGTGCCACTAAGGAAATAACTATGAAGAAACCGATTTATAAATGTCATGTAGGGGAAAATGAGGTGAGAGGAATTTTTGAAGTCTGCACCCAAAATGGAATTCTTTTTTTGGGGTGGTGTTTGCAGCCTACGTGTAGAAAGGCCTATAACCCCCTCTTGTTCAAGTGCTGCATCTTGTAGCAGAGCCAGTTCAGAGCAGTTGGTCAGACACAACAGGTGTAATTTGGTGTACACAGGTGTACACACAACATTGTGTACACACAACAGGTGTACACACAACATTGGTGTAATCAATGGGGCTTGAGCGTGTACCCGTATAATAGCAATAAACGTAGGAATAGAAATGGGGAGTGCTGAAAACAAGTTGATATAGATTCTGTTTGTTTGAAGAGTTGTATACAAAGCAACTAAAAATTCCTTCAAGTATTCTTGCCTACATACAAATCTCATATAAGAAAGTGCACGATTTTTTTTATGGAGCGGTATGAGTAATCATGAGACACAGAATTACCAATGATAGATGCCAACCAGGACAAATGAAAGACACAAGAATAAAGCAATCAAGTGAATTACTTTGGGGAGGGCTAGGACTAGTTCTTAAAGCCATTGATATCCTAATAAAGGGTGACTGGAATTTGTAATGGAATTATACTGTAGTTACAACTGTTTATTATGGTGTGTGTTATGTGTGCTTATGTTAACTGTTCACTTAACTGTGTACAGTTCATTCTATAGGGAGAGTTCAATGATTCTTACCTTTCTTTCTTTTTTCTTTTTTTTTCCATCTTTATGAAGTCTGGAATTAAAAGAGAGTCTTATCTGTCCTTAAAATATACCTGAATCAATCGGACCCAACTGACATTTGAATCCATGTATCTGATGCCTAAAGGGGATAAAGCATACAGGCAGCATCTCTTACAAAATGAAGCTTGATCAAGGCTTCTTATTGCTTGAATCCCTTTGAAAATCACCCAAATCCATGGATCTTCCCAGAGCACGTGGTCAATAAACTTTTGTGGAATGTCTTGGGTGCCTGGGTACCAGAGGGCAGGTGTACCTTTGTTTCGTATCTGTCTTAATTCTTTTAGAAACTATTAGTGTAACTTGCTTCCCACTTTCAATAACAGCACTTCCTTCTGATCCACCAACAACACTGTCCGAAGATTCAGTCAAATTCAGCCATAAACTTTGCGTCCCAAATCTTCCAAAGATACGCCACTGCCCACCAGCTTGGGTCAAATGCTTCATTTTAATATTTTAAGCCCTTTCTCATACTATTTCCACTTCTTAGTTCTATAAGAAGAGGAGGTGGGGAGAAGAGACAGGAAGCAAGGAGAGGAGAAGACAAGACAGGAGAGGAGAAGAAAGGAAAGAAAAGGAGGGCAGGGGAAGGAGAGAATTTTCCTATGGTCAAATAAACCAGGAACACACTATCCCTATAGTAACTTTTTGGACATTCATAATACCCATCTCTAAGTCATCACTGACTTGGTGTCAGAGTGTCCCTTCTGAGCTAAGTAATGTTGGCTCAGCACCCCATTTCATGACATAGAAAGTTTGGTGCTCCCTCCGAGTCTTTGATGACCTCACAAATGACATTCTCATGGTCACTCTTGGCTCAGAGGTGCTTATTCTACTGCGTTGGTTCACCTTTCTGAGCATGCTGTCTTTATTCTACAGAGTAGTAAACAAAGTCTACTCACATTTCCATGAGAAAATTATTCAAGCAAGATATTGTAAATTGTATAAATGGTCACAGTTATCTTCCTCCTTTTGTCTTTACTCCCTTGCAATGTGATTTTGCAGCCCCTCCCATCAAAAATGGGGACAGTTTGCCCACCACTTGAATGTTTGCTACACTGTGACTTGCTTTGGCCAAGAGAAAGCTGGGAAATGATGGCGTGCCAGTTCAAGGGTAGCATTCACGGTGTGCTGAGTGCTTCTGGTGTCTCTACCGTGGTTCCCCAAAAATAAGACCTAACTGGAAAATAAGCCCGAGCATGATTTTACAGGATGACATCCCCTGAACATAAGCCCTAATGTGTCTTTGGGAGCAAAAATTAATATAAGACCCGGTCTTATTTTCGGGGAAACACGGTAGGAGCCTTGCCAATACCAGGGGAATGCACAAGCCTGGCCTAGTCTGCTGGAGAATGAGCGGCCACAGGCAGAATAGATGAGCCGTCCCAGCTGAAGCTACCCTGGACCAGCCAGCACCCAGCTAACCTAGCAGCTGATTGATACATAAGTTAACTGATAAAACTGACATGCATAAGGCCTGTGTGTAGCACAGGTTGTATTCAACTTTTAGGGGAGACGAATATCATATAGCACATTAACTCCAACAACTTAAAAGGAAGTACTGAATATCCTTTTCTTGCTATGCTGTTTGTTCATCACCCCAACCCCACCAGCTCCTCACTCTCAGGAGGCAATTCCCCAGCCTTCCTTTTCCTCAGAGTCCTTGCATCTTCGAATTCAGACTAATTCAGCCTCCTCCAACCTTTGCCACCAAATTCAAATCTGGACTCCCCTCTGCATACTTCAAGAGTCATTTCTGCGCTCCGATAACTTCTGTTCTTCCATTCTGAGTCTCACCTTTCCTTCCCTGACTACAAGCTCCTTCAAGAGGAAGAGAGAAGCATGTACCGTGTATTCCATCCCTGATGGGGATCATGACACTTAGAGCACGATTACATGCTGTATACTTCAACCCTACTGTGAATTACATTTCTGTTATACGGGATAGCATTTTAAAATCTCTGAGCAATCCTATAAGGAAGATATGTGTTTCCCTTTGTTTGCCCCAAATTTCACAATCATCTAAAGAAATAAACTATTTTCTGTGTGTGTGTGTGTGTGTGTGTGTGTGTGTGTGTGTGTGTGTGTGTTGTGAGGGAGAGACAGAGGAGACACTGTTGATTATCCAGCTAAACTATCCTTTTTTAGAACACATTTTGGAAAATGCTACCCATTGCAATCTGATCCTCCCTTACTCACCAAACACTGATTTGGTGAAACTACTTTTTCCTCAAAGAGGCCATGTTCATTTCTATCATCTTTCAATCACTCCATGTGTGGAAAGCCCACTTTTCAAGGTTCATCATAATTCTGACATATCCCATGCAGTGTTTCTGCACTCTTCCAACTCACACTGGCTTCTTCCTTCTCTGATCCCTTGTAGTTCTTATTTTTACCTCCCTCTCATTTAGATGCTTCCCCATAGAGCAAGACATTACTCTTTCCAGGCACTCTAGCTTATTTACATTATTAAAACGAAAAACTACAGTATAAACTTCTTCAGGATAGGCACACTGTTTCATACTTCTTTTGTCTATCCCACAGAGCAGGCCTAACAATCTAGTTACTGAATTGAGCTACTCATAAAATAATAAGCATAACTGTTTTACCGCGTGCCTTCTATGTGCATTCCTTTCTGTAAGCATGTTATATACATTATCACATTTCATTTCAAAACATCCCTCTGAAATATTATTACCCTTATATTACAAATAAGAAAATTAAAATGCAAAGAAATAAACTAATTTGTTATTGAATGGCCAAGTTGCAAATCAGACCCAAATGTGACTCTACAGCCAATATTCTTTAACCACTACGCCACGTTGCCCCCAATTACATCTATAACCAAGTTTTAAGACATCCCACATAGCCACAGATGTCTGCACTTACTTTAATAGACATGATAGATGTCTGTACTATTGATTGAATTATCGAAAGTTCCAGGCTTGACGTTTTGCTTACTTTCCTCCCCCAATCCCAGTTGCAATGTTCTCTCACAGCAAACTGGCCTAGAAGCCAAGTCACTGGGAGCTAACAAGAGAAGCAAAACATACTAGGGCAAAATTAGAGTAACCATTAAAATCACTAAAAGAAGCATTAGGAGTTTGGGATGATCTATAGCAAGGAGATTCAGTGTCCACAAGCCGAGCAGCCTGCGCTATATTTGCTTTAATTATATGAGAGATGGTTATGGTTTGCACATTTATTGTGTTATATTTGAGATCATGTACATCATTGAAGCAAGGAAAGCAATTTTTTCTTTTTCTCTTTTTTTAGGAGTGATATTACTTTCAGTCTAAATTTAATTTTTGAAAAGTAAACAATGTGCAGTACATCTAAACCACAGTTCAAGTGAAAGTCTGTGCTCTGTACCTAACAATGTATCTTCTTTGGAAGCTTAAAAATCCAACCACCCCCCACTCCTTACAAACTGGTCTTGATTCAACTGTGGTTCTGACACTCAGCTCTTTAATTTGGTCTTTGCTGACAGCTGACTTCAATTTTTGCCTGTTTATGAAAGTAAATTAAAAGAACACACTGTCTGTGATCCAGTGGCTGTTTGTGGTGGAGTCCTATTCAGTTTCTAAATCAAAATCCAGATAGTTGTCAGGAGAACTAATCTTTATGTAAACAATTTGTAAGGTAGAGACACAGAGTGACCAGTAGGGAGCGTGCCACTTTCCCAGGTACTTTAAGGGTCAATGTTTTTGTTGTTTCAGTTTCTACATAATGGGTTTAGAACAACTCACATCAGGTTTGGAAGCTTCTGACAGTTGGTGTTTTGGGGCAGTGGCCTCTATTTGCACACACGTGAGCGTCTCCACTATTTAGTGATTAAAAGAGCATCAGTGCTTACCGAACCCAAGGCACAAATACCTGAAAAGAAGCCTCCAATAGCCTTTAACTCACATAACTTCCGTCAAATTCAAGAATGCTTCGGTAAAAGATAGCATTAAGTCTCACGAAAGGAGACTTGATTTTAAGTATAAATAAACTGACAGTATTGCATACGCTATTTCTAGGTTTTCTAAGTAAGTGGCGGGGAAAAAAGATTTTACTGATCGTGGAAAGGCACTTATTGAAGCTATATGACGTAGATGTTCTTGAAATCTTTAAATCTAGAAATCACAAGGTTATAGTGGTTTTATGCTTTTCCTTGAGACATTATCTTCTCAGAAATATTTGAAATTATCACTGCGAAATTTCCCCATGAATGTCATGCTATCTTACGAGGTGTGAACTCTCTGTATAGAACAAGACAGTTCTATATAGTTTGCTATATAGTTTGATGTTAGAAGTATAATATGATTTTGTGAACTGAATAAAGGGCAAGAAGGATATTTTATGATTTCTACAAAGAATAGCACTAACTTAAGTGACAACCTTTGGGTGTTCTTCATCGATAATTCTAACCCTAATGCATACTATAACAAAATGTTTAAGCGGTGTGATATTTTACCCCAGAAGTGGTTGCATTTCAGAATGCAAGTGGATGATAATTTTGCTTTAGACGTGAAAGATTTTTGATATTCCACTTAGCTAACTGCAGACAAATATACTCCTAAAGTGCAATATATTAACTTTTTATCCTCTTTAGAAAAGCAACTATTGCTAGATTAGCTTAATAAAAGGTTAATGTGCTATTTTAGATGTCCTATATGCTAAGTGCTATGCTATAGAGGGGAGATAAAGTAATAAATCTGTATGTGTCAATTTTACTTTTTAGGAATTCCAGTGTCTACTAGATGGATAAATAATAAAAAGAAAGTTGTACTTGAGAATGTTGAATGCTGTAATAGAATCCAACACTGGTCACTTTGGAAAGCATGTGGAATAGGAAACCAACCCATAGGAAAAGTACATGTAAAAAGTGTTGACAACTATCTGATTATAAACTTTTTGTTGAGAAAGCCTTATATGAATGCAGTTGCAAGATTGTATTGGAGAACCTCAGATTTACGTCTATAGTCTATATCCATGCATTTATCGTTGAAGAAACTGGAGCTTAGAAAGTTTAAGTGTCTTGCCTAGGAATCTACCGTGTTTCCCCGAAAATAAGACCTAACGGGGATATCAGCCCTAGCATGATTTTGCAGGATGACATCCCCTGAACATAAGCCCTAATGCATCTTTTGGAGCAAAAGTTAATATAAGACCCGGTCTTATTTTCGGGGAAACACGGTACAGAGGGTTAATCACAAAATCATTTAAACATGAGTCAAGAATGTCTTATTTGTTGTGGTAAAGAAGGAACATGGTTCTTCAGCTCACCAAGCTTTTCTAATTAAGATAGCGATGTTGAAGGTGACTACAAAGTTTCTTGCTTGAGCACCTGGGTGGATGGCAGTGTCACTAACTGAAATAAGGAACACTGGCAGGAACAGGTGTTGAGGTCTCAGGAGTACACAGGAAGAACAGAATGGATTCCATTTGGAGGTGCATGTGAGATGCTCAAGTGGAAATATTAGTAAGGGCAATCATTTGAATAAAAGGCCAGTATCCTGCCTACTAATGAAACTAGTGCAGTGACATCATCTCACTTTAATTTCAAATTAGAGCCAGAGACAATTTGTTTCCAGATGAAATGGTTATTTTAAACAGGGGTCTCATAATAGAAAAGATGTTTTCCTATTCTCAAATGTGCTAAGTACTCCCAAATCAAACTGGCATGGTTTTCTATCTCCTGGATACTTAAGAGAGAATTTCATTTTATTTATTTATTTATTTTGCTTTAATTAAATTCATCTTATAAGTCTGAGCAGCAGACACTGTACATCATTTTCATCATTATGGAGAAATATGCACAGCATAATTCACTGAGAAAAAAATATGAATTATTCCTTCTTCCAGGATTGTTCTAGGTACTGGAATTACTTAAAAAGACACACTGCGAATCCGCTCAGTGCTCCCCTCAGGTCAGCTCATTCAGCATTCATGAAATGTATTCCTGGACAAGGACAGTGACAGTGACAGGGTAGAGAAAAGAGTGACATCGTATTTCAGGAACTTCATCTCTCAATGTATAACCTTGATTAATTGGTTTGGCATAAGTTTGGTATAATATTAAATAAAACAGTCCAGGTGTTGGAAACGTACAACCAGAATCTCTGCATTCGAATTTTAATTTTCCTAGAAGTGAGGTAAATCATCAGAAAAATTCATAGCAGAGATCTGTCCAGTGAACCCTCACATAAACCAATAGTGTCACTGCCATCACAAGAATAATCTTACTATGTTTTGGAACTAGCATAATTCAAGTATCTCTTGATTGAAAACAAGAGAGGTTTGTAAATGTTCCTTATATACTGCAAATAAAGAGGAGTGGTTCCTTGGAGAGGGTGGAACTCCGGCTGGGTCACTGTGCTGTATTCTGATTGGAGGAAACCCTTGAAGGAGGAAACAGGAGGAGCTCTACTTACTAGAAGAAGCAACAAGGATCATAAACCAACAAACCTTCCAGGTCCTTTGGGACAAGTGAGAAGATTAAGAGCAAAATTCAGAGCAAGTTTCTTCCCTATTGTAGAGCTTGGGTAGAAGGGACTACTTTTGAAGTTGTTTCTTTATCTTCTGTGTGTTGAGATCTCCTGGTGGAGAAATACAGACGTCCAAAATGAGAAGAACTGTGATTGGGCAAAGTCAGAAGGAGGTGGGTTGGGGGGTGGGGTGGGGAGAGGGCTGGAAGTGACCCCACTTCATTAGCATTTGGCGTTTGGAATAAACTTATCAATCATATCTCACAAGGGGTTTAGGTCCAACACTCTGAAAAGCATCTGGTTATCATTCCCAAGGGAAATTAGCCCATGCTGTGTCATTATCCTGTCAAGAAATCAAAGGCCTCTTCCTGCAGCAGAGACTGTGGTTTGCCTTTACTTGTCCATTTTTAGTTACCTTCACCTGTGATTGGCTTGCAGTTGCCTGAATGTACAGCTATAACGACACAGCCCTTCTCTGGAAGCTGAAGCTGACTTGCTATAGCCACTTCTCATTTGTATTGGGTTAGCCTTCCTATATGCATTTTGAATGAACTTTGGAATTTAATAACAATTTATGACATTGTTTATAGGGGAGAATATGTTCCAATTTCCAAGCAATCAACTTGAAATGTCATTGCTCTCACTTAGTCTATTTGTGTGGATTGGCATCCCTTGTACCTATTTCGTTTAACTTCCTGTATTTTCTTTATGGACTGAATAATACTCCTATAAGACAAGTAGTGTAGATAGTAAACAAAATGACATGAATTAACACAGAAATTTCTTCCATTGAGTCTTAGGATTGGAAGTTCTCTTTAAGTCACATAGTCAAATTCTTTTGTGTTATATTTGGTCAAACTTTGGCCAAGGAAATCATAACTGGAGTGATCATTTAATTTATTGTTCAGTATGAATACTCTTGGAGTGCTGGAGCTACAGGTGTAAAATGAGGCAATATGGGGCACACTGAGTCACATACCCTACTCATTATCAAACTTGACCAATATGCCATGTAAATGACACAGATAATATCACAAGCCTGGGAAGTCTGAAACTTTGTCCTTACGTCACACTGAATGAAAAGCAATTTGGTTCATGCAATTTAGTGAGATGTACATCATTTAGTTTCTCTCTCATTCGGCATTAACACAAGATAAAACATATTTTCCATGTTAATTTAACTTTACTCCAAAGTTAATTTCCAAAACATCCTTGTTAATGTTTTGCTAAGGGTAAAATTCATGTTGATGATTATAACACTTATTACATTTTATTTAAATTAAAATATAAACATTAAATTCCCTGCCATATTTTGAGTGCTTGTGAGAATCAACTGGATCTGAAAGTTTTTGATAAAGTGCTCACCTATACAAAAAACAAATATCAATAAACTTTTATAGAATATAAAATGAAAATCAGTAAAATAAAAGGAAAACTATCCTAGAGAAACATCTAGTAAATCACGGCCAAAGATCTTTCAAAATATATTCATTGTAGGAGAAAATATGTTACAAAGTGGCGAAGAAAAAAAGCTGCGAAGCAAATGTATTTTAGAGAAAAACTCTATTAATAGATTCTAGTATAAAAATGGACAACATTCTAAACTATCACATGATTGCCATCACGTAAATTCTAAGGTATCACATAATTGCAATAAGCCACCTTTAAAGCAAATAAACTGGAGGAGACCTAAGTGGTAGAAACTAGAAGAATAAGAATACCATCTTGGGATCCCATTTCTTAGACTCAAACCACTGACTTTTATCAATCATTACTCAGCATTATTTTCCCTTCTTTTCAACTACCTGGCAGAGGGTGGCCAGCCAAAAAATAAATATTCCCATTTCCTTATTAAAAAGACAATGTCTTCCATTAATGCTCCCTACAAGGAAGAAATCAAACTCACTGCAATGTGAGGTGCCAACTGGGCCAAGTAAGTGACTTATAAAAGAGATTGTGGGATTTATCTTACAGCAACATCCAAAAAGAAAGCTAGTCCCCGGGAGATCAAAGCACCTTAGGTCCCTAGTAACACAATTAAATGCTTTTTCCACAGTAATAAGGTTGCTAACCAGATCCAGGGTGTTTGCTGGGCAGGAAGCATACCTCTCACATTTTTACCACCATTGTTTAAACCAACTTAAAAAAAAAAGTCTCTGTATTTCTGGGGGGTTGGGGAAGAGGACTGCTTCACCAAGTGAAAAGACCAAAGCTTAATGTAAGTATCCCGTAACACTGAAATATTCATTAGAATTATCTGGGGTGTATGCCAATTTTCTAGACCCAACTCTAGAGGTCCTTATTCTGTAGGGCTGGAATGGAGACCAGAAATCAGCATTTTTTAGAAGAATTGCCCAAGTACCCTCCTGCAAGGTGATTCTGATGAAGGTGGTTCGTAGACAGCAGTTTGGTTAGAAGCAGGAAAATGCTTAAACTGGAAAATTTATCTGTATGTTCCCAAAAATATTTGCCAACGGGGGTTTTGAGTTTTTATATAACAAATTCTTTGTATAGTTTATGAATTCAAGGTAAAAATCTTTTAATAGTTTATTTCATTAAATATTATTATTATGGGAAAATATTATATTTGACTATTTTTTCATAGCATGGGGAGAGAGAGAGAGAGAGAGAGAGAGAGAGAGAGAGAGAGAGAGAGAGTTGTGCTGGGAGACTGAGAAATCTAGATTCAAAAATTAATCTGTTTTATTCTTTAAAAAAGCAAATTTCTGATAAAATTGGTTTGTATGTAAAAAAAGTAGTTTTGATAAAGTACTGTGCCATGGGCTTGAAAACATGTTCTCTCCTTAAAAAATTACAAATTTCATCTGGTTTCTCTTTTAGCTATATGAATCTCTCCTCAAATGAGGACATTTTAAAGGATCATGAAAAGCTATGGAATATAATCTCAAATAACTTTGACTTTTTAGAAAGAAATCAAAATTGGTGTAGATAAGCATGAGAACAATTAATGAAAGCCTTGAAGGAAAGTTTTAGGAGCTGGGATTGTTTAGTTTAGAAAACATGATTAGGGAATATTTTTTTTTTGTAATGACAATGCGAAAACATTAGGTTTATACTGAGAAGAGAGCTGACAGTTCTTCATCTCAACTGGACAAAGAAAGCATGCTTCTTGGTGATTTTGTTTACATCTTTTCAATAGATACATCTTTTCTCTTATCTCCTTTCTTCTTCCTTTCTATTCCTCCCTCCCTTCCTTCTTTGTGCAAATTGAGCATCTGTTCTATGACAGGCACAGAGGAAATGGCATTGGTTTAACTTAGGTACATTTGATTAGGGAAGATTTCATAGAGAATGTTGCTTGGCTATTTCAACATTTTATAAGATATCTGTATATAAAATGACATATGGTATGGATCACACAAGAGGTTTTTCACAAAGAGCACTTACTTTGGGAAATTTCAGTCTCACTTTTACTTTGTTAATCTCCAACAAGAAAGTCTAGTAACATGATTCAATTTCAGGGCGTTGAGTATTATAGAAATTATTAAGTCCAGAACAGTGGAAAGGCTAGCAGAAAACTTTTTTCCTATTACTGGTTTCACTGATAGCACTTGGAAAAGATTATTAAGTCTACTTGGCAGGCTTTTCCCCCAAATTGCTACTCTGTTCTTTCATTGAATGATCAAAGAAAGATAATATTGGCCAAATGAAGTGCCAAATCAGGTGTCAGGAGTATCTGGTTCTATTTTTAGCAATTACTGATAAGAAACTTTGAATAAGCTGCTTAACTGGTCTGAGTTTCATCTCTTTTTTTCACTCCATCAGCCTTCCTATAACATATATGTGACCTGTTTTTTTTAATAAACATTCCTCTTGCATCTTGGGGCTCATTTTGGTTCAGGCTAGGACCTGGAATATAGCATCCAGATAGGCACACTGTTGAGATATGGACTCATTAGGCCCCCAAAGAGTCAAAAAGAAAAGAGTCAAAAAGGTAAAAAAGAGTGACCACATCCAAGTAAATATGCAAGGATGAAGTGAAGGATGCTGAAGCAAGGTCAAGAAGAATGATGGAGAATGTGACAGAAGATAATTGAATCAGGACTCTGGCAAACTGGTGGTTAGCTCTGAGAAATATTGTTAAGCAGTGAGTCCCTGGGAGAGAAACTGGCAGAGACAGGTTATTAGAAGTGGGGCTCTGGAACAGGCCTTGCAGTCAACTAGGTCTTAGCCTGAGGATTTCTAGACAAGAATTTAAATGAATTGGTAAGTGTTTTTAATTAGAAGTAATGTACACACCTTAAGAATGACTACAGTACGATTACAGGTTTTCATTAGCTCAAACTTCACTCCAAGTCAGACTTTCAACTTGGTCCTCAGCCTCCATTTCGTGTCATATTTCGCCATCTAGTGGCCAATTATGGTATAAGGCAAAACCCACTCAAACCCAAACTGAATAGTATTTCTGTATGTTTTGTTGAAAAACTTGAGGAATTTAACTTTGCAAAACGCTGGGGAGTCTATTTGTTTTATTTACATGCTGTCTTGCGCCAAAGAGAATACATGGTGGGGATGCTTTGGGGTTGAAATTTCAGGTCATGAAAGGGCTGAGCAAGTCTGAGAACATAAAATCAAACAAAATTATAAATAAATTTTCACTCACTGTTTTTCTTAGCATTAAAAAAACCCACTTTTCTTGCTATTTTTCTCCCACTCAAAGTTTATATAAATTGAAATCCAATAGGCTTCTCCAACTGAGTTTTTTTGGTTTGTTCATTTTATTATTGTATGCTAAAATCAATCTAACTCTCATTTAATTATGTCCAATGGCATAGATCATTTTCCCCATAATTTGTCCAGCTTTTATTTCTCTTTGTGTCCCTTGTTTGTGAAGGAGATATCACTTGACATCTTTGCATTATTAAAAACAATCTATAGTTCAACTTCTTGTTGCCTCAGGCAAGACGTTACGCTAATTATTATTAAATTAGCTTATAATGTAAACACAATATTCTAAAAACTTGAATTCTTTGTTCTATCCAGCATGAAGTCCCCTTAGGACTGTTTAATGCAATGTTTGTTCGGCAGGGAATGTGTGAAGAACAATTTGCATTCGGCCGATGGTCAAACAAATGAAAGAAAGCACTTGTGAAGAACGGTTTATGTGGTGGTCTGAGTAGAGCACACAGCATACTTCAAAACCACGCTTGGAGAAAATGTTGAAGGCACAGGAATTTGGTTTACTTGTTAAGAGCATGCTTTGGAAGGAAATGTTCCAGTTTTGATACTAGCTGTGGTGCGTTAGTTAACCTCTTTAAGTTACAGTTCCTTTATCTGTCAAATGAGAAAACTACAAAGATTAAATAAAATATTTTACAGATAGCTCATGAGTAGTCTTCACACTGTGTTTGGTACATAGTATGTCTTCAATAAGTAGAAGTCGTTATGATGATAAAGTTGATAATGGCTGGCAGATAATCCATGTTTTGCCATAAATTTCTAATTCTGCCTAAATAACCTTTTATACTGTACACTTTTGGTTTACTCTTCTGTACCTGCAAGATCCTCTTTGGGACAGCCTCCACTCTAAGCATTGTAGCCTGAGGAATGATTTGCATATGGTGGACAAAGATGTTTTACTTCAAACAAGAGAGGAAGAGTCCAAAGGCGTAGGCCTCATTCATTCCAGCACCACAGGCCTTGGTTGTGCCAAAGGGAAGGCTCTGTCGCCAGAGTTGTGTAGGAGGAAGGGAGGAAATCCATGTCTAAATCCTTAAAAATGTGTTTTCAGTACTTGTGGAACTTTGAGCAGGAACAGGGACTCAAAAGTAATAAGGGCCACATGGCCGATAAGAATAAAAAACGCTCCCCTCCACACGGTGCAGGAGATGAGACCTGCACTGGTCGCGTTTGAGACCACGTGAACCACCAAAAGGCAGATCAGAGTGCTTGTGCTACCATGTCCCAGCTAGCTGAACTTGGACCAAATCATGGAACACTGTAGGGTCCACATCTGTAGGGAGTAATGTAGCCTTCGGAGGCAAATCATTGTACACTGTGGCTGTGCCTTTGACATGTACAAGGAATAACGCAACTAGGAAAGCTCAGAGAATGACACTGTCCCGCAACTGTGGAAACTCCACGACTGCAGGCATCAAACTGTGTTGCCTCTCACTGCGTTCTCTGGGCATTGCATACGCTCAAGCTGTCCTGGGTGTTCACATCGTACACGATGACGGACAATTAAGTTCGGGAACTCATACCTCACTGCTGAATATCACTACGGTCACCTTCTAAGTACTCCCCTTGGGAAGCTATGCACCGACACCAGCGCCTAGTCCACCCTTCAAAGCAATTTTGGAACTCATTTCCTGGAATGGCCATCAGAGCTGTCGTTGTATTACCCTTGAAGTCCTGAATGTCATCAAAATGTCTTCTTTTCAATGTTTCCTTTATCTTCAGGTAAAGAAAGAAGTCCCTGGGGTCCAGATCAGGTGAGTAGGGAGGGTGTTCAATACAGTTATTTGTTTACTGGCTAAAAACTCCCTCACAGACAGTGCAGTGTGAGCTGTGCATTGTCGTGATGCAAGAGCCATGAATTGTTGGCAAAAAGTTCAGGTCATCTAACTTTTTCAAGCAGTCTTTTCAGCACTTCCAAATAGCAAATTTGGTTAACTGTCCAGTTGGTACAAATTCATAATTAATAATCCCTTTGATATCAAAAAAGGTCAGGAACATCATTGCAACAAGTTCACAAACTTCATGGTCCGACCTCGTATTCTGAAAGAGGGAGTCAGTGTACTCACTGAATTTATCCAGGGACCGGATGTGACCCAGCAGAGATGAGGGCTGTGGGCAATCTTCATGAAGAATGTGGTGAGTTATGGTGATGTTTCCCCAAAGGTGTTGCTGGGCCCAGGCAGCATAGTGGGATAAGGAGCTGGAGTGAGGGCCCGTCTTCATTTCTGAAAGGAATCCGGCTTGGCTTTGAGGCGTTGATGGTAGGTAGCTTAAGTTAAAGTAGCTGCACTTGGGGTAGAAAGATGTGACCAAGGAAGGCTGGATAGAGAAGGGTGAGGGATCTGATGGGGAAAGCCAGAAAAAGAGAGGATGAAGGTGGTTTCCCGTTTTGGATTAGAGTGTGTGTGGATGGATGCCATTAACCAAGCAGGGAAATAGAGAAGGAGTTTTAGGTAAAATCTCCTTAATTGAACATATTTATTGGTATGCATTTCTATGAAATTCCAGTTGGTTTTCAATGTAGCTAGTATTTATATCTAAGAATTGAGTCTGAGTACGTCTACGTCTCTGTGTGAATCTGATTGTCTGCATGTCTGCGGGTGGGTCTGTGTGTGTAGGGCTGGTGGGGTCTCCAATGTAGAAAGGGGGAGGAAAGGCTTATACCGCAGATTCAAATGAGAAGGCAACACTAGCCAAAGAAGCCCCCTCCATTCCTCAGCGGGCAGTTAATATTCTCCTTTGGGCAGTAATGTGTTTAAGAAATCAGGATACGAAGTGGATTATATGGGTGATACAGTAATAAAGTATTCCACTTCCTTAGATTATATTTTAGTTGTTTGAGATTTTACTACGTTGAGATTAGTGCTCAGGGCCCACACCAGCGAAGTTTTTCAATTTTTCCAAGAATGGTTGTGGCTTTGGCTTCTTTTGTGACCACTTCATTTATGTTACATGATTTTCATAAGCTAAAAATAAAGCCTCCTCAAGTGCGTCTACATTATTAGCTAGAAAAGCTCCTTTATAACGGATATAATTATTAATATAACGTTAGCTGAAAGTCCCTGAATGCCCACCATGTGCCAGACATTAACCTAGGTTTTGATTCATTACTCATTTAATCCAAGTTGACTCCTTGAGATCAGTAGGTACCATTATTAGTTTCATTGTACAGAAGGGAGAACTGAGGATCAAAGTAGTTAAGTAATTTATTGAAGCACACATAGCTAGCAAGTGATAAGTCTAGGATTTGAACTCAAGTTATTTGACAGCAATCAATCCCATCTACATGTGTGGGAGGCAACCTCTAAGAAGCCCCCGGTAATCCCCTCCTCCTGGTATTCACACCTTTGTATAATTCCCTCCCTTTGCTTCTGGGCTAGGCCTAGAGACCCACTTCTAATGAATAGCATACAGCAAAAATAATGGGACTTTAATTCCCAGGTTAGGTAATGTTATGGTCTGAGGTTTTGTGGTCCCCTAAATTTATACGTTGAAATCTTAACCGCCAAAGAGAGTAGTATGACTAGGCGGGTCTTCTGGGAGGTGCTTAGATCATGAGAGTGGAGACCCCATGAGTGGGATCGGAATCTTATAAAAAAAAGGCTCCAGAGAGGTCCCTTGCCTCTTCTACCTCATGAGGATACAACGTGAAGTCTCCAACCCAGAGAGGGCTCTCACCCGATGATGCTGACACCTTGATCTCTCAGACTTCCAGCCTCTAGAACTGTGAGCAATAAATTTCTGTTTATAAGCTCCTCAGTCTCCTGTATTTTGGTATAGCAGCCTGAATAGATTAACATAGGTTATAAAAAAGACTGCTCTCTATCTCTCCATCTCTTGCTCACTTGACAGAAGCCAGATGCCTGGTTGTGAGCTGAACTATGGAGAGGCTTACAAGGCATGACGAGCAACTGAGGCCCTCAGCCCAACAATCCATGAGGAACTGAATCTGGCCAGCAAGCATGAGAGTGAACTTGGAAGCAGAAGCTTCCACCAGAGTCGCAAGATGACTGCATCCTCATGAGAGACGCTGAGCAAGAAGCACCAGCTACACTATACCCAGATTCCGGACCCACAGAAGATGGGAGATCTCAATATTTGTTGTTTTAAACCACTAAGTCATTTGTTACATAGTAATAGATAATGAAAAAAGCATGTCAATAAACTAAGATTCTGGTCCCTTCCTGTCTTCTTGGCTTAAAGCGTGCTCTATACTTTACTTTGGAGAAAGAAGAATGACGAAAAACAAAAGCTCTAGAGCCAGTTTATCTTACCATCATCACCAGAATCTGCCTGTTAATACATTTCTTTCCTAAGGACCTAATTTTTTTGTTTTTTAAATAACGATTACCTTCCTATGAGTCATCTTCTCAAATATTGACTTTTTTTTCTGCTTCTGACAAAAGAAGTTTTAGAAGCATGGGTTCTGAATTTAGACAGACTGGGGTCCAGATGTCTCCTTTACCAGTCACACTCCATTGTCATCCAGGGAAGTTACTAAATATTTCTGAGCCTTAATTTCTTCATTTGCTAAGTAGAATAACAGCACTAATATTAACTTTTTAAAACTGAAGTGTGTATGAAGTTCTGACAATTAAGTTTGCAAACTCATCCTAGAAAACGTACTACATCCCTCATTGCTGAATATCACTATGCTCACCTTGGAAGTACTCCCCTTGGGAAGCTATGCACTGATGCCAGTGCCTAGTCCACTCTTCAAAGCAATGTTGGAACTCTTTTTCTGGAATGGCCATCAGAGATGTAGTCGTACTACACTTGATGTCCTGAAAGTCATAAAAATGTCTTCCTTTCAATATTCCCTTTATCTTCAGGTAAAGAAAGAAGTCATTGGGGGTCAGATCAGGTGAGTAGGGAGGGTATTCTAATACAATTATTTGTTTACTGGCTAAAAACTCCCTCACAGACATGCCATGTGAGCTGGTGCATTGTTGTAATGCAAGAGTCATGAATTTTTGGCGAAAAGTCTAGGTCGTCTAACTTTTTCACTTCCTTTCCAGTGCTTCCAAATAGTAAACTTGGTTAACTGTTTGTCCAGTTGGTACAAATTCATAATGAATAATCCCTCTGATATCAAAAAAAGGTTAGTAACATCGGTGTAACAAGTTCACGACTTAATTGTCAGACCTCATATGTATGAGAATGTGAAAGGGGAAGGGAGCGACAGAGGAAGAGAGGAAGACTGAGAGACACAGAAAGAGAGAGATCTTTCTGTTTTGGGAAACATGCCATGTTTCCCCCAAAATAAGACCTAGCTGGACCATCAGCTCTAATGCGTCTTTTGGAGCAAAAATTAATATAAAACCTGGTCTTATTTTAATATAATACAAGACCGGGTCTTATATATAATATGATATGATATGATATGATATGATATGATATGATATATAATACTGGGTATAATATAATACAATACAATACAATACAACACAATACCAGGTCTTATATTAATTTTTGCTCCAAAAGACGCATTAGAGATAATTGTCCAGCTAGGTTTTATTTTTGGGGAAATATGGTAATAGGGGCCATTGTGTTATGTATCCTTAGGGAGCCCACACTAGAAGCTTCTAAAAAACAACCTCTTTTTCCTGGAAGCCTCAGCCTGTTTAGAGTTGACTCTAACTGTCTCTGAAAGGAGAGGGGGAGCAGAGAGCAGGGGAAGCTCCAGACAGGGAAAGATATGGGAACTGAGTGTGCACAACTGGAAGAAGCCCTCTGGGGACGTGCTGTGTGGTACTTGGGAGGCTAGTGGACCCAGATACACACAGACTGCCTGCCAAGCGTTGTGTGCCCAGGGTGGCCCTGGAGCTGCAGAATCGGCTGACTTTTACGACTCGGCATCTCAGCTGTAACCAGTATGGCCCTCACTGGACTCTGCTTTGCAAAATAAACTCAGGACTTTTGCATCACTTGGAGGCAGGTGAGAGAATAAATAAAGATGGAGTATTAATTTCCTGCCATTCAGGCTGCATGGAATCTAAGAGTTGGATGTCTGAATATGATTTAAAGGTGGCGGAGTAATGAGATATTCCTTATATTCCCAAGTGGTGGTCACATGCCTGTAGGAGGCACAGAATGTTTTCCCTGTTTGCACCAAAGGCCTTGGATGGATCTTCACAGAGGTCTGTATTGATGGAGTATTATTGCTTAGGAGGCGTGTTTTCATGGATGAACTACTTTTACCTCCATGTGAAAGCCTGATTACTTTCTCCCTATAGCTTGAGAATTTTCCAGGCTTTATTCATCCCTACACTGATAGTTGCGCAAGATATCCTTGTGCAGATAAGACAAATGTGACCTTGTTCCAGGACTCCAATATGGAACATTACTCTTTGCATTACCATCTTTTAGGGTGAAGATTTTCCAAAGGGCCACATTCTAATTTTCGTCTAATGATGACTCTCCAGAGGGTGATCACTAATTCTAAATAGAGACGTTTATTCTGCATGGAGAGCTGTTTCCAAAGCAGCTTTAATTAGGTGCTGAGCTCTGTATCAGCCCTTGCCAACCCAAATTTAGACATCGCATCCCCCTGAGAGCTCCGCAGTACTGAGCTCTCAGCCTCTGCCCTCTTCCTCAACCCCAAAGTCAGTAGGAGATTGTCCTGTCTGAGGATCAACAGGGCTGCTATCAAACTTGCCTTTTAGTTCTCTCAGTGTTTCGAAGTCATGTTGCAATCTGCAGGCTGAACTTCCGTTAATGACCAGATTTTTATAATATTTAACAGGCTTTAAGGGAGTTTAGCTATTCGGAGTTGAATCTGGAAGCACTTCAACTCAGCTATTTTTCAAAGATGTTTATTTTCTGTATTTCTGGCAGTGTTTTGCTAAGAAATGCTGCTGACATGCTCTCTCAGTAAGTGGCATTCCACACCCCTGCAGGAACCCCTGAGATGAGAGAAATAAAGGCCGCATCAGACAGAGGTCAGACTTAAACAGAATGCTGGGAATTTAAATCAATGTGAGCACATCAGAGTATAACAAAATGAGTCTCCCATCTTTGCAGTGCCGGAAAATGCTTTGTAATTCTAGGAATAAATTATCAATGTTTCACTGTGAAAAATAGCCATGCCTTTCTCAAAGGGAAGACAGAAGGAATTCTTATAATGACATGTTCAAGTTGGGTCACAGAATTCGTCTTAAGAAAAGGTTTGGGGACTGATATCCAAAAAATTATCGAGGGAAATGGAATGATCTTACAATAATGCTTTTAACACTGAAGTGCAAATTAAAAAAAAAAATGCAGGTGTTAAAGTCAGCTCTCAATATTATGCACCAAATGCGTCCTGGCTTGGAAATTATTTTCTTAGTTTCTGCCTATTCTTTTGCAAGGAGATGGGCGAGGAAGTGTTTTCTTTGCTGGTATCTGCCTGAATACTATATATCTTGAGTGAAGGCTTTTTATTTTCTGTCTTATTAGGCTGAAATGAATAGCCCTGTTTTCATCCAAATTTCAGCACTCATCTTGTTTCTTCCTAGCTGTTTGAAGTTGACACGTTACTAAAATACATGCATGTACTTG